>NC_060149.1:513978349-514291072 GCF_021461385.2 Schistocerca piceifrons
TTCTCTATATCTTGTTCCCACCAAATCCTCTAGGAATTAGCTTAAATTCATCAGATAAGGCTATTTGTGGGATCTGGGCCTCGCTATTTTCTAGTTTCATATTAGGGGATTTTTTGTCTTTTCTCAGAACCCTAGACCTCATTCGCATGCTATGTTGTGATTGACTAACCACATTTTTGGGTCAGGCAGATAGCTCTGGATTGGTGTCTCGTCAAAGTTTGATGTTAGAATATGGTGTTGTGAGCACACACATCACTGTCTCAGATGTTGCTTTCCATGCTCTCAATGGGCATACTTCTTTGAACATGTCTTCTACTCTTTACAGCAGTGGGTAGCTAATGGCTGTCTATTATTCTGCAACACTTGACAGCAGACAAGCTCCCAACTTGTTCTTCTTTTTGGTTTATTCCTGCAGTACAATGAAAATGTCTGCCCTTTCTTTTTGCCTGATCTATCTCAAGAGCTCAAGCCAATTCATCCCTAACCTCTGACACCATTTTATATGTTGTAACCCGCCATGGGTCACAACATACTTACTTAGACTCTCATAATCAGGCTGTAGGTGATGTGGGATTTTAGGTCATCTGTCTCTTGCATGTGAGTGACTATGTGTGGGGATGAGTGGGGACAGGGTTCAAGCTGAGGTTATTTAAGTCTCTGTGCTTGGAGAGAAAATGAGTCATATGTCAGGCTGAGACGTAGATATGGTAATGTTAATAAGGAAAAGGGGCTCTGGGAGGCCATTTTGGCTGCTTTTAGTACTTCTTCATGCGCTTATGTAAACCTCTACGCCTGTATCTTCACCAACATCTGTACTCTGCAAACCTCTGTGAAGTGCATGGCAGAGATTACATCCCAGTTTACCAGTTATTACGATTTCTTCCCATTCCATTCACATATGGAGGGTGGGAAGAATGATTGTTTGAATGCCTCTGTGAGTGCTGTAAACATTCTACTCTTATCCTCACGATCCCTATGATAGTAAAATGAAGAGCACAGGCACTGATCGGTCACTTGAATCCTAGGCTGTAACATGCTAGATATCCTCAGGAAAAATTTTTATCCTTCTTACTCAAAAGCACCTTAGTTAAAGTGCTCAGCCAGGAATAGATGACTGAACCCATCTGACACCTGTCATATGTTGTATGCATAAATATTTCAAAATATTGATTAGGAAGAGTTTCACTTGGAATTGATGTTAGGAATCTTATTTGTAATGTGCTGTATTTCACAGTGTAGTTAATTTTATAAAAGCCTTGTTAAAAAGTGGATAATTGAATTTCTCAATGCTACATGTAAGAGTAAAAATGTAGTGAGCTCATCATCAGCTCAGATCATACTGACACCATCCACTAGAAAAGTATTTTGATGTATTTGAAACTTGTGAGATAATTAACTTATGAGCTAATTAACTTGAAAGTTTGTGACTGGCAACATTTTTAACTGTAGATTTTGCCTATGTGATTCTTAGATTCTCTTCTTAAGCTGATTTTTATGCACAAGATGAAATAGTGGTACTTCAGTTATTGATTAAGTTTTTAATAAAGATTTTTGCATAACTTGTGATATGGTGCTTGTATTTGTACTGGAGGTATACCCACTGTGGATGCATAAAATGGTTTCCTAAACTTTTCTAAATCATTAACCTACAATGTGCTTCATAAACTAAATTACTGTTGATACCTATAGTCCATCCCCCAGTAACAAAAGACAATTAGGCATTTTTCAGATGGTTATATAGTTTCTGAGATCATGATACATTCATAAGCCAATCATTAAATAATTTGATACAATCCAAAATGTTCAGTCTGGACCTACCTAGTACTTGTGCAGCACCTATGTAGGATCTTGAGAAACTGCATCTAGTGTGGATTGTCTTAAGCTGGTTCTTTAGTTTGTGACTTATTGCTACGTCATTGACTTCTGTACAGAAAATATGTGGCTCACTATTACCATGTTGACATGTAAACAACCACTTACCATTTTTGAAGTTCATTTTTAACATTTCTATAAAGAATCTTCTGACTATGTATGCATGACCATCATGTATGAGCCATGTCTAAAAAGAATCTGACCTTTGGCCAAAAAAAATATTTCGAATATCTGACAGGGTTGGGACCCTAATCCCCTTCAAAGTAGGCCCCATGAGCTTGTGCGCACTCTTAGCCACCGATCCTCTCACTGCCGGAAACACCTCTGGATGTCTTCTTTTGCAATGGTATTGAGCTCTGCCGTCATGTTCTGCATTATCTTTCCTCTACTCTCAAACAGGATCCTTGAAGTGACGTCTTCAATTTTGGAAACAACCAGAAGTCGCAAGGAGCTATGTCTGGAGAGTAGGGAGGTTGGCAAATGGCTCTAATTCCATGTTTGGCCAAGAAAGTTTGGATCAAGTGGGATGAATGTGCGGGGGCGTTAGTGTTATGCAGTTGCCAGTTTTTTGCGCTGAATTGCGTCATGGAGAACATATTGATGGTACTCCTTTGTCAGTGTTTGTCCTTCCAGTGCGTATTCGTGATGCACAATTCCACGAACATCAAAGAAGACAGTCAGCATCACCTTGATTTTGCTTCACACCTGCCACACTTTCTTCGGCCTTGGAGGCTCAGGATGCTTCCATTGCGACGTCTGTCTTTTTGTTTCTGGATCGTACCCATACACCCACAACTCATCTCCAGTTATAACGGTGTTCAGAAACCCAGGATCAGTGTTGGTGGTGTCCAGAAAGTTCTGCGCAACATCAAAACGGAAGTTTTTTGTTCTGGCGACAATAACTTGGGCACGAATTTCACAGCCACTCCGTGCATGTTCAAATCATCACGCAAAATTTCATGTGCAGAATCTTTACTCACTCCAACCTCTTGAGCAATCTCTCGCATGGTCAAACGATGATCTGCCAGCACCAAATTTTGCACCCTCTCAACAACAGCTGTACTCTGAGCAGTGTGGGGCCTGCCAGAACGCTGGTCACTCTCTGCTGATGTGCGGCCATTTTTGAATCAGTTGAATCACTCCTTACATTGTGTTACACCCATCGCATCTTCTCCAAGCACCTGCTGAATCTTACAAATTGTTTCGCTTTGAGAATCATGAATCTTTTGACAAAATTTGATGCAGTACCTTTGCTCAACATGTTCAGTCATCTTGAGAGAATCAGTGATCCAACGAACACTCTGTGTAGCATCTGACTCAGTGCCTGACAGGCAGTGACTGACGCGGTGGAAGGTGGGGAAAAAATTCATGCATGCGCATAAGGGTCTCTTCCTTTACTGTGTACAGTGGCATGGCGCTATTGTTTCTATTTTGTGCAGAAAAATAACAGGTTGGATACTTTTTAGACAGACCTCGTATGCATGGAATATCTGATATACATTTATCAGGCAGTGACTACATTAATTCTTTTGAATTAATGAATCTTTTTTATTCATAATGTTACCATGTTTTATGTAATTGATGTTTAATCATCTCAATGACTATCTCAAAAACTCAAGTGTGTGCACTGTTTACGTAACCTATGGCCTCTGTGTTCTGTTAATATTTTGATTTATATGAGACTTATTAATTTATGAGATAATTAACATTAAAGTTCACGCGCAGCTATATTTCCCATTGTAGATTTTGCCTCTGCTTGTCAGATTTCAGCCTTTGCCATTATGCTTTTATTGAGCTGATTTTAATGCACAAGATGACATGTTAGTACATCACTAATTGATTATGCTTCTAATTAAGATATCTGCATAATTTTCAGTATAGTGCTTATACTCATGATTGGGGTATTCCCAACAAGAATGCGTAAAATTGTTTAATAAACTTTTCTAATTTATTAACCCACAACATGTTTCGTGAAGCATTTTTTCAAATGATTACGTACCTTTTGAGATTGCCACATGTTCATGTGCCAGTCATTAAATAATTCGAAGCTACTCAAAATTTTCAGTGAAGGAACAGCTAGCACATGTACAATACTTATGTGAACTCTTGAGAGACCGCAGCTATTCTTCTTTGTGTGAAAGTCAGTTCTTGAGTTCACAGCTTGCACTTTCAGTGATTACTTCCATACAGAAAACTTCCATACAGATAAGTGCAGATCACTCCCTACCTTACTTATTTAGTTTTGATTCAGTGTAAACACTCTAAAAAGGAAGCTGTAGTCAAGTCATTATGTGATGGTAGATTTTAAAATTGTGAATATACCATGTGAAAGGAAACATTACATAAATATGGTATCAATAAAAATATATACTGACATTTATTTATCCAAAAATACACGATTGATATACAGTATTCATATCTTTGCCAGTTCATGGTCCGAAGAACCAGGTTCCACAGATGGCTTCTGGCCGAACAAAAAAAATGGCAGCAATACCCAAAAAAAATCAAAGAGTACTTAAGAATTTGGTGTTAAAAATTTTTACTCGATTCGAGATGTGCTGAAAGTGAATATTACACAGTAATGTATGACATTCCTGAAAACAGTTTTGGTTACCAGTGTTAAAAGTGTGTTAAAACTTGTTTTCATCCTTGTATTTGTGAAGCAAATGATACATAAATCAAACTTTTTGATAAAAACAAAAAATTTACTAGTACAGTCACTTAATGTGTTTTTCTGATCTGAAAGTGAATGTCTGAATTACCCAAGCATGGTTTGTCTGCAAATACCAGACACTATTTTAGCAGAGGAAAAAGTGAAAGTACTTTTCTTAACCAATTTGTTTTCCTCATGTGTTAACTTATTTCCAGTTTCATTCTATCTGTCTACCTTCGAAGTAAAAGTCTTTTCACCTATTCCAATTTATCTACCACCATCTCTTCCATGTACTGACCAGTCTTTAGTTTAATTTAGATATTTGCCTGTTCAGTGGGTCTTAATTGTCACCTCTCATACAGTTCTGAATGAGTCAGTTACAGTTATAATATACATTCTCGATGAAAATGTGGCAGCATACTGATCTTTTATATGGTTTTCACATACTACTCTTTTTGATCACCGTAATTTATAATTAAACAAGTTCTGTCTCTCTTTCACTCTCTTAAATACCCCCCCCCCCTCCCACCCCTATGAACCATGGACCTCGCCGTTGGTGGGGAGGCTTGTGTGCTTCAGCGATACAGATAGCCGTACCGTAGGTGCAACCACAATTGGGGGGGGGGGGGGGGGGGTTCTGATGACAGGCCAGACAAACGTGTGGTTCCTGAAGAGGGGAAGCAGCCTTTTCAGTAGTTTTAGGGGCAACAGTCTGGATGATTGACTGATCTGGCCTTGTAACACTAACCAAAACAGCTTTGCTGTGCTGGTACTGTGAACGGCTGACAGCAAGGGGAAACTACAGCCGTAATTTTTCCCAAGGGCATGCAGTTTTACTGTATGGTTAAACGGTGATGGCATCCTCTCGGGTAAAATATTCCGGAGGTAAAATAGTCCCCCATTCGGATCTCCGGGCGGGGACTACTCAACAGGACGTCTTTATCAGGAGAAAGAAAACTGGCATTCTATGGATCGGAGTGTGGGATGTCAGATCCCTTAATCGGGCAGGTAGGTTAGAAAATTTAAAAAGGGAAATGGATTGGTTAAAGTTAGATACAGTGGGAATTAGTGAAGTTCAGTGGCAGGAGGAACAAGACTTTGGGTCAGGTGAATACAGGGTTATAAATACTAAATCAAATAGGGGTAATGCAGGAGTAAGTTTAATAATGAATAAAAAAATAGGAGTGCAGGTAAGCTACTACAAACAGCATAGTGAACGCATTATTGCGGCCAAGATAGACACGAAGCCCACGCCTACTACAGTAGTACAAGTTTATATGCCAACTAGCTCTGCAGATGATGAAGAAATTGATGAAATGTATGATGAGATAAAAGAAATTATTCAGGTAATGAAGGGAGATGAAAATTTAATAGTCATGGTTGACTGGAATTCGAGAGTAGGAAAAGGGAGAGAAGGAAACATAGTAGGTGAATATGGATTGGGGATAAGAAATGAAAGAGGAAGCCGTCTGGTAGAATTTTGCAGAGCATAACTTAATCATAGCTAACACTTGGTTCAAGAATCATGAAACAAGGTTGTATACGTGGAAGAATCCTGGAGATACTAGAAGATATCAGATAGATTATATAATGGTAAGACAGAGATTTAGAAACCAGGTTTTAAATTGTAAAACATTTCCAGAGGCAGATATGGACTCTGACCACAATCTATTGGTTATGAACTGTAGATTAAAACTGAAGAAACTGGAAAAAGGTGGGAATTTAAGGAGATGGGACCTGGATAAACTGACTAAACCAGAGGTTGTACAGAGTTTCAAGGAGAGCATAAGGGAACAATTCTCACGAATGGGGGAAAGAAATACAGTAGAAGAAGAATGGGTAGCTCTGAGGTATGAAGTAGTGAAGGGAGCAGAGGATTAAGTAGGTAAAAAGACAAGGGCTAGTGGAAATCCTTGGGTAACAGAAGAAATATTGAATTTAACTGATGAAAGGAGAAACTATAAAAAATGCAGTAAATGAAGTGCAGGAAGGGCAAAATGGCTAAGCAGGGATGGCTAGAGGACAAATGTAAGGCTGTAGAGGCTTATCTCACTAGGGGTAAGATAGATACTGCCTACAGGAAAATTAAAGAGACCTTTGGAGAAAAGAGAACCACTTGTATGAATATCAAGAGCTCAGATGGAAACCCAGTTCTAAGCAAAGAACGGAAAGCAGAAAGGTTGGAGTATATAGAGGGTCTATACAGGGGTGATGTACTTGAGGACAATATTATGCAAATGGACGAGGATGTAGCTGAAGATGAAATGGGAGATATGATACTGCGTGAAGAGTTTGACAGAGCACTGAAAGACCTTAGTTGAAACAAGGCCCCGGGAGTAGACAACATTCCATTAGAACTACTGACAGCCTTGGGGGAGCCAGTCCTGACAAAACTCTATCATCTGGTGACCAAGATGTATGAGACAGGTGAAATACCCTCAGACTTCAAGAAGAATATAATAATTCCAATCCCAAAGAAAGCAGGTGTTGACAGATGTGAAAATTACCAAACTATCAGTTTAATAAGTCACAGCTGCAAAATACTAACGTGAATTATTTATAGACGAATGGAAAAACTAGTAGAAGCCAAATTCAGGGAAGATCAGTTTGGATTCCATAAAAATATTGGAACACGTGAGTCAATACTGACTCTACGACTTATCTTAGAAGAAAGATTAAGGAAAGGCAAAGCTACGTTTCTAGCATTTGTAGACTTAAAGAAAGCTTTTGACAATGTTGACTGGAATACTCTCTTTCTAATTCTAAAGGTGGCAGGGGTAAAATACAAGGAGCAAAAGGCTATTTACAATCTGTACAGAAACCAGATGGCGGTTGTAAGAGTTGAGGGGCATGAAAGGGAAACAGTGGTTGGGAAGGGAGTGAGACAGGGTTGTAGCCTCTCCCCGATGTTATTCAATCTGTATATTGAGCAAGCAGTAAAGGAAACAAAAGAAAAATTCGGAGTAGGTATTAAAATCCTTGGAGAAGAACTAAAAACCTTGAGGTTCACTGATGACATTGTAATTCTGTCACAGACAGCAAAGAACTTGGAAGAGCAGTTGAATGGAATGGACAGTGTCTTGAAAGGAGGATATAAGATGAACATCAACAAAAGCAAAATGAGGATAATGGAATGTAATTGAATTAAGTTGGGTGATGCTGAGGGAATTAGATTAGGAAATGAGACAGTTAAAGTAGTAAATGAGTTTTCCTATTTGGGGAGCAAAATAACTGATGATGGTTGAAGTAGAGAGGATATAAAATGTAGACTGGCAATGGCAAGGAAAGCATTTCTGAAGAAGAGAAATTTGTTAACATCGATTATAGATTTAAGTGTCAGGAAGTCGTTTCTGAAAGTATTTGTATGGAGTGTAGCCATGTATGGAAGTGAAACATGGTCGATAAGCAGTTTGGACAAGAAGAGAATAGAAGCTTTCAAAATGTGGTGCTACAGAAGAATACTGAAGATTAGATGGGTAGATCACATAACTAAAGAGGAGGTACTGAATAGAATTGGGGAGAAGAGGAGTTTGTGGCACAACTTGACAAGAAGAAGGGACCGGTTGGTAGGACATGTTCTGAGGCATCAAAGGATCACAAATTTAGCATTTTAGGGCAAAGTGGAGGGTAAAAATCGTAGAGGGAGACCCAGAGATGAATACACAAAGCAGATTCAGAAGGATGTAGGTTGCAGGAGGTACTGGGAGATGAAGAAGCTTGCACAGGATAGAGTAGCATGGAGAGCTGCATCAAACCAGTCTCAGGTCTGAAGACAACAACAACAACAACAGAGTACACACACACACACACACAGACATACACACACACACACACACACACACACACACACACACACACACACACACACACACACACAATTATTGTCTATTTAGAAATTCTGCAATGGATTGAATGGGGCTGATATGATTTTTTGTTTGTGTTTGCCTGTTACATTCTTTATACCACAGGGGAGGTTGTCAAATGTTTTTATGGTTGAACGCCTCTTGTACTAGAAATGTGATAGTGGACAGCAAATTTCGCAAGGGAGTAGATGTACCGTGAGACTGCTGACATAACATACAACAGCTTAAAAAGCTTTCTACAAATGGCTGTAGAGTAGACACCAGTTACCACATTACCCTTATTACATACATCTGTACAACAAAAATTTCTGCTTTAATGACAAATTACCACAGGTTTTGGAGTCATAAAAGTTAAGTGTATCATGTTCTTTTTTTCTCTGAAGGTATCATCAAGGTATTTCATAGTCTCTCTGCTGTGAACTAGTATTAAAAAATAGAATATCAAAAGTTTGAAAAGATTGTATGTAATCTATAACCATTTTTGTTAACATAAGAACATATCTTGCCTGTAGTACTGTCTATGTAGTATTTTGTAAAATATTTATTGGTTTGCTTCTGTTTCTTTTGTTTCCAAGAGTTCTTAAGATCATGAAATTAGTGTATCTCACATTTTGCACTCTGATTCAAGCTAATAACGTTTTCATTTGGCTGAGTGTTTAGCTGTATATTTTTTATACATTAAATGTTTTCGCAGCTGTGAATAGGGACAACCATCACCTGTATAATGGAATGACCGAAAATGAATATTTGAGCTGTACTGGGACTCAAGCCCAGATTTCCCATTTCTTGCAGGCTGTCACCTTACTAGTAGGCTATCTGAGCATGCCTCACAGCCACACCCAAATTTCTGTAAGTTGTCAGTCATGTGTCTACAATGTGCACTCATACATCCATTATGTGCATTCCCATATAGGAGAGACATTCGAATTGAAATTTATTTGTCCCATGTCAGCCAATAAATATGGTATTGCAGCAAATGTGTTGTTCAGAAGTACAATGCAATATTTCTCTGGACATGCATGCATGCCCAAAGGAACACTGCATCATACTTATGAACAACACAGGCACTGCAGTATCATATATACTTGTCACTGGCACTTTCTTTCAAAATTCTGTCATTATGTAAAACATTCCACCTGAAGCAGGAGTATGACTGAGAGATTTTGGAGGCTATTCAAATACTATTTGCTATTAAGAGTTCATTGTATCGCTGTCTTACACTCATGGAATGATGGAATTATACATATTCAAGTGTCAAGAAAGGAAATGAAGGCAAATGAATAGTACATATGATCTGCTGGTGAAGACTTTTTTTTTTCAGCACAATGACAGAAACAGGTATGGTATCATTTATCCTGTAAAAGTATGCTGGTTGTGGTTACATGGCCACCACCTAAGATATACTATGCTGGTGAGAGGGCTCCATTTCATTATACTTGTACCCACACACACAGCACCTAATCTTGCCCTCTATGGCAATAGTGTCTGTTCAATGGTAATACAACTAGTCGATCAACTGATACAGCCTAAAAGACTGATGGCAACATTGATCCTGCAGCCAGCACAAATTTTTTTTATTGAAATAGAGTTATGTGCTTTCAAATATATGGATAAAGGGAACAATGTTCAGAGCTAACATTCTGCTAACGATTATAGAGGAAACACAAGTTTTAATTGGCAATGTATGGTGCTGGAAATTGGCAATGGCTTCTTCAAAGAAACCATCTCAATATTCGCCAAATGTGATTTAAAATAACAATGAATTTAAATCTGAATGGTTGGATGGAATATAATTCCACTTACTCTTGCATGTCCAGTATCTTAAACCTTTTCTCACCTTACATGCTATATCCATGAATGTGTATCATGCATCTCGAAGCATGAGGTGTGTGACTGAATGTGCCTGTGTGGGACTGAATGAGGCTATCCCATGTCATTCAGATGGTAAATACCATGACTCACATAACAGACACATACCTTGTAAAGTCACTACTTGTACCAAAGTTAATGGACACTGTTTTCATAATATTGTAGCTCTCTTTGACTGAGTGTTTAACAGGTGTAGTTGCAAATATTAAAGAAGATGATTATTATACACTGTTGGGCACTGAAACTGCTGCAACAGGAAGAACAGCAAATACTGAAATTTCACTTATTTAGCATATACTTAACAGCAAGAACAATACATTATTTAATTTTTAGGTCATATAGGAGTATACGCGACATAAAATTTGCTGTACAAGCTGCCACCTATAGCAACAACAATGGCTCTAATCAGACTGAAAATTGAGTTTAACTGAGTTTGGATGTCGGATACAGGTTTGGCATTTCATGCTGCTTGTACTCTATACTACAGTTCATCAGTGGCATGTGGTGACATGCCAGCCTCTCTGAAATAAATAGTGATATATTTTCAATGGGTGAGATATGTGGAGAATGTGCTGGCCAGGGCAACAGTCAGATGCCATATGTATCACAATAGGTCACGATAGCAATGGCAACACACAATTTTGCAATAACTTGTTGAAAAATACACTCCTGGAAATGGAAAAAAGAACACATTGACACCGGTGTGTCAGACCCACCATACTTGCTCCGGACACTGCGAGAGGGCTGTACAAGCAATGATCACACGCACGGCACAGCGGACACACCAGGAACCACGGTGTTGGCTGTCGAATGGCGCTAGCTGCGCAGCATTTGTGCAACGCCGCCGTCAGTGTCAGCCAGTTTGCCATGGCATACGGAGCTCCATCGCAGTCTTTAACACTGGTAGCATGCCGAGACAGCATGGACGTGAACTGTATGTGCAGTTGACGGACTTTGAGCGAGGGCGTATAGTGGGCATGCGGGAGGCCGGGTGGACGTACCGCCGAATTGCTCAACACGTGGGGCGTGAGGTCTCCACAGTACATCGATGTTGTCGCCAGTGGTCGGCGGAAGGTGCACGTGCCCGTCGACCTAGGACTGGACCGCAGCGACGCACGGATGCACGCCAAGACCGTAGGACCCTACGCAGTGCCGTAGGGGACCGCACCGCCACTTCCCAGCAAATTAGGGACACTGTTGCTTCTGGGGTATCGGCGAGGACCATTCGCAACCATCTCCATGAAGCTGGGCTACGGTCCCGCACACCGTTAGGCCGTCTTCCGCTCACGCCCCAACATCGTGCAGCCCGCCTCCAGTGGTGTCGTGACAGGCGTGAATGGAGGGACGAATGGAGCGATGAGAGTCGCTTCTGCCTTGGTGCCAATGATGGTCGTATGCGTGCTTGGCGCCGTGCAGGTGAGCGCCACAATCAGGACTGCATACAGGGCCAACACCCGGCATCATGGTGTGGGGAGCGATCTCCTACACTGGCCGTACACCAGTGGTGATCGTCGAGGGGACACTGAATAGTGCACGGTACATCCAAACCGTCATCGAACCCATCGTTCTACCATTCCTAGACCGGCAAGGGAACTTGCTGTTCCAACAGGACAATGCACGTCCGCATGTATCCCGTGCCACCCAACGTGCTCTAGAAGGTGAAAGTCAACTACCCTGGCCAGCAAGATCTCCGGATCTGTCCCCCATTGAGCATGTTTGGGACTGGATGAAGCGTCGTCTCACGCGGTCTGCACGTCCAGCACGAACACTGGTCCAACTGAGGCGCCAGGTGGAAATGGCATGGCAAGCCGTTCCACAGGACTACATCCAGCATCTCTACGATCGTCTCCATGGGAGAATAGCAGCCTGCATTGCTGCGAAAGGTGGATATACACTGTACTAGTGCCGACATTGTGCATGCTCTGTTGCCTGTGTCTGTGTGCCTGTGGTTCTGTCAGTGTGATCATGTGATGTATCTGACCCCAGGAATGTGTCAATAAAGTTTCCCCTTCCTGGGACAATGAATTCACGGTGTTCTTATTTCAATTTCCAGGAGTGTATGTCCAGCAGACCTTGAAAACAGGGCACAACCATGGCCTTAAGGTGCCAGAAACATAATGCATTCTGTTCAAATTACTGGTTACACGAACTAGAGGTGATCGTGTCATGTACCCAATGACACAACAGACTATCACACCAGGTACTGGTTTTATATGATGGTGACAAATGCAATCTGGGAATGCTCATTCTCTCCAGAGACTCTGTACTTGGGTGCAACCACCGTAATGTCTTACTCACACCACGGAATCATGACCAGTGGTGGCTTGTTAGTATACATTCTGGGTATTCACATATTTTTAGATTTAGATAAATATGGGAGTGTGAAATTAATAGTATATGCTGTATAACAGTTATGCTTATCAACATATTTATATAACTACAGCCACTGCCAAGAATAATAATAATAACAGTAATAATAATAATTATTATTATTACGAAGCAACAAACTTAGGAACCAACACAACTGGATACAGATCACAAGTATACACAACATTCATTGCCAGATATCCAGAATTAAAATTTTTAACAGAACAATGACTAGCTGATCAGATCCGTGTAGTAATAAAAAATAACAGGATACCCCAGTCAGAATTAGAAAACATCAAACAACAAGTACAACAAATACTGGAACAAAATAATGTACAGTCAGAGGAAGAAGAAAAGACAGTAATAGACTCAAACATTCCAGAGCAAACAAACCAAGAACAACACGCATCAATTAAACAATCAGAGGAAAACAAATCTTAAGACAGCCACCAGAACAACAACAAATAGAACACGAAGTGACACACATGTTAGATATAGAAGAAAAATTTCTGCTGACGTATATAGAATACAAAGATACAAATACAGACATTAGACCATTCTTGCATAGACCACCAAATAACCCACAAGTCGAAACAACAATAACAACTATCAACACAATCATACACAACAAAATAAATGAAAATACAATTATGGAAGAGTTACAACTACTGGTTTATATAGGAGCACTCACTACACAAAATATACACACTAGGCAGAGATCACAACCAACCAATACACAGAAGAAACCCACAAACCAGCATGGCAACACAGGCTACAGATCAGAATAGAAAAACTCAGAAAAGACATCAGACAGCTAACACAATTTATAAGAAATGAAATATCGGACAAAAAACAAAAAAAGGTTAGGTAAAATCTCACAACAACAAGCGATAGAGCAATTAGATGAAAAGAAGCAAAAATTACAAGCATTGGCCTTATGACTTAGAAGATACAAAAAAAGTGAAAATAGAAGGAAACAAAACCAAACATTCAACACAAACCAAAATAGATTTTACCAGACAGTAGATCACACACACATTAAAGTAGACAATCCACCAAACATAACAGACATGGAACACTTCTGGAGCAATATATGGTCAAACCCGGTACAACATAACAGACATGCATGGTGGATACAAGAAGAAACAGACACATACAAGATGATACCACAAATGCCTGAAGTGGTAATTTTGCAACATGAAGTCACCCGAGCAATTAATTCTGTCCACAATTGGGAAGCCCCTGGAAAAGATAAAATAGCAAATTTCTGGCTAAAGAAGTTCATCTCAACACATTCACATCTAACCAAATTATTTAACAGTTACATTGCAGACCCATACACATTCCCTGATACACTTACACATGGAATAACCTATCTGAAACCTAAAGATCAAGCACACACAGCAAACCCAGCAAAACATCGTCCCATAACACGCCTAGCAACAATATACCAAATAGTAACTTCAGTCATTACACAGAAATTAATGACACATACAACACAGAACAAAATTATAAATGAAGAACAAAAAGGCTGTTGCAAAGTAGCACAAGGATGTAAAGAGCAACTGGTAATAGATGCAGAAGTGACATATCAAGCTAAAACAAAACAAAGGTTGCTACACTACGCATACATTGATTACCGAGAAGCTTTTGATAGTGTACCCCATTCATGGTTACTACAAATATTGTAAACATACAAAGTAGATCCTATATTGATACAGTCCCTAAACATAGTAATGAAAAATTGGAAAATTACACTTAATATCCAAACAAATTCAACCAATATCACATCACAGCCAATACAGATTAAGCGTGCAATATACCAAGGGGGCTCATTAAGTCCTTTCTGGTTCTGCCTTGCTCTGAACCCACTAGCCAACATGCTAAACAATACAAAATTATGGATACAATATTACTGGAACATACCAACACAAAATCACACATTTGCTATACATGGATGATCTAAAACTACTGGCAGCAACAAATCAACAACTCAACCAATTACTAAAGATAACAGAAGTATTCGGCAATGATATAAATATGGCTTTTGGAACAGACAAATGAAAGAAAAATAGCATAGTCAAGGGAAAGCACACTAAACAGGAAGATTACATATTGGATAACCACAGCGACTGCATAGAAGCGATGGAAAAAACAGATGCCTATAAATATCTAGGATACAGACAAAAAATAGGAATAGATAATACAAATATTAAAGAAGAACTAAAAGAAAAATATAGACATAGACTAACAAAAATACTGAAAACAGAACTGACAGCAAGAAACAAGACAAAAGCTATAAATACTTATGCTACACCAATATTGACTTACTCATTTGGAATAGTGAACTGGAGTAACACAGACATAGAAGCACTTAATACACTTACACGACCACAATGCCACAAATATAGAATACATCACATACATTCAGCCACAGAAAGAATCACATTAAGCAGAAAGGAAGGAGGAAGGGGATTTATTGACATAAAAAACCTACATTATGGACAGGTAGACAATTTAGGAAAATTCTTTCTAGAACGAGCAGAAACTATCAAAATACACAAAGCTATCATTCATATAAATACATCGGCTACACCTCCACAATTTCATAACCACTTCTACAACCCTTTAGATCACATAACAAAACAGATATGAAGAAAGTAAATTGGAAAAAGAAAACACTACATGGCAAGCACCCGTATCATCTAACACAGCCACACATCGATCAAGACGCATCCAACACATGGCTAACAAAAGGCAATATAAACAGTGAGATGGAAGGATTCATGATTGCAATACAGGATCAAACAATAAACACCAGATATTACAGCAAGCATATTATTAAAGATCCCAAAATCGCAATAGATAAATGCAGACTTTGCAAACAACAAATAGAAACAGTAGATCACGTAACAAGCAGATGTAGTGTACTAGCAAATACAGAATACACCAGAAGACATGACAATGTAGCAAAAATAATACATCAACAACTTGCCATACAACATAAACTAATAAAACAACATGTTCTCACATACAAGTATGTGCCACAAAATGTACTGGAGAATGATGAATACAAATTATACTGGAACAGAACCATTATAACAGATAAAACAACACCACATAACTAACCTGCCATCATACTCACTAATAAAAAGAAGAAATCAACACAACTAATCGAAATATCTATACCCAATACAACAAATATACAGAAGAAAACAGGAGAAAAAATTGAAAAATACATCCAACTGGCTGAGGAAGTCAAGGACGTGTGGCACAAGATAAAGTTGACATTATACCAATAATACTATCAACTACAGGAGACATACTACACAATATCCACCAGTACATCAACGCAATACAGGTACATCCAAACTTATATATACAACTACAGAAATCTGTAATTATTGATACATGTTCAATTACCCGAAAGGCTCTGTCTCAGGCTGATACTGATCTTCGGCCTGACATGGCTGCTTGTCCTGTTCCAGAGGTTGCCCCTCAGTCTGCAAGATCTGGGCAGTCGCAGAGGGTGGGCTTACTGGTAGTTGGGAGCTCCAACGTCAGGCGCGTAATGGGGCCCCTTAGGGAAATGGCAGCAAGAGAGGGGAAGAAAACCAATGTGCACTCCGTGTGCATACCGGGGGGAGTCATTCCAGATGTGGAAAGGGTCCTTCCGGATGCCATGAAGGGTACAGGGTGCACCCATCTGCAGGTGGTCGCTCATGTCGGCACCAATGATGTGTGTCGCTATGGATCGGAGGAAATCGTCTCTGGCTTCCGGCGGCTATCTGATTTGGTGAAGACTGCCAGTCTCGCTAGCGGGATGAAAGCAGAGCTCACCATCTGCAGCATCGTCGACAGGACTGACTGCGGACCTTTGGTACAGAGCCGAGTGGAGGGTCTGAATCAGAGGCTGAGACGGTTCTGCGACCGTGTGGGCTGCAGATTCCTCGACTTGCGCCATAGGGTGGTGGGGTTTCGGGTTCCGCTGGATAGGTCAGGAGTCCACTACACGCAACAAGCGGCTACACGGGTAGCAGGGGTTGTGTGGCGTGGGCTGGGCGGTTTTTTAGGTTAGATGGCCTTGGGCAAGTACAGAAAGGGCAACAGCCTCAACGGGTGCGGGGCAAAGTCAGGACATGCGGGGACCAAGCAGCAATCGGTATTGTAATTGTCAACTGTCGAAGCTGCGTTGGTAAAGTACCGGAACTTCAAGCGCTGATAGAAAGCACCGAAGCTGAAATCGTTATAGGTACAGAAAGCTGGCTTAAGCCAGAGATAAATTCTGCCGAAATTTTTACAAAGGTACACACGGTGTTTAGAAAGGATAGATTGCATGCAACCAGTGGTGGAGTGTTCATCGCTGTTAGTAGTAGTTTATCCTGTAGTGAAGTAGAAGTGGATACTTCCTGTGAATTATTATGGGTGGAGGTTACACTAAACAACCGAACTAGGTTAATAATTGGCTCCTTTTACCGACCTCCCGACTCAGCAGCATTAGTGGCAGAACAACTGAGAGAAAATTTAGAAAACATTTCACATAAATTTTCTCAGCATGTTACAGTCTTAGGTGGAGATTTCAATTTACCAGATATAAACTGGGACACTCAGATGTTTAGGACGGGTGGTAGGGACAGAGCATCGAGTGACATTATACTGAGTGCACTATCCGAAAATTACCTCGAGCAATTAAACAGAGAACCGACTCGTGGAGATAACATCTTGGACCTACTGATAACAAACAGACCCAAACTTTTCGAATCTGTATGTACAGAACAGGGAATCAGTGATCATAAGGCCGTTGCAGCATCCCTGAATATGGAAGTTAATAGGAATATAAAAAAAGGGAGGAAGGTTTACCTGTTTAGCAAGAGTAATAGAAGGCAGATTTCAGACTACCTAACAGATCAAAACGAAAATTTCTGTTCCGACACTGACAATGTTGAGTGTTTATGGAAAAAGTTCAAGGCAATCGTAAAATGCGTTTTAGACAGGTACGTGCCGAGTAAAACTGTGAGGGACGGGAAAAACCCACCGTGGTGCAACAACAAAGTTAGGAAACTACTGCGAAAGCAAAGAGAGCTCCACTCCAAGTTTAAACGCAGCCAAAACCTCTCAGACAAACTGAAGCTAAACGATGTCAAAGTTAGCGTAAGGAGGGCTATGCGTGAAGCGTTCATTGAATTCGAAAGTAAAATTCTATGTACCGACTTGACAGAAAATCCTAGGAAGTTCTGGTCTTACGTTAAATCAGTAAGTGGCTCGAAACAGCATATCCAGACACTACGGGATGATGATGGCATTGAAACAGAGGATGACACGCGTAAAGCTGAACTACTAAACACCTTTTTCCAAAGCTGTTTCACAGAGGAAGACCGCACTGCAGTTCCTTCTCTAAATCCTCGCACAAACGAAAAAATGGCTGACATCGAAATAAGTGTCCAAGGAATAGAAAAGCAACTGGAATCACTCAATAGAGGAAAGTCCACTGGACCTGACGAGATACCAATTCGATTCTACACAGAGTACGCGAAAGAACTTGCCCCCCTTCTAACAGCCGTGTACCGCAAGTCTCTAGAGGAACGGAGGGTTCCAAATGATTGGAAAAGAGCACAGATAGTCCCAGTCTTCAAGAAGGGTCGTCGAGCAGATGCGCAAAACTATAGACCTATATCTCTTACGTCGATCTCTTGTAGAATTTTAGAACATGTTTTTTGCTCGCGTATCATGTCATTTCTGGAAACCCAGAATCTACTATGTAGGAATCAACATGGATTCCGGAAACAGCGATCGTGTGAGACCCAACTCGCCTTATTTGTTCATGAGACCCAGAAAATATTAGATACAGGCTCCCAGGTAGATGCTATTTTTCTTGACTTCCGGAAGGCGTTCGATACAGTTCCGCACTGTCGCCTGATAAACAAAGTAAGAGCCTACGGAATATCAGACCAGCTGTGTGGCTGGATTGAAGAGTTTTTAGCAAACAGAACACAGCATGTTGTTATCAATGGAGAGACGTCTACAGACGTTAAAGTAACCTCTGGCGTCCCACAGGGGAGTGTTATGGGACCATTGCTTTTCACAATATATATAAATGACTTAGTAGATAGTGTCGGAAGTTCCATGCGGCTTTTCGCGGATGATGCTGTAGTATACAGAGAAGTTGCTGCATTAGAAAATTGTAGCGAAATACAGGAAGATCTGCAGCGGATAGGCACTTGGTGCAGGGAGTGGCAACTGACCCTTAACATAGACAAATGTAATGTATTGCGAATACATAGAAAGAAGGATCCTTTATTGTATGATTATATGATAGCGGAACAAACACTGGTAGCAGTTACTTCTGTAAAATATCTGGGAGTATGCGTACGGAACGATTTGAAGTGGAATGATCATATAAAACTAATTGTTGGTAAGGCGGGTACCAGGTTGAGATTCATTGGGAGAGTGCTTAGAAAATGTAGTCCATCAACAAAGGAGGTGGCTTACAAAACACTCGTTCGACCTATACTTGAGTATTGCTCATCAGTGTGGGATCCGTACCAGGTCGGGTTGACGGAGGAGATAGAGAAGATCCAAAGAAGAGCGGCGCGTTTCGTCACTGGGTTATTTGGTAACCGTGATAGCGTTACGGAGATGTTTAATAAACTCAAGTGGCAGACTCTGCAAGAGAGGCGCTCTGCATCGCGGTGTAGCTTGCTCGCCAGGTTTCGAGAGGGTGCGTTTCTGGATGAGGTATCGAATATATTGCTTCCCCCTATTTATACTTCCCGAGGAGATCACGAATGTAAAATTAGAGAGATTAGAGCGTGCACGGAGGCTTTCAGACAGTCGTTCTTCCCGCGAACCATACGCGACTGGAACAGGAAAGGGAGGTAATGACAGTGGCACGTAAAGTGCCCTCCGCCACACACCGTTGGGTGGCTTGCGGAGTATCAATGTAGATGTAGATGTTGAAGTTCCTAAATGCAATGTAACATATACCGTACAGTTCAAAGGAAGTCACGCTTGATCAAGGTCTGCGTCACTTTCCATTTTTAACCAGACATAACGTCTGAGAAAGGAAAGAAATAATAATAATAATAATATGCATAACCTATCTGAAAAAAGAAAGAGTTATTTTTGTGGAATTTTGTTGTTTTGTAAATAATTAAGTACAGTTAAGGACAAAAACAAAATAATGTTAAAGCTTTCACTTCTCTCTGTCTCACTTTTTTTTTAACTGGGAGTTTACATGCTTTTTATTTTTTTCTGAAAAATATAAGAAATTCCCTAAGACATCCATTAGTTAATGAATAACTTCCGGTCTGAAAATCAAACAGTCTTACATTGCACCCACACAACTCACACTTATTATACACATCTTTGTTAAATGCTCGCTGGTTGCCATATTTTTTTTTATTTTTTTTATTTCAACACTTAAAACATATTCAACAGAGTTCGTGTTGACACCACACATGAAAGCCGATTCCTACACAGTAAATGACCAACTCCAACTACAAACTGCCATTTGTGGAAATGATTAAATTCAAGTAATACTGTCTACCACCATTCTTACTGACTAGAATACAAATGAGGTACTGAGAACCATAATGGCCAAAAGCACACCATCTTCGTTCCCACATTGGAGTGAAAATCAGAGAAACCAGTGGGACAGCGTTTCATGAATGTTTATACATAAAACAAGGACATACAGCACAGATAAGCCTGACTCATCATAAATCAACAGGTGTGAGCGTCAGAATCATGAACAAATGCTACAGTCTCTTAATCAACTATCATGTGCTTTATAGTTCTCAGTGCCTCAAATGGATTACTGTATGATAAAATCCAAAACGTAATACACTGTATCTCATCCAGACTCCCATTAAACAGCTTTGTGTATAACGTAACTATTACATTGCTGATGTCTGATCTAATTTTATTACATAGTGAGTGAATTGACAAATCTGAGGAGCGTGCCACCACCTAGTGGGATTTATACCAAGTGAACTGGGGTTAAAGTCTGTTGCAGTGTGCTAGCACCTGATGGCATTGATGTAAACTTGTGAGTGAGTGGTAAGGGCTAGATGTGCAGGCTGTGAATCCTGCACATTGTTTATCAGATCTGTACGTATTTGGCCCGTAAGGCAATTATGTCATGCCAACTGCACATGTGCAAAAGTTCCTTGAAATATGCACAACTGAATGTGTGCTCGTGAACCTGATGCCAAGTTTCATAGAATAGCCATGTAGCATAGCATGATACATTTAGTGGCTTGTATTTCAGATTACCGCATCTGCATAGTTTAACAGCATTCAAAGAAAAATAGCCAATAAATTCACAAGGTCTCAAAAGTTCAGATGTTCACATGTTCTTGTGCTCTTACTAAACAGTTGCCACTGATAGCAGAAACATCACATAATGAAAAACCACAGTCTCAATAAGCCATGAGCCTTCTGCTGTCGAATTCTGATGTGCTAGTAGGTGTTTCTCTGTGTTACATGAGGCATAGCATGATCTTTCTGTTTAGAAAAAGTGACAAAAGCAGATTTCAGAGTACCTGTTGGCTCATCACAAAAGTTTTGTCTCAAGTACAGATAGTGTTGAGGATCAGTGGACAAAGTTCAAAACCGTCGTACATAATGCGTTAGATGAGTATGTGCCAAGCAAGATCGTAAGAGATGGAAAAGAGCCACTGTGGTACAACAACCGAGTTAGAAATCTGCTGCGGAAGTAAAGGGAACTTCACAGCAAACATAAACATACCCAAAGCCTTGCAGACAAACAAAAATTACGCGAAGCGAAATGTAGTGTGAGGAGGGCTATGCGAGAGGCGTTCAATGAATTCGAAAGTAAAGTTCTATGTACTGACTTGGCAGAAAATCCTAAGAAATTTTGGTCTTATGTCAAAGCGGTAGGTGGATCAAAACAAAATGTCCAGACACTCTGTGACCAAAATGGTACTGAAACAGAGGATGACAGACTAAAGGCAGAAATACTAAATGTCTTTTTCCAAAGTTGTTTCACAGAGGAAGATTGCACTATAGTTCCTTCTCTAGATTGTCGCACAGATGACAAAATGGTAGATATCGAAATAGACAACAGAGGGATAGAGAAACAATTAAAATCGCTCAAAACAGGAAAGGCCTCTGGACCTGATGGGATACCAGTTCAATTTTACACAGAGTACGCGAAGGAACTTGCCCCCCTTCTTGCGGCAGTGTACCGTAGGTCTCTAGAAGAGCATAGCGTTCCAAAGGATTGGAAAGGGGCACAGGTCATCCCCGTTTTCAAGAAGGGACGTCGAGCAGATGTGCAGAACTATAGACCTATATCTCTAACGTCGATCAGTTGTAGAATTTTGGAACACGTATTGTGTTCGAGTATAATGACTTTTCTGGAGACTAGAAATCTACTCTGTAGGAATCAGCATGGGTTTCGAAAAAGACGGTCATGTGAAACCCAGCTCGCGCTATTCGTCCACGAGACTCAGAGGGCCATAGACACGGGTTCACAGGTAGATGCCGTGTTTCTTGACTTCCGCAAGGCGTTCAATACAGTTCCCCACAGTCGTTTAATGAACAAAGTAAGAGCATATGGACTATCAGACCAATTGTGTGATTGGATTGAGGAGTTCCTAGATAACAGGACGCAGCATGTCATTCTCAATGGAGAGAAGTCTTCCGAAGTAAGATTCAGGTGTGCCGCAGGGGAGTGTCATAGGACCGTTGCTATTCACAATATACATAAATGACCTTGTGGATGACATCGGAAGTTCACTGAGGCTTTTTGCAGATGATGCTGTGGTGTATCGAGAGGTTGTAACAATGGAAAATTGTACTGAAATGCAGGAGGATCTGCAGCGAATTGACGCATGGTGCAGGGAATGGCAATTGAATCTCAATGTAGACAAGTGTAATGTGCTGCGAATACACAGAAAGATAGATCCTTTATTATTTAGCTACAAAATAGCAGGTCAGCAACTGGAAGCAGTTAATACCATAAATAATCTGGGAGTACGCATTAGGAGTGATTTAAAATGGAATGATCATATAATGTTGATCGTCGGTAAAGCAGATGCCAGACTGAGATTCATTGGAAGAATCCTAAGGAAATGCAATCCGAAAACAAAGGAAATAGGTTACAGTACGCTTGTTCGCCCACTGCTTGAATACTGCTCAGCAGTGTGGGATCCGTACCAGATAGGGTTGATAGAAGATATAGAGAAGATCCAACGGAGAACAGCGCGCTTCGTTACAGGATCATTTAGTAATCGCGAAAGCGTTACGGAGATGATAGATAAACTCCAGTGGAAGACTCTGCAGGAGAGACGCTCAGTAGCTCGGTACGGGCTTTTGTCAAAGTTTCGAGAACATACCTTCACCGAAGAGTCAAGCAGTATATTGCTCCCTCCTACGTATATCTCGCGAAGAGACCATGAGGATAAAATCAGAGACATTAGAGCCCACACTGAGGCATACCGACAATCCTTCTTTCCATGAACAATACGAGACTGGAATAGAAGGGAGAACCGATAGAGGTACTCAAGGTACCCTCCGCCACACACCGTCAGGTGGCTTGCGGAGTATGGATGTAGATGTAGATGTAGATCTTCTCACTAAAAAACAACATTCACTTGTGATATCTGAAAGAGGAAGAAGTTGTGTAATTCTACTTTATAAAAAGATGTAGATGGCATTACGCCTACCTACTCGTGGTTGTCTCAAAATGGTTATCATTTGCATATCCCAGCATGTAGTACACTTCATGCTAATTCAACATTTTCTACATGCAGCCTTTGTGGTGTTGCAGTTTTAAATGCCTCTTAATTGTAAATAAAATTGCTTTACCACTTCTAAAAATACCGCAAACAGAATTGCAGGAAGTATTAAAGGGAAGTGAATACTGAGTGACATTGAGTAAAATGTCATCATACTTTCACAAATGCTATGTGCGAATATGGTAACATAATGATAATGGGAACAATATCAGGTTGGAAACAATGTAAAAAAATGTCAAGTCAGGAAACTGCTCACTGCAAATGAATGGTTCACCGACACCCAGACACTCATCTCTACTACTGTGGCTCCTGATGTGTGTATACTAAAACTGTAAGAACAGTGACAGATGTGCGACCATCTGATCTCATAACTGTCTGTACATCACTCACACTGCATCTTGCAGGATTTGGAACATAAAACTGGCAGTCACAGGTATTCCTTGATATGATCATAAATCACTACATTTGGAAGGAATGTAAATCTTCAAGAAATTCATTCTCACACTTGAATGAACGGGTATTAGTGAACAGAATGTATTATTGATGAAATATGGGGTATGCACTCGATGATAAGAAAGTTAAACACCCAGAAGCAGAAAGGAAACCAAAATGAAACTTGAAAGAATGAGGAGGTACGTGGCGTTATTTCAATGACTGCAAAATGGAGTCAAATGGAATCTTGGAGATGCATATGTTTACCCTTAAATTCCCATGCAGTTAACATCAGGCCATGAAATAACCACAAACCTGATTAAATCATTATTCAACCAGGTGGCCAAATGGACATGGGCAAAAAGATACCTATCAAACTATGTAGGGTACTTACAATGCTGTCTCACATGAGTATGCTGTATCTCTGTGTCCTTCACAATTATTACTAATCATCTGATACTGTTCATTCCCCTTGCAGACCCAAAGAAGCCTGATGATAACAGTATACACAAACAACAGTACTACACTCTGGGGGCTGTTGTACCTGTCACAGGGAGTAAAAAAACTAATCATTTGCATATGATGTGTATGTGTACAAAGTTCCATTGACATCCATCATTGGGTTGCTGGGTGCTTCAGCGTTTTTGTCAGGCAGTGTATCTGATTTAGAATACACTCAGAACTCAACCCTCTGCCATGGATTCTACAAACCATACATTGTATAGCTAATGAAATGGGACCACCAGTGCAAATTTTGAGATAGGTTTTGGAGAGTTTTTCCCCACTCATTATTGTGATTTGTGACAAATATCAATTATTAAATAGTATTGTACGTCTCCATGAAGCTTTAAGAAAAGCAACTGAAACTGCATGAAAATAACTCTTGAGCCAAGCTTTAAACAATACCCAGGAGATTAATTGGTAATGTATCTTCAACCAGCCTGAAGTATGTTTCAAGTCAATTACATTTGTGAATTGTAAGGCGGGAGTAATAATATATACTGAAGTATAGCTGGTAGTGATATTTGTAGGACAGCTGAATAACTGCTCAACTCTTTCAAACCTACCGCAAGTTACAATTACTTTGAAACTATAAGCAAAATGAATAACAAATACATAAATTTTCACTCTTGTAAAATGGTAAAAAGCACTGGATTCAGTTAACAGTTCAGCTGAAACTCAAAGATAGTACCCACAATTGGCTGTCAGAACAGTTATGAGTAAGGAGCTTTCCAATCAGAGAGCACAGAAGGAAGTTGTGTAGCAGGGACAGTATATCCAAACAATAAAAGTTAAACAAACTTTTCTATATTAATACAAAATTATCAACTAACTCAGCTAATATTATTATAGATAAACCCGTTGCAATACATTTAGTCTGTTATGAGGGTTAATATCAATGAACATATCCTTAAAAGGCGTTTCTGTCATAATTTAATAAATAAAAGAAAATCCTCTGCTAGTAGAGACCTTATCTTTTGCTAGTTTTTTTTAAATGTGCACTGCTGTGAATATTATAGATTCAATATTTTTCTATGATGGTAACTATAGTGAGGAGAGAACCTCGAATTTTTAAATTCGAAATGTGATAAAATGCAAATTTCTACTAAGCTCTGCATATCATTGTTTGATTCATTTTAGGACAGTTTACTTTGTTGTCCAAAGAAAGAATAGAAATAATACTGAAACATCATCAGAGTACTTCCAACTGCAGTGTGTAGCCTTATAACCTCTTAATTGTTATGTCCTCACTTTGCTAATGCATGGGTTGCTTCTCCAAAAGATTTTCACATTACTATTATTGCATGTTATGTGAGTGATCTTACATTATTTAAAATTTAGGTACCAACTAATGGAGTGTGAAGAAGTTTGTAGTGTCATTATAATGAGATCATATGAAGAAATTGACTATGAAAATACATTAAATGAAATGAAGCATTCAATTTTGATCTAGTTTTTGCTACAGCTCGAGGTTAATTCTTTCATGATATCATTCACTGTCAAATGAAACATGATTATCATCTGGAATATGAATTTTATGCTGGGGGAAAAAATATCCATCTACATTCATCAGCACAACAATAGGCTAGTGGCAGTTAAATAATAAACTTACACTACAGAAGTTATTGTTAAACATTAAAAAAGTATGTGCTATAGATAAAAACTTAACAATTTGAATGAAAATAAAATGGTCTTCATCCCATATGTTTATTTGAACACTGCAGTACTTTGTTAAGGATGGTTCTATTGGAGACAGTACACTCTTGCCTTCAGCCAATCTTTGACATCATGTTTTTTTCCCAGTCAGTTATAAAAAATTTATAGGACCAGCCCCAGTTAGAAGCCGTACTTTTTGATTTTTGGTTTGGCGCTAATGCATCTGGTCACCGAGCTTTATGATAAAATGAAAACCATGTGGAAAATGCTCAGATATCACATAGTCTTCATACCAGAACTGTTAAAAATTATTTCATATTTTTACTAGTGTTATAAACAAATTATTCTGGGTGTGGTAACCATGGAATCCAAATAAAAGTTCCTCATTCTCAGAATAAAATTTAAATAAACAAACTATAGTTCACACTTGAGCCCCAGAGTTTCTCAGGCACAAACAACAGAAACAAACTGATGCATGCAATTTCAAACATATAAATGCAATTGAAGTAATTTTTTTGTTTTTCTCATCTCTGCTTCAATTGTATAAAGCAAAATATTAAAAACCTACGTTCATGTAGCTACACACTGAATACACCTAAGACGAAAGCAGCACAAGCAGCTGTTTATGACTTTAAGTGTATGGTGTGCAGCTTATGGGAATAAAGTAGAATATCTGCCTGTCTAGAAATGAATCAAGGGTAATGAAACTATTATTATTTATCTGTTTATGATGACTGTATTAAAAAGCAAGAAACTAACTTAAAATCAAATTTTTTATTTAATAACATCGTGTTTTTTGGACATTTTAAGTCTTGTGGCACAGTACTGAATGTATATTTTACCTCATATTTATATCATTGAGCAAATTCATATCACTATGGTCTCTCCTTACATATATGGGCTTAAGTGCTTGGATAGTTTCATAACAGGCAATGTGAACCCAAATGCTTCACAAAACTGAAACAGAAATAACTAATATAAAATAACTCATGACTTCATTAAGCAGTTTGCAGAACAAGGTGGGAAATAAACATAATTTTCTTCTTTCTCAAACTAGTCATACATTTTCTGAATTTACTTCACACTTACATATCATCCTTCAGCAGCATATCATCTAAAAGGAATTATTAATTTTAACTACACTTTTCTTCCAAAAAAAATTCTTATATTTTCCTTCTCTTGTATTGCTAAGCATGAAGACTGACTACCAAATTCGATCAATGGCAGGATATAGACAAGATACAAATGAGAGCTGTGCAATGCGTTTAGGGTTTGATTTGTCATAGGAACTGCAAGAAACTCAGGTGGAAAGCACATTAAGGCATTGTGTGGCACATGAAGAGTTTTAATATCCATCTCCTGTGAATTGTGGAACAATGCTTATTTGCATTCCATGTAAAAGTCACATAATGACATCTATGCAGAGGGGGACAGGCAGTTATTCTCTCTGCATGCCATCTGTGACTGGGATGGGAAGAAGAACTAATGATATGGCTACACTGTATGTCCTTTATCGTACACTGCTCATGGAGTACATATCTACTTAAAGATACAATTTAAAGTAAACAACATACAGCTGTTCAATTTTCATCCAGCCATCCGAGTTGGGGTTTTTAGTGATTTACCATACAGTTTGCTTAAATGCTTGTTAATTCCTAATAACATCATCTTGTTCTAATTCCTCCCCATTGTTGTAGAAACGGGCCAAGTCTTCAATTTACAAAGAAGACACTGGCAATGCGATGGTACACCCGGACAGATTAGTATAAAATTTCAAATTTTTTAATAATAATCCTTCTATTAAATGACATATTTGAACTGACAGATATTTCAGCTTAGGACATTTGCATATTACCACTTCATCTTATCACCAGATAATATGCACACATGCTGGCATACTAGTTCTTGATATGATATAATATTTTAATAGAAACTACACACATTTTTTATTTGGAGAATTCTATGAAAAGTGAATATTTTGTTATGCCAGTAACGTTTCCTGTTCCTATATTTGCTTGCAAATCAAAGATCTGGCATTGTCAGACCTTTTCTATATATTGTTTGTATTCAGATCTGTCTCTTTTTTCAATTTTCACATTGAAACTTAAATATAAACAGTACACGTGTTACATCAAACAATGGAAAATCCAGGATGGAATGTAACAACACCAGAGAAGGAAAGTTGCTACTCACCATATAGCGGAGACGCTGAGTTGTGATAGGCGCAACAAAAAGATTCACACAATTATAGCTTTCGGCCATTAAGGCCTCTGTCAGCATTAGGCACACATACACACACACACACACACACGCACACACACACACAAACACTCACGCAAATGCAACTTGTACACACGTCTGCAATCTCAGAGAAATAAAACCACACTGACGTTACATCCATAGTCATGGAATGGCCCCTTGCCTAGATCACTTTTTGAAGTAGTGATGCTGTATTCTATTCACTGATGGTGCACAGATTTTGAAGTTGTAGGCTAGCAGTTCAAAGATTTTGGGTTGAAACCATGATTGGCATTAAATCTTTCTTTTGCATTTCATGTTACTCTTTCCTCTGCAGTAGCTTTATGTAGATGGAAAATGAAAATTTTACCTAGATCAGTGTTCCACATTAAATTGTAAGTAATGCATACTGTTTGTATGAGCTGGATTTTGAATAAACAAAAGGAAGTGGCAAACAGTTTTCCACAAACTCGTTGCATCATCGCTATGAAAAAATGGTCACATTCACCCCAGTCATTACTCTGATAACTACTTTAATTTACTTGCAATGAAGTAACTCCCAAAAATTAATAAAGTAATAGATAATTCAAAGGATGCTGAAATGACTGCAGGTAATGAACATATATAAAAGTAAGTTAATTGTGATCAACCCGATGCTTTCTCTGGAGATAAGCGTGCTTCACTAGCCTTTTTGTAATTGGAGATGGTAAGATCTTCCTTTCTTTTGAGTGGTGAGCCAGATGACGTATCAAGTTATTGTAGACATACAGCTGAACATGAATTCTTAACAATAATCTGACTTTTAGCACACAGAAAAAAGGCTTGCCATTGTTGAAAAAACATTAAATGCCACAATAGAACTGTCAGGAAAATATGATTCATGATTACAATCCAAAATATTTACTTTTCAGTCTGATGTTTAAGAGAAAGACCTATCAGTCCAGATAAACTGCGTACAATGCCTATACATCACCTAATAACAAAAGTATACATAGCTAAATATAACAGAATTTAGAGTATAGATGTAAACAAACATGAAAATGCTGTTGTTCTGAAAAAATATGAAAAATGTGGTGGAGGAGAAAGGAACATATCCTTTGACCCCACAGAGCTCAAAAATAGTGGGCACAAATCAAGGGTGCCCGTGCTACAGTTTGTAGTGGGCAGCCTAGACTAAGGCGTATGGAGTATTTTAATATTTTAGAAGACGAATTACACCTTCAGATATCTATAAAAAAAAGTTTCAGTTTCGACTCTGTTAAAAACCAGCATAATACCTAACATGAAATCATGTTTTGAGAGAAAAAGCACCTGATCACACTGCATTTTTCCTTTCCCTGACAAATGGGGGTGCCCCCGGCACCAATGATAACAGAAAAATTCTATAAATACCTGGGGAGAAATATTACAAGATTAAATGGAAGAACTCTTAGGATATTGTTGCATATGTCATTTCAGTTATTCTTAGAATACTGTCAGTAAAATACCAAACCCAGGGTCAATAGTGCATATTTTATATTTCAGTACAGGTTCATTTGAGGCAAAACACCAGAAATTTATTACTAAGAGCCATTAACTTGTATATATACATTAGCAGTACCTAGTGGAAAAGTCTCTTTATCATTTACTTGTACAAGGGGCAAATAATCCTGACATCTCTGTCATTTTGACTCTGCTCTTCATTCTCTTACCCTGTGTTGAATGGATGAAAGACATTCTTCTGTACACTTTGAAATGTGAAGCAGAGTGTTACCGCATATTACTGATATTTAAATTTCAGTTGCACAGAATGGTTTGATTCTAAACTTTTCTCTAAAGAGCAAATACTTGCGGCAGTAAATGAATGAAGTTACCTGTGGGTCCTCTTTGTGAGGTCTACACTCAATTACTTTTTATGGCTGCTGCTTGGCCTGACTAGTAGCCGAGGGCTGTGCAGATCCTGGGGACTCACTGTTTTGCAACTGTAGACCCATAATCATGAGATCCAGCTTCTGCACTGAATCTTCTGTTTCAGTAGCATGCAAGGGCTGCGCTGGAGACTTGGTGTTCTGCAGCTGTAGGCCTTTCATCAGATGCTGTAGCTCCAGCACAGAGTTGTTTGTCTCATTAAAATTTGAGGGCTGTATAGAACCTTGGTATCTGGTGTCCTGCAACTGCAGCTCCATAAGCAGATGATTTATGTTCTGGATCGACTTATCTGCCTCAGTACGGCAGGGCTGTGTTGGATGCTCTGTGTTCAGCAATTGTAGTCCCGTTATCAATTGCTGCAGCTGCTGCACTGAGCACTGTATTTGACTAACATGCACGCGTTGTGCAGATCCTGAGGAGTTGATGTCCTGTAATTTTACTTCGCTAATCAGCTGATGTAGCTCCAGCACCGAGTCCTTTATTCTTACTGTCGATTCTTTGATCTCTCCCACTTCCTGCTGCCTGTTGAAGAGAAAAAGGTGAGAAGTTGAATATTTATCACGTAAGGAGCCCGAGAGATAATCTAAAACTAGGGAACAACAGACCCGCTGTTTTGTTGGATTGGCTGTAAGGTCCGCGTATAATTATAGAAGATTTTACGTCTGGCAGCCCTTTTCCGCTCTTTACGATTATTCATTTTCAACCAAAACATCTGAAAAACAAAAGTGCCTCTGCAGTAACGGGCAAGTGTAAAAACTACCATTCAGTTCATTTAATCCCATGGTGGAGTAAAATTAACTACCAGGAAAACTTAAGAGACATATCAAAATATAACAACTTTATACTAGAATTGAAAAGTCAAATTTTTCTGGTTGGCAAATTTAGAAATAGATCACACAGTGTTTAGGTCTTGTAGTGACTGATAATTAAACAGCGATACTTAAAAAGCCAAGAAAAATATCAGCCTAATTAAAAAAGATTGTTTTCAACGTAAAATTATTGATTTAATTACTAGAATTAAATTCATGCTACTTACCTTTCCCGCTTCTTTTGCAACGTTATTTAATGAACTGAACGTACAGACTATTCTAGTATTGTCAAAGATATTATGTTATTTGCCACTATGGCCGCTTTTATCGTAAACAACAATAGTTGCGTCGTAAATTTTCATGTTAATAGTGACATTATATAACCAAAAGGCAGTTGCAAAGATCCCCTGCATTAAGCCTAAAATGTGCATAAAAAGGGTTGTAATATGCTACCATATTTATTTTTATTATTATTGATGTAAAGAGACTAGGCATACAAGGTCCGTCAACCTCCTCCCCCCCCCCCCCCCCCCCCCCCGGCCCACAAGGACGAAATCTGTGTATCCCATCTGTCAACATTTACAGTAAATCTCATGTGCAAGTGTGACAATGTTATCTGAATGTTTGAATAGCAAGGGGTGGTACGTGGGTAAAAGCATGGTATTTAGACGATAGGCTGTGGGGAAACAACCTAAAAACCACATCCAACTGGCCAGCTTACCACTTCTCAACGTTAATCCAAAAAGCAGATTCGATCCAGGTCAGACTCGTCCTCCCCCAATGTCCTGGAAATTAAATAACCTGTAGCAGTTGTGTTGAGTGACTGCTATGATTAGTAGTAAGTCTAGCTGTGGTAGGTAATTCACCATCCCAGGTGTGGCTGCATTCACGTGGTGGCAGGTGGCAGGCAGTGATATGTTGGGGGAACAGTGCTGGTTGTAAACAATCCCTCTCTTTCGTCATAAGCCATAGCAGCAAAGATGGTACTGAGTTGGCAGCCAATGCCCTTTGTGACATAGTGTTGCCTCGGTCAGTAAAGTGTGCTGGTGTCAGTACTGGTCCAGCAAATAGACAGCATGTGGTGTCTTTCCTCAGGTGATGGGGACATCTGGCATTGTGGTGCCATCACCACGCCAGCTGTAGCACTGCTTCATGAACAGATTAGAGTAGCCTGCATTGGACAGTGGACATGGAAGCTAGTCTCCCCCTCCCTCTCCCCTCCCTTGTTCAATATGAAGTACACTGGGTGAAGCAGGATAGTGGGATCAAATTGTGGGCCCCATCGCAAATGATGGCTGTTTAATGTGCCTGCACAGAGCAATGAAAAACAGTGACAGCCTGTGCCCAGACTGTTCGATCAACATTGTGAGTGTTTGCCTGCTCGGGCACTAAAGATAGTTGTCCCATGCTTCAGCTCTGGTCCACAATGAAAGCAACTGGCAGCAGATGATAGTCACCAAGCAGGAGGCTAGATTCAGACTTAGCAGAGGCAGTGGCCTGTGGCTAGTGATGGCAGTGTTCAGTGTTGGAGCTTGCTGACTGACATTGGCCCAAAGATTGATGTGAATCTGCCTTCGTGATTAGAGGCTTAGAATGAGTATGAAAATTTTGCAGTATATATGTGAGCCCGGTCTGCTAATGTTTCTGAGATCGCAGCAGATTCACATTCCAAGCGGAGGTGCAAGGCTCCACCAGTGGGCAACAATGACATCGTTGCTCCAGGTTTTTTTGTCACATCAGTAAATCGGCAGTCCTGGTGGCACTGTAATGGTGTTGCTACAACTCTTCTAGAAGGCCTGTGCGTCCGCAGTGTGTGGTCTAGTGTCTAGCAATACTGCCTCTGGATCATGGGGTCTTGGATTCAATTTTTGGCTGGGTTGGGGATTTTCTTTGCCTGTGGGCAGGGTGTTTGTGTTCTCCTCATTGTTTCATCGTCATCATCATCATCATCATCATTCGTGACAGAGGCTAGACTGGACTGTCTAAAAATTATACTGTACAAAAATTAGGGCTGTACGGGTGCTGATGACTGCGTAGTTCAGCTCCCTACAAACCAAACATCATCATAAGAAGTTCTGGCAGTTACTTCTGGAGCATCAGAAGCGAAACGGCATCATAAGAAGAGTGTCACACGATACCTCCATATATAGGACACAGAGAATGGATTCTGTGTATACCTATATGCCCCAGTGTCTTGCACACTGAATGTGCTCTAAAAGCATTTTCTCTGTTCTCAGACTGTAATGGACATCGTTATCCTTGTTGAGGCTTTCTAGGAATGATGTGGAGAAGGAGATTTGTGTTCACATATGGAGCTGACGGGTTCTGGAGGGCCATACTTTGTGTCATGTAGGACCTCAATAGCCCCACATGAGTATCGCCTGGGAAGGCAGATACATTATTTTGTCAGCTGTGCAGGACCATACAGCTATGTCACATACCTTCAGTCAGGAAATATGTTTGTTTGTAGAAATAAAAGTATCCAGACTGACATAGTGTCAATACTAGGAATAAGAACAATCTACATACAGACCTAAAATCACTTACCTTGGTTCCAAAAGGGGTCAAATATTCAGGAACACACATTTTCAATAAATTGCCAGAAACCACTAAAAACTTGGTTTCAGATAAAACACGGTGTAAACAGAATTTGAAAGACTTTATGGTAGGCAACTTCTTCTACTCTGTAGATGAATAAAGAGACTGTTAAGTCAGCTTAAGTAAAAATGTCTGTTCAAAATGGTTCAAATGGCTCTGAGCACTATGGGACTTATCATCTGTGGTCATCAGTCCCCTAGAACTTAGAACTACTTAAACCTAACTAACCTAAGGACATCACACACATCCATGCCCGAGGCAGGATTCGAACCTGCGACCATAGCGGTCACGCGGTTCCAGACTGAGGCGCCTAGAACCGCACGAGCACACCGGCCGGCAAATGTCTGTTAGACTTCACTTTTGACAGCACTTGGTCACAACAGTCAAGGTTAGGTATTTTGAGTATGATAAATTTATTAATAGTGCATAACAATGTTTTATTCTGACAGGATGTTAATTCTGTAAATATTAGCTGTTCCAGTTTAGCGCATTGTATTCACCTATTTCGACAATTTCCTGACAAATAATCAGGGTAGTAAGTATTATATTAAAATGTTTTATGTTTTTACGCCGGCCGGTGTGGCCGTGCGGTTCTGGTGCTTCAGTCTGGAACCGCGGTCGCAGGTTCGAATCCTGCCTCGGGCATGGATGTGTGTGATGTCCTTAGGTTAGTTAGGTTTAAGTAGTTCTAAGTTCTAGGGGACTGATGACCACAGATGTTAAGTCCCATAGTGCTCAGAGCCATTTTTTATGTTTTTATGTTATACTTTATGACATGTTCCAGACCACCCACGAGAATGATTTCATTTTTTGGGTCTATGGAACGAAAACTGAATCTAATATAATCTACTCTAATCTGTGAAATGACTTCTGGAGCACCACAGACTGTTGCAACTTCATTTGAAGTGGCAGCAGAGAGTGGGGCACTGACAGTAGGTGCACCCAGTAACGACAGTCGGCACAGTAGTGGCACCGTGCCTCAAGAGGCGCACGTAGTTCAGCGCCTGCTATACAGTTTCCCAGGGTTGACTGGTGTGCTGGCGAAGGCGTACGCCAGAACATTCCTCCCCCCTGAAACGAAAATGGTTCAGATGGCTCTGAGCACTATGGGACGTAACATTTGAGGTCATCAGTCCCCTAGAACTTAGAACTACTTAAACCTAGCTAACCTAAGTACATCACACATACCCATGCCCGAGGCAGGATTCGAACCTGCGACCGTAGTGACCGCCCCCCCTCCCCGAAACGCTTCACCGTTGTAGTGTACTGTAGGTGCGAACGACAACAGGGGGGGGGGGGGGGGAGAGGCAGGAAGTTGGACATAGAGATGAGCTCGGAGCTGTAGCGGTGGAGGATGGCATACTCCCAGCCATACCCTGCCATTTGGCTTGCGAGAGCAGAGGAACGTCCTCTCAGAAACACTGTTCAGGATATATGTCCAGTCCTTAGGGCGTCTCCTAGGGCGATGACAGGGACGGTGACGACAAAGGGGATTTCGGGTTCAAGTCCCTCGGGACGGAGAGTGACGACAACGATGGCGAGGACGTGACGTCCATTGTCTTGTCCTAAGGTGCTGTGGCGGCACCGGAGGACGGCTGCAAATGCCATGTGGTCCCGCGAGCCCGTGAATTTGGGTGAAGAAAAGCAGCAGAATCACAGACCATACGACAAATGCGAATTTGATTCCAGTGACGCGCTACAAACCATCGGGACCTGCAATTAGATGCATATTTGTGCCAATGCGTTTCTGGATCTCGCCTCGTTCCCAGCGCTGACGTCGGCCAAAAGCCCTGTAAAGAGCCACATCATGCGGTGCAAAGCGTCACTTGCGGACCATCGGCGGCACCGGATGCTGCTGTGCGTGGAGCAAGTGAAGCAGTGTCAGATGGCGACGGCCATGCAGAAGTTCCGCCGGTGATGATCTGTCGCGTGGGTGGGAGAGATAGGAGGAGAGAAAGAGTTGCAGCGCATGTCCCCGTGTGTTGGAGGAGCGAAGCTTGGCCATCTGTTGTTTAAAAGTGCGTACGAAGCGTTCTGCTTGGCATTTCGTTCGCACAACTATTCAAAGTCATGTGACGTCAACTGAGGTCCGTTGTCCGTAACAATGGCTTTAGGCAATCTTTCATGCAAAAAATTGAGGAAAACAGTAGAAAGGTCCTACGTGATGTGGTAGAGTTCATAGGTACCGCAAATGGAAACTTGCTAAAAGGGTCTATCACAGTAAGCCAACGTGTGTTCCAGAATGGTCCTGTTAAGTCGATGCGCACTCGTTACCGTGGCGATTGAGTCTTAGGCCAAGCTTCGAATGTCCGTTGCGGAGCTGAATGGTTGTCAGCGCATGTGACGTCATCCATTCAATGAAGGCGTCCATGCCCTGCCAAGTGCAGTGCCCGCGCGCTATCTGTTTAATTACCCACACGCAGTTGTCCACTGTCAGATTGTACAAAGATCACACATCGTTGCACTGAAAGGTTATGCTGACGAGCAAATTAACGGCGCACTACTGAGTTCTGAATACTTGTTTAATGTGCGAGGTCAAGACGTGCGAATGTAATGCAACAAAATCTTCAGATCAGGGTCCGCTTTTGTGGCCTGTGCAATTTTTCTGTAGTTCAGTGGAAAAGATTGCAGCAATTCAGAGTCCTGCGCATCGATCTGGCAACAAGATGCGTCAAAGGAATCAAAATAAGAGTCGGGGCCGATCGGAAGGCGAGAAAGGGCGTCAGCACGGTCATGCTTTGCTATAGGTCTCTACATAATTTCGTACTGATACGGGGTTGGAAGCAAAGCCCAATGTTGCAATTTTTGACCAGTACGTGTAGCACCCTACTTTGACGGCTGAAACAAGGACTGCAAAGGCTTGTGATCTGTCACTATTTATGGAACTTGCGACCAAACAGATAGTCATGGAATTTTGTCACACCATACACAACGGTGAGAGCTTCTTTGTCAATGTGTGGATAACTGCAATGAATTTGAGTTAACAACTTTGAGGCAAAAGCAATAGGTCTGTCTTGTGCACCACTTTCGTGCAAAAGTGCAGCACCGATTTCGTAAGAGGAAGCGTCTACTTGCAAAATCACTGGTTTGGCAGGATCAAAATGTTCTAAACATCTGTCAATGAGCAAGGCATTTTTGAGTTTCTGAAATGCGTCGTAGCACTCTTTGGTCCACACGAAAGGTACACTTTTCTGATACAAGCAATGCAACAGGGCTGCGATATGTGAAGCGTTCGGGCTGAAACGAATGTAGTGTGCCAACTTGCGTAGCACTGATTGCAGTTCAAATGGTTCAAATGGCTATGAGCACTATGGGACTTAATATCTGAGGTCATCAGTCCCCTAGAACTTAGAACTACTTAAACCTAACTGACCTAAGGACATCAGGCACATCCATGCCCGAGGCAGGATTCGAACCTGCGACCGTAGCGGTCGCGCGGTTCCAGACTGACGCGCCTAGAACCGCTCGGCCACACCGGCCGGCTGATTGCAGTTCAAATACATTGTGAGGAACAGGTAGGTCACAGACTGCAAGCAAATGAGATTGGAAGGGGTGCACACCCTGACTGCTTATCACATGACCGGCCGATGTGGCCGAGCGCTTCTGGGCGCTTCAGTCTGGAACCACGCGACCGCTACGGTCGCAGGTTCGAATCCTGCCTCGGGCATAGATGTGTATGATGTCCTTAGGTTAGTTAGGTTTAAATAGTTCTACGTTCTAGGGGACTGATGACCTCAGATGTTAAGTCCCATAGTGCTCAGAGCCATTTGAACCACATGACCTTAGCACTGTAGTTCTGTCTGAAAAAAGTCGCACTTGTCGAGACGGCACTTGAGTCCTGCATCTGACAACATTCGAAGAAGACCACGCAAATTGGTAAAGTGTTCCTCTGGCGTATGAGCTGAGACGACAATATCATCTGGGTAGTTCGAACAGAACGGCACTTGAGCAGTCTGCTGTTCCAAGTAACGTTGAAAAATGGGGCTTGCGGCGGCACTGCCGAAGGGCAAACGCAAATACTTGAACAATCCTAAGCGTATAGTAATAACAAACACTTTCTGTGATTCCTCATCTAGTGGCGTTTGCAAATAAGCATCACGCAGATCTGTCTTAGAAAAGTAACGGTGTGCGCCAAGCTTGTCCATAAGATCCTCTGGGCGAGGCAACGGATAAGTATCAATTATTGTCAATGGACTGACTGTAGTTTTGAAGTCAACGCAAATTCGATTGCGACCGGAAGTCTTGGGCATCAAAACCAATGGACTTGCCCACTGACTAGCTGTTAGCCTCGTAAAGCAATGGGAACGGGTCCAGCCCGGAAAAACTTATAAACTTATATGGATATGGTGTCTGTTCTTTCGGACATGTCCTGCAGCCGTCTAGAACGAGATTAGAATTATATTAATACCGTCAGCTGAGCACAGGCGTTGATATAGATCAACGGGGACATGTGAAAATGAGTGCCCCGAGCGGTACTCGAACCCAGGATCTCCTGCTTACAGGGCAGACGCTCTATCCATCTGAGTCACCGAGGGCACAGATGATAGTGCGACTGCAGGGACTATCTCGCGTACGCCTCCCGCGAGACTCACATTCTCACCTTGTATGTCCACACACTACATTCGTAGTGTCCCACCCCAACACACTCATTACTCGTGGAAGACATTCTTCTTCCAAGTCCCGTAAGAGTTCGGGGAATATGTGTGCATCGGCACAGAAGAAGAAGGTCATGACCGGTATCGCCAGAACTATATACTTAGATGGATATGGTGTCTGTTCTTTCGGACATGTCTATATCTATATCCATACAAGGTAAGAATGTCTCTTGATTGCAACACAGTAAATTTCACTGTCCTAGTGTGAGATTTGTAAGTGGCGGGCAAATTACACTGTCCGAAGTACTGGGATTTCCTGTCCGTCGTTCGCAGCGAGGCGCCTGCTAGATTTTGACAGCCGTGGTGAGCCTAACTGTTCAAACATGGCACGATTAAGCAGAGTTACAGAAGCACCTGTGTCCAATTGAAAGTCAACACGACGACCAGCAATTTGTAGTTTTACAAATAGTCTGTTGGAATGGCGTCGCACTGCACTGGGGCGAGACGAGGGCACTACCTTACTTGACTTACTGTTAGAACCTGTAGTCGGTTTTGAAAACACTGCATTCACAGAATGTGCGTGAGACCTGTTGTTGTGAGAGCGGACAGAAGTGGCGTTCTTTTGTCGTTGCAAGCAAACTGCCTGGACATGGCCTTTCTTTCCACACGAGTAACATGTCGCTTTGTGCGATGGGCAATCTTTCCGCTTATGGCGAGTAAAACAGCTGGGGTAAAATTACACGAGATTTACAGGCCTGCTTACTTTACCATCCTGTCTGTGCGTCTGTGCGCTCGCTTGTTGTGGCGGCTGAGTGGGGCGGACGCGGGCAAGAGGTGACTCGACCCGACAAATCGGAACCTGATCTCTGAAGGAGTGAAATCAATCACTATATCGTGGACTTAATGCCTGTTGCCATCTTAACATATCGAGAGATGATTTATTTTTGCTAATATGTGACGTTAAGCACTTAAATTTTTTCCACACTTCTTGATTATGATGCTGACACTAAAAGAATAAACAGTGTAAAAAGCAGCAAAGCTACAGAAAAACGGAGAAAAGCCGCCCATACTGTCGCTGTAAGTAAAAAACTAAATTTACGTCCATATCGACAGATGAACAATAGTCATGGCGATGCATTAAAGTGTGTTCCATCTTCTTGTCATAGAGCCAGCACCCAGCATTATTTTAGAAATAGTGAAATAACTGCCAGAAACCATCTGAAGATGAACCTAAAAACGTTCGAAAACCGGTTCATTGAATAAAACATAATTATTCAGATAATTGACTGGTTGCAGTTTTATGTAACTTATTTACATTCAATTAACAGTCACGGATTCTAAAGTATCTGTAATGAATAAGCTTAATCTATAGAAAAACACCGAGCGAGGTGGCGCAGTGGTTCGACACTGGACTCGCATTCGGGAGGACGACGGTTCAATCCCGCGTCCGGCCGTCCTGATTTAGGTTTTCCCTGATTTCCCTAAATCTCTCCAGGCAAATGTCGGGACGATTCCTTTCAAAGGGCACGGCCGACTTCCTTCCCCGTCCTTCCCCAATCCGATTAGACCGCTGACCTCGCTGTCTACCGATGATCTCGCTGTCTGGTCTCCCTCCCCAAACAACCCAACCCCTATAGAAAAACTTCTGTGCATATCCATATGTTTTTTGGGTTCCAGCATAAGAGTAGCTGAGCCTTGCACAGAGTTTGAACGCAGCGCTCAATTTGCACCATTATCCCCAGAACCGATATGGCTTCCTGGTTCTGAGTCGACTTGATGGATTGAAGGTGCGGCTTCCTGTGCTTGTACCATAGGGCTGAGTGCTGTGTGTGGGGTACCCACAAGAGGTTTTTAGATTAAACGACTCTCCAACCAATCCACGTAACTACGGCTGTAGGAGACCTAGAAGTATTAGAGTGAGATCCAAAGGAATATGGCCCCCAGGGGAGAATATTAAAACCCTACTTAACTGGCGAAGCATTTGCAACAATGTGCTAGCGTTTGAAGTGCTCTTGAAAAGCAGTGAAGCTCACATAATACTAGATACAGAGAGTTAAACCCTGAAGTTGTTAGCAGTGTGTATGTGGGGAAAATTTAAGTGTATGTCGAAAGGATGTGGCATAATGGGAAATGGAGGTCATGTATTTGTTGCGTGTGGGGCAAGTCACTTAAATCCACCAAGATAGAAATTGGAAATTGAAGTTGCATGCGAGATTGTTTGGGCAAGATTCACGGGTGGGCACAAAATTGTATCTGGATCCTTCTATCGACCAGACTCTACTCCAGATGTAACCGAAAACTTTACAGAAGACCTCTTTTCACTTGTACCTAAGTACCCAGTCATACTGTAGTCATCGGAGGAGCCTTTAATAAACCATGAATTGGGAAAATTACAGTATTGTTTGTGGCGGGTGAGACAAGACATTCCGTGAAACATTACTAAATGCCTTTGAAAGGTGGGTACTCGTTGGACACACCATCTTTCACCCCCTGTTAATTAATAGTCCATGCGGAGGCATTGCAGCCATCCCAGCTACATAGTGAGCCATCAGGACGAGTAACTGTAAGAATGACAGGGGAATGACAAGGTTTGTTTGCCACTAGCGATAATAGTTGGTTATCTTTGACGTTGTGGAGCGATGTTACTCGGCGGCTGCAACTGAGTATCGGTGTTGGCTTCTCGGTCAGCAACAGCGTATCTGTAACAGTTGGGTTCATCATTGATTAGTGTCCGATAGATTGTATACCGGATTCACAGTGCAGGGTGGTTTTGGCGGTTTGTTTGTGCGTTACTGTGCGAGCTTGTCGGTTTCCCTGCTGTAGACTGTTGGTCGGCTGTGATCAGCAACTGGCATATCCAGTCAGTGTTGCTGATGTGCACGGGCTTGCCGATGTTGTCGCTTGTGAGTGTATGTCAGCTTGCCATAGGTGGTTATGCCCCAGCTAGCAGTGTCTTTGGGCGCTTATGATTCTAACTGTGCTTCGACCTCTTGATTTCGCAGAGCAAGGACGAAAGGATTGTTCGAGTGTCTCTAGTTCCTGTATAGTCGTGTGGCGAGGTTTTTGAATACTTACTTGAGAGTTTCATGGCGGTATTTATTGTGAAGATCCGCCGTGCGGGTGAGTTGTGGAACGTTGCTAATCATGCATAGCACTTTGTTCTGTATGATCTGCAAGCAACGCAGGCGTGTAGGAGCTGCATGGCCACAGACGGGGGCCGTGTACGTCATCAGAGGTATAATCATCATCATGTATATGGACCTCGACACCCCCTATTTAGTGTACTTTCTCTGTTGAGCATTGGCAGAGTTAATTGAGCCTCACGTGCGCTCTATTGGCAACGTATTCTATGTGGTTCCCCCTTTCTGGTCCAGCCAGACACCGAGGTATCTCACTTTCTCTCGGAAACGTATTATGTGTGCCTGTTGTCTACAGTGTTGATGTTCGCTCAGTAGCTTCGGTCTGCATGTGAACAAAATTGCTTCGCACTTCTCGACGTTTACTTTAATACGCAATCGTTCTAACCAAGGTCTCTGTAATCGTGAATTTAAGTCCGATTCTTTCCAGTCTTGCGCAATGACAGCTGTGTCATCCGCGTAGAGGGCTAATGTCATGTTTTGTGTTGCTGGAAAACCATTAATGTAGAGGTTGAACAAGATGGACCCCAGAATGCTTCCCTGGGGTACTCCAGCTTGGATACTGAGTTATGTCGATTGTTTGTCCTGCAAATCAGTGTTGAAATATCTGTTCGTGAGACATGAGTGTATGAGACGTACGAGTCCATCGGGAAAACCAGCATCGCTTAGTCTGCGTATAAGGCCGTTGTGCTAGAGACGTTCGAAAGCTTTTTCGATGTCCAGGAACACGGCCCCTGTGGCTTTTTTCGTGTTGTAGTTCGACTACGTGGAGGAGTTGTGTTGTTGAGTGGTTATTCTTAAAGCCGAATTGCCCTAGTCTTAGGGTGTCATTGGCGATGAAGTGCCTAATAAATCACTTTAGTGTTACCTTCTCAACAATCTTGCTGAACAAGCACAGCAGACTGATGGGTCGGTAATTTTGTCGGAGGGAGTGGTCTTTTCCTAGCTTCCTCAACATAGGGACCTTGACTGACTTCCAAAAGCCACGAAATCTTGGTTTTTAAGGTGGCATTCGTTATGTGTGCAAGGTATTCTGTGACTCAATCCGTAGACTCTTGGAGAACATGGTTTTTAATGCCATCGCGATCAGAGGCTTTCCTAGCATTGGTATGCTTAATAGCCCCAGTAATTTGATTTGTACTAGTACGTCTGATTTCGTCGTGCTTGGGCTGGGCTACAAGTTGTGTAACCTCCTGGTCCGTTTCAAGTGTGAATACTGGCTCTGAAGGAGCCAAATTCTGCATGAAGCAATCTGTAAGTGTTGCGGCCATAAGCTGCGTTCTCCTTCGCGGGCTATGTAGGGTCGTCTAGTCCTTCGAGAGTAGGAATGTAATGTTTCTTTCTGGTGAAGTATATGGCTAGCTTCCACACGCCAGGACGTGTGATATCTGCGCTGCGAGTTTCTGCCCCCGTTGCTCGTTTCTAAATGTTTGTATTTTCTCCTGTATTAGTCCCTGGTATCTGTTAACGTGCATTTTATAGAACGGGAGCCTGGTACGCTGCGAGTATCTCCTGAGGCGGTTTCTCATTGTGAAGGGACCAGGATTTCCTGGGGCAGGCCATCGATTGTTGTGTTGTATGTGGAATGGCGTCAAACATAGCGTCTTGGATAGCAGTAGTGAGAGCCTATACGCCTCATCAATTTGTTGGGTGTTGTTAATTTCATTATCGTCCGGAATACGACTATTAAGCGTTTCCTTGAACAGAGTCCAATTCGCGCGTTTGTAGTTCAGTATTCTACGTGGCTGTGCGTCCTGCAGTGTTTCTTCCGTGTGCAGTATTACAGGCATATGGTCTGAGTCCGGATCGTTTTCAACCGCAAGGTTGAGTGTGCATGTGATGCCCTTGATGAGGGCTATGTCTAACACATCTGGCCTGAGTCTGGCCTGTGCTGGCACGTACGTGGGGATGTCTGGCCCAAGTGTAATGTAGTTTCAGCCTAGTACACGTTTGTATAGTTTCTTGCCGTTGGAGTTACGTATTCGTGAATTCCATTCGAGATGTTTTGCATTTAAATCTCCAGCGGCGATTAACCACTGTGCTATGTTGAGAACTGTACTGATATCGCGTGTTACTATGTTTTTAGGTGGACCAAACAACGAGATCATCGGTCCCATTGGATTAGGAAACGATTGGGAAGGAAGTCAACCGAGCCCTTTCAAAGGAACAATCCCGGCATCTACCTGAAGCAATTTAGGGAAATTACGGAAAATCTAAATCAGGATGGCCGGACGCGAGTTTGAACCGTCGTCGCCGCGCGTGATTAACCGAGCGGTCTCAGGCGCTGCAGTCATGGACTGTGCGGCTGGTCCCGGCGGAGGTTCGAGTTCTCCCTCAGGCATGGGTGTGTGTGTTTGTCCTTAGGATAATTTAGGTTAGGTAGTGTGTAAGCTTAGGGACTGATGACCTTAGCCGTTAAGTCCCATAAGATTTCACACACATTTGAACATTTTTTGAACCGTCGTCGTCCCGAATGTGAGTCCAGTGTGCTAACCACTACACCAGACTAGAGTGGAGAGAAGCATGAAACCGGTCTTCGGACGAATGATGACGACAACGACAACAACAACAACGTGAAAGAGGTATTAACTTCCTGATTAACATCGTTGTACAGTGGGATGTTTAAATTAGTTATGCTTTTAAAGTTGCGTTCGCTACACAAATTTGCTGGTTATCGTAGTCTCTATTGAAGGTGACATATTTGTGCTATCCATGTCCGTCTGAAATTCTAAAATTAAAATCTTTAGTGTAATTGATTCAGTGATTACTAGTAGGTGTTGTACACAAGAACGAAGTTTTAAGAAGACATCCAGTTAACGCACAGGATTCAAAATAACTGATGGTTAACCACTCGCTATTTTTTTTAGATAAATTGCTTTGATTGCCAAAATATATGGATGTTTCTTGGACCTAATGGTTTGAAATTAAATACTCCTGTAATTAAATCAGAATATCCAGTGAGTTAGGGAAGCCTGAAAATAATCACATAATCACTACTGTTAAGCACTTGTTTCTCTGAAAGAACCTATAATCTCTTTCCCATCTGGTAGAGATGCATTATCTTCGGTTGGGAACTGCAAAGGCATGTCTTAAGCAAGTCTGTGAAAGTCTGATCTTAGTCAGCCAATCGCATTGCTTGGCGTAGAGAATCAGTTAGCAAGGTCCGCATGGCTTGTGGACAAAAGAACACATTCTACTTTCCTGCCTACTGTTTCATGGACTTGCTGACCTGTTTAGTATAAACGCATTGTCTTTTGGTAAAGCAATTGAACACAAAGGAAGGACATCTTATGGATTATGGTGAGATGGTTGTTCGCTGACGCTGCCTTTGCGTTTTTATATATATGTAGCAATGAAAAAGGTTCCGTTCGAAGTCCGCACAGTCCAGAATCGGCATTCAAATAAGAAAAAATCGCTATGAGCATTGAGGCAATCATCCCACCGATGCATCCTTCTGAAGGTACCCGTTTGCCAAAACACTTGTCCTGCTGCGTGGAGAAGTCCGTAACTGCCTGCTGCACATCCTCGTCTCACAGGAATCGTTGACATTTCAAGGTCTGTTTTAAGGGACCGATAGGGTGATAATCGAATGGGGAGAGGCCAGGACTACAGGGCGGGTGATCGATTGTCTCCCACTTGAGTTGGCGTAACTTCTGCGTTACGAGATTTGTGATATTGGGACGTGCGTGATTGTGAAGCAGTAGCACTCCTCGGTGCACCATTCCACAACGGTGATTTTCGACAGGCATGCTGTCCCACAAACATTCTTCTTCTCGACGGATGTTTTGACGTACTATCCTTGATTTAGCTCTTAAGATTTATCTCTCGCAGACATTGCTTGAAAACAAAAACTGTTGTACGCATTGTATTTGTAATTCCAAGAGATAATGCATCAAACATATATACAGCAACGTTTACTTAATTTTGAGAAGCGCTCAGTGTCCAGCGGCGAAAAGATGTTGCGTAATATCCAAGGTCCATAATTTGAAATGATTCAGCATGGAGATAATAGTTCTTCCGTCTCATTTATTGTTTTATTCATCCTTTCACATAACATTTAACACGTGTTTCCAAAATGCCACAAGTAATTATGAATGCATAAAAATTGGAGTTCGCTGCAAATTCCAAAGAGTTCCTCTAGATATTAACTCAAGCTAAGTTGAGAACAGATGACGCAATTCGCGCCAATCAAGCATAATGTAAGTCAAGTATTATATACCAGAACATACCATAAGTCAAAATAACATTAAGATAAGCCGGCCGGAATGGCCGAGCGGTTCTAGGCGCTACAGTCTGGAACCGCGCGATCGCTACGGTCGCAGGTTCGAATCCTGCCTCGGGCATGAATGTGTGTGATGTCCTTAGGTTACTTAGGTTTAAGTAGTTCTAAGTCCTAGGGGACTGATGACCTCAGCAGTTAAGTCCCATGGTGCTCAGAGCCATTTGAACCATTAAGATAACTTCCGTTTTTAGATTGTTCATCAGATACGTATTTGCGTGAAGAATTTTAGTAATAATATCTGACAACAAAAGTAACAAAATTTGAAAATGTAAAAATCAGGGTTCCCTGTTACGTTGCAATATCGATTACGTATCGATAATAAAAATAAATAAAAATCTCAACAGAAGTGTATACTTTATTGGCATTTAAACCAGAATGATAAAAATAGTAAAATGAATGTTGATTTATTTTTAGAGCATTTTCTGTTAATTATTTGCAAACTAATTTCCATGATAATTAGAAAACTCTGTAAACGTGCACAGATATAAAGTATATAATTTACGTACGAAAACCAATTCGAGATGGTAGCGTACAGTTCGCTAATTGAGCAGAAGTTCCAATAAGACTGGATTCATTGTAATGTCTATCGTTGTGTGCCCTTCGGCATCCAAGAACAGAAAAATAGCACAGTGGTCCCGTTATGACGCATTTGGTAATAATGTCGCCATAATTGACGTTTCTACATTTACCGCCCGCAAGTCGGAAAGACACGGATATCACACTAATCCATTTCCTACGTGTCTGTGCTTACATACCTGCAACGGAGTCACGCTACGTTGCATATACGCTGCAACAACGATCTAAAACAGAAATTTTTTGATTGCCCCTTGTACGTTGCGTGGAACATAAGATTTATTTACGCGAGATACTTCGCAGTTGCGTTTCATGTGGTCATTGCTAGCCCTTTATTCGAGTTGACGTTTCTGTTAGAACGCGTGGGAATCAGTATATAATTTCTATCGTGATATGCTTTGCAATTCTGCCTCATCTAAACGATGCTAGTTCTCTATTCGAGTTCACGTTTTCGTTAGGCCACTTGGGAATCACTATCTGATTTCTGTTCAGTCATCAGGGTCTGCAAGTTACTTATCGTTTTTCCAGTCACAAAATAATATTATGTGCGTTAATGTGGATACAGGATTACATGTCGCTGTCTTTTGTATATGTATGATCATGTAAAGTCACGTGGTCAGCTGAAAGGCATTTGTATGTAAGACATGAGATTCTGTATTCAGTTTGTGCACAATATGTATTTACGGATTCCGTATTCATGTAGTGTGGGATACTTAGAAGGTTCCTTTTCCCTCATGTGATCTATGTTCGAATCCTTGGATGTGTTTACTTACTAACTCCGTTAACGAACAAGCTACATCCGTTTTCATTATACTTAAGAATGGGAGGGTTCAAATGGTTCAAATGGCTCTGAGCACTATGGGACTTAACATCTGTGGTCATTAGTCCCCTAGAACTTAGAACTACTGAAACCTAACTAACCTAAGGACATCACACACATCCATGCCCGAGGCTGGATTCGAACCTGCGACCGTAGCAGTCGCGCGGTTCCGGACTGAGCGCCTAGAACCGCTAGACCACCGAATGAGAGGGAATAAACTGCCTACAACAGTGGTGGTAAAATAAAATTGTCAGCTAGCAAGGAAAGTATGCGTTGCAGTGGAGCTGTAAGACACGTGGTTGCAGTGATAAGTGTTACGTCCTCGCTAATGGACGCAACTCGAGCCGGTGCGCTTAAGACAGTTTCCTACTGGCGCCACGAGCGGCCCTCTGAAGTTGGCCGCCAACCACAAGCGCGACCCAATCAGCAAACTGCGCTGCGCCGCAAATGAGATGGACTTCCGCGTTGTGATAAACGGCGGCCACAGGCAGCAACGGGCTTCAAGTTCGGCGCTGGCGTGCCAGACTTAGTATGGCGTAAGAATTTCGGTATTTTGCTATTGAACGATCTCACTTCAGTTTATTGGGCGTTGTAGGATGCAGTGTACAATACCATTTGCAGTGCACGACTCACACGTATGAGGAGTGGTCCATCAACACAGGTAGAGAGTAGCTATTTGAGCTCTGTTGTAAAGATTATGGTTTCAGTTTATCTTGGTTTAGCTTTAGTTTTTTTAAAGTTAAATGCCCTTAGTTATATGTTTCGCTATGAGAAAGTTCCTATTCACTACAGCTTATGAAGTTAATCAGATTGTGTTTTTGTTCACTAATGGCTAAATTTCATATGAAAGGAAACGTTTCAGAGCATTAAAACTTGGTGCATAGTACATTATAAACTCACAATTTAAAATCTAAAGTAGTGACAGGCTTTCAAAGTATATAAGAAAGAATTTTATTTAATTTTATCTACAACAGCCTTTTTATTTCCTCAAGTATCAAGTAACAGCACCATATTTCTCTCAATATATAGTTAAAATATTCCATAAGAAATATTTATAAAATGTATTTCCCTAGATAGCTAGTGTACATTACAAATGGCAACCTCAAAATATAGGTAACCTCTTACCCCTGGCACTGCACTGTGAAACTCTCTTATCCATGTAGGTGTGTCATTTTGCTAATAACTAAAGGTCAATACTGTGGGTTAAAGTGATGCAGACTGCCGCTAGAGATGACAAGGAGGCCACTTTCCAACTGTTTACAGGGTGTCCATAATTAAAATTCCAGTTTCAAAACGCTGTTGAATGATCCTTACGTTGCCATCCATGGAGAGTGAAATGAGACGTCAGGACGGCAGTAGATTTGTTCAGTTAATTTCATTATTCCAGCCCTCGGCCACAGTACATCACGAACAGTTTGGTGGAGGCGTTCAGTTGCCTCTTTTGCGAAACAATAGACGTCTGGCATTGCTGACAGCGGAAAGAGCGGGGCCGAGAAAGGCATCACTTGAATGCCACGGTCATCGACGTTTCCAGTTGCGATTGTGGTGACAGTGTGGTGGAGCAGCTGACGATGGCTGTCAACTTCCTCCAGTGAGTCAGTGGCTCCTTCATTTCTCAGGGCAGGTGACCCTGCCTTGTGATCGTGCAGCGCACCCCAGACTGCATTCTGAAATGTCGCTCCAGGTGTCACAGGCTGTGTGAATGAGAGAAGAATTGATATGGTACACGAATGACTGACTACTTACACACTTCAGACTACGTTATTTTACGGTTTACGGCACATACTCCAAACACTTCTATGATGGCAAGTCAGGAAACGCTTCTGTCCCTCTAGCGTATTGCAGTGCCAGCTGTTGCTGTACGGCGCTCAGCTGGCTCTGCTTCGTAACGCCAGCTGGCTGTGTTTTGCTTTGCAGCACTTAACACTATCACCCACCTCCGGCTGGCTCTGTTGCGACTCACTTCCACTCGGCATATTTTTTGACCGAATACGGTGGACATGCTACAACGCCTTAGAAAGAGAAGCACTGCTCAGAATGACGTCAAATTTCATCAGCACGCAGGGGATACGTCGTGGAACAAAAAAGTTAATGAAAATTTTGCTAATAGATGTGGTGTAAGCGTCTTAACGTAATGGGGATCGACTAGAAATGCCACATGAATCACAATGTGCAGCTATTGTTCTGCACGCTACACATCGCGTACTGTTCAATGTATGTGACTGCACAAGTTCGAGGTATTGCCACACTGGATGTGAAAAATTGATTTTTATCTGTCCTGAGTCCAAAAACACCATAAAAAGCAAAATACATCGCTTTTTAATAGTCCTGGGGCCAAAAACCGCATAAAAAGCAAAATGATATTGGTTTTGTCGTGTCGTGAGACCAGCACAAGATATGTTCCATATGCTGTCCACCGTTGTCTGCCATTAGTTGAAGTTGAGAAACAGCATGCTCCATAACAGATCTGAGTGTGTCTGAGATCACGTTCAGAATGCGGTGCGCAATGCATGCCTTCAGTTCAACTACGTTCGTAACTGGAGCACTGAACACATCTTTCAGACAACCGCGCAGACTGAAGTCACAGAAACGAAGATCAGATGATCTGACAGTCAGGCTTGAAGTAAACGACGCTAATAATCCTAGAATTTCCGAAATGGCTCTGCAGCAGCCACTTCACTGGCTGTGTAATGTGTGTAGAGCCATCGTGCATAAAAATGAACCTACCCACAGATCCACGCTGTTAAATAGATGGAATGACGCTGATGCGCGAAAGACTCTTACAGCGTTTACTAGTTGCAGTACAGGTAACAGGACCCACAGGACTCATCTCTTCGAAAAATACGACCCTAAGATAGACGATGCTGTCAGCCTACACCACACAGTTGGTTGGGTTGGATTGTTAGGGAGAAGAGACCAAACAGCGAAGTCATCGGTCTCATCGAATTAGGGAAGGACGGGGAAGGAAGTCGGCCGTGCCCTTTCAGAGCAACCATTCCGGCATTCGCCTGGAACGATTTAGGGAAATCACAGAAAACCTAAATCAGGATGGCCGGACGCGGGATTGAACCGTCGTCCTTCCGAATGCTACACCACGCAGTCACCTTTGCAGGATAAAGTAGCACCAGCTGATGTGCATGTGGATTTTCTGTTGCTTATATTCTTCAATTATGTGTACTGACATGTCCTTGGAGATGGAAATGGGCTTCGCCTGTCCTCAGAATGTTCCATGGTCATTTATTGTCCACTTCCATACGAGTAAGAAATTTCAGAGCGGACATCTGTCTTGCTAGCAGAACAGCAGGAAGCAACTCCTGAAAATGGGTGCCGGCTGCTGTGACCGAGCGGTTCTAGGCGCTTCTGTCCGGAAACACACGGCTGCTACGGTCGCAGGTTCGAATCCTGCCTCGGGCATGGGTATGTGTGATGTTCTTAGGTTAGTTAGGTTTCAAAAAAATGGTTCAAATGGCTCTGAGCACTATGGGACTTAACTTCTGAGGTCATCAGTCCTCTAGAACTTAGAACTACTTAAATCTAAATAACCTAAGGACATCACACACACCCATGCCCGAGGCAGAATTCGAACTTGCGACCGTAGCGGTCGCGCGGTTCCAGATTGCAGCGCCTAGAACCACTCGGCCTTAGTTAGGTTTACGTAGGTTTAAGTAGTTCTAAGTCTAGTGAACTTATGACCTCAGATGTTAAGTCCCATAGTGCCTAGAGCCACTTGAACCATTTGAAATTGGGTGATTTTGTATGGATGGCAATGCAGAATGTTTCGTAGGATTTTATGCACCGTGCTCGCAGGCATGTTCAACGTTCGGGTAATTCCTCGCGCACAACACGCTCGACCTATCCTGCAAAGCTATAGTCACATCTTCGACAGAAGTCGGATCAACTGCTTTCCTGCTTCTGTCATACTGCACTTCAAAAGAGCCTGTCTTTTCGAATTTTGTAATCATTGTCTTCAAACCCTTAGCTGAGATTGGACCAATGCCTTTTTTCATATGCTTGAGTATCCGGCACTTCTGCAGGGCTACTAGCGCCTGGTCATTGTTCTCGTAAAAGATCTTCACCAACCGCGAATGATCTTTCATGGAGACAGTCATATTGGGCGTCTCTGACGCAGTCGCGTGCTGCGCGTCTATTGGTGCGCATATTGTGACGCCTGCAGTGCCATCTATTGGTCAAATTTTCGTTAAAATTATTTTTTGTTTAAGGTGTTTCCCCCTGTGTCAATAATAAGCTGTTAAAATTTGACGTCATTCTGAGCAGTGTTTCTCCTTCTACAGCGTTTTAAACTGCAACTTTAACTATAGACACCCTGTACAAAAGGATGGTGTAGATGTAGCTATTTAGATGTGTCAGTGCGCCCTTAATGTTTAATTACAGTGGGGATTATATCGTCCATTATGCCACGAAAAATTTTATGACAGACTAGTTTGAACCAAATATTAATCACGGAGCGATCGGAAAACCGCACCGGCCGATTTTCTGCACTCTAATTATTCTCCGCAACTCACCTCGTAACCTATCACCTGCCTAGTCCACAGGCCGCTAAGACAGCGGTTTATGTGAATACGTTTTTGTGAGGATGTATATACACCCACACTTCTGTTACGTACCTTGGAATTTCAGAAGGTAGGTATTATTCTTTGACCCACAAAGAGCACAAACAATTTATTAAATCCTCTAATGAAACTGATGTAATCTATGGGCCCCTGAACATGTCTACCGCACTTTAACAGATCACGTCGCATAGTAACTGTACAATAATAGTGATAGTCGCACTGGAGATCAGCTGCATCACGTTCATTGATGCATATCGTTTGAGCTGCCGCCAATCAACAACGGCAACTAGTGTCAGTTCTTGCTTACTTGAGAAATCAAATAGATGAGTAGATGCCTAACCGTTGGTATAAGTAGACCTACATGGGACACTTCCAGCTGACAGCGACAGAAACTCCAAACTCCGGGTCGCCGAGACATACCAAATTCAACTTCGTCGCTGTATGTCATCTCATGCTACAATACTGCAGGATGTCCATTGCGAAATATTTTACTAGTACACTGTTGAATATATTGAAATTCGCAAATAGATTACCGTAAATAGTGTCGTCTTACAACGTCATTAACTAAACTTCTACCAGCTGCTAGTAGGTCTCTGTTTATAACAAAAAGTCAAGCCTTCCTCAACCTGACTGCTGATGTGAATACCCCAGAACTTAACCCAGTGCTGTTAGATCTGGTATGCGCTTACCTATCTTTGCCCGATGCGTGGGATTAATTGAATTTTGATATGGGATCTACAAGTTAATGAGGACTCCGAAACACAGAACAGCTTGAAATTTTTCGCATTAACAAATCATTGTCAGACGCGAAAGAAGCGATAAATGGCAGAAAAAAAATTCTGGGTTGTCTGTAGATTAAACCGCAGACTTTTCATGCTGGTTGACTGACACTCGACCACTATGCCAAAGTTTTAGGGCCTTAGTTCTCTCACTTAAGCTCTGCCTTACGTGATACATTCCCACTTTTTTTTTTTTTTTTTTTACCCATTGTAACTTACATTTGTATCACTCTCCTTTCCAGACATGACTCCTTCGGATTGTATGAGAAAAGAAATTAACCAATAAAAAACAATAAATTGCTGGTAGGTAAGCTTGTAATGATAAAGTTGTCAAACTAAAGCATCAAAATGGGAACGAAAAACATTTTAAAAAGTTGTTCTTCAGCTTGTTCTTGTCTTCTTGAAGGCACGCCATGCAATGATACTCATCGGAGATAGGAACTTAAGTGTCCTACTTGATGAAAATGACACGAAACTGAATGAGAACAAATAAAAAATTGTACTTCTATATATATTTTACGTAGAATGAAGCCTAACCATCTCTAAAAGTGTTTTCTGTAATAAATGTCACATTTCCTATGTAAAATGTGATGTTACATCATCAAGTAATACCGGAGATCATACGTTACAGGAGACTTTGTTCCCATATAGCAACGGGAAAAATGTCCCATACGCCAAGCGCAAAAGTTTCCTGTTCCGTCGGTAGAAAACGTGTTACATCCGGAAAAAGGACTCCTATTTGAATGATAATTTCTTCTTAACCCACTTCCAAGTATTTTGGTCTGTGCAGGTGTGGTGTGGATTATGGTCTCCTCTACTGATAAAAGACCACACAGGTAGCATGTACCATATTTTGTAACATCAAATGCGTACAAAGGATGTCATTAAAATCAAGATATACATTTTTCTGTTTCTGGCCTGTTTGAAAAGGGAGAGTAATGTTCTTCTCAAGGATAATGGTGGTCACCCTGTTAACTATCATTTATAATGTTGAGAGTGGTCCAGCGGCCTTCTAAATTTACCATGTCATCTTGGAAGCTTTTGTTTCGATGCTGAGTGAGATAGAGATTATGGGCAAAGCCACAACACTGCTCACAGTTATTTGCCACTTTGAGTGCTTCTAGCAACAGACCACGTTCTATAATCTTCCTGGGTGCATTACATCTTCCTGTCTCGTGGCATCTGAGTATATGTCCTGCATTGTCGACGATGATCATTTTGGTGGTCCATATGCAATGGTGTGGGGAGGCGTAATGTTGAACAGGCGTACTGATCACAACAAGTCTTTAAACATGGTTTACTCACCACCAGTCAACGTTATTGTGACACATGTGTGTCTTTTCAGGGGGTGGACATCTCAACTGTGAAATAGTCAACAACATGGACACAGCTTATTCCGAAGAAAATGTATTCAAACTAATGTATTTTTTCGATGAAAGCTTATAGAAAAAATATATAAAAATATCAGTTCCTTGTCATAAAGCATCATGCGTTGGAACTATATGGGATATTAACACCCACTCTCTGTGTTCATTTCACAAGAGCGCTTAACTCACAAACAAACTCAATGGTTTTGGACACAATCAAAGCGCATTCTGACAAATAAATATCAAAATAATTCTATGATTTAAGAGGGAGTTCTTTACTGGTTCTGAACACTTTGCTGTTTTTGCTTTGTATGACAAATATTACGCTATTTATTATATTGAATTTTTTATGTTTCAGTATGATAAACAGGCTAATTACTTCATAAGGGTCTATATTACACACATGGTCGTTAATTTGCCAAAAAATGCATACTGTGTCATTTCGATTGTACGTACTGAGGCAGCTGTAAATGTCAAAACCTGGTTTTCTGGAGGGAATACCTCAAATATTTACTCAAATTGTTACAATCTACTTTGTCGACAGATGATATTGCAGAAAGTTTTGAAGATAATGATTAAACTGGTATGTTTCCACTTTGTGAAAGTATAAGACGACAAAAGATTTGTGGGACATGGGACAATGGACATTATTAGTGTGTGTGTATGTGTGTGATCGCATCAGTTTACACAGTTCAGGGGAAAATATCTTTCAACATATTCAAAGGAGTTTACATAATTTTTTGGCCTAGAAAAATACTAACTCTCCACATATGACGCCGTTTTTACGCAATTCAAGTGAAGCTTGGGTATTTTTCGGAACTACCACAGTATTCAAAAAAATCTTTGAAAGTGGTGCCATTTTCACGAATTCAAAAAAAGCTTACGCAATTGTGATTGACTGCTCAGTTTTAATGCTGTGGTTCCCTGCTTCATTTTAATGCCACTAAAATACTTATTGCATAATGATGACGTCAATGATAAGGATATGACATTTATAAGGATATTACATCATCAATAAGAGGAATCTGATGCTACTTTCTGAGTTCTGTTTAAACAATGTGACGATACTGATAGTAGAAGTAATGAAAATACCTGACCTCTGACTCCCAATTAAAAGATACATTTAGCCTTCGTTGCTAATTTCCTGCTGTCTCGACCACAGTCAGCATGGGACTCTCATCTGGCTGGGGTTTCTGATAGCTAAATGGAAAGTTAGGAAGCAACATGGGAATTCAGAAGATCAGAAGTTCGACAGGTCCGACAGAACACTTGAACACACTATTCCACGAAAACAAATGGTAAAGCGAGGTAATCCCTTACTAGCTAATTACGATTTATTCACATACACATGCCTGTGAACTATTCTTGCAGGACTATAGGAAATGAACAAGTAATTCCAACTTCTACGAGCGTTTTGATAATGCCTGCAGCCCCTAATAAGAGAGATAGTGCACTGAGGGATTCGACAAAATAATTAATAGGCACAAGAACTGAGGAAGTTGAAGCTCAGGGAGGGGCAGTAGAAAGTACGGCTAGCTTCATTGCGGAGACTGACTAAGATAAAAACCGTTGCATTTCTATTTCATAAAGGAGGCTGCATTAAGGTACATTCGAAACAGAACAAACCTAAACTATGAGGTCCATTGTTGCTACTAAGAGTAGTATGCATGCACAAGCACACCTATAAATTGTGGCAGCACCTTCCCTATTGAAGATCACAAACCGACTCCAACTAGGAACTGTGAATGACAGGACGAAAGGGACTGCCATCAGTTTTGTTAGTGCAGCCACTGCACCTCAGTATGTGTCTGCCTGCAGAAGAAAGCACCTATGATCAACCTAAACTGGGTGAAAGTTAAGATTTATTTGAGCCTGTAAACCCAGCTGCGACAGTGCAGAATGTGAGGAGTTCCTGGAGTGGTGGCAATTTAACAATAGAGCAGGACAAATCAGTGCCCCCATACTACAAGGAAGCTGTGGCAAGAAATTCGAAGTAACAGTTCGATCAGCCTTTGTGTCTATTCACCATCTTGTGAATTATTAGGAATAATCAAATTAATGCTCAGAAAATTGCTCTACCCCCATGAGAGTAGTAAGTGCATACACTGAGCACAGTAGGCATGTTTTTATTGCACACCTTTTTTGAAAAATCAATTAAATTAATTTTTCTTTAAGATGAATTAATTAAATTATTTTTCTTTTAGTTTTTGATTAATTTTGTTTCTCAGTGTTTTCAGGTGTTACACAGATATATTTTTCAGGTCCTACACAGATATATTTTTATCCCTTTCTGAGGCAGATGCAGATAATTTATTAATTAATATATTAACTTATTCTTTCGATAATTTTCACTTTCCGAGAATCTGTGTGGCAAGCTACTCAAAAATCTAATCAAAACATGCAATTCCTTTTGGACTGTTGATAACAAAGTCACAAACTTTTTTTGTTACCATTTTTGTTATTCTCACTTTTATCATTATGATAATTTGTATTTCCAGCTATTTCTTCACCATGAATAACTGCTAATCTACGGATTACATCTCTAACATCACTCATCCAGATACATTCAGTTGGTTTTTCTGTATATTTTTATGTTAAGAGTTCAACTTCTTCTGCATGCAAAAAATCTGAACTCAAAGTATTTGTACTAATCTTGCAAAATTTTCTTCAGACACTTCTTTTATCACATTTCATAGTTCTTTACGTTTACTTCACCTTACTTTATTTGAATTATTATCAGAATATAAAGGTACTGGATTGAATAGTATATCTGCATAATTTGATAAATTAAAATTTAATTTTTATCTAAATCGTCCATAGCACTCTGTCTTTTAGTTAACAGATTCATTAATCCCCCCGTACCTTCATTTTCCACTGATAGTTAATTTATCTCCATAAGAGTCTGCTAATAAGTTACCAATATATGTAATCATACCAAAGGTTTCAATCCAAAAACTTGTTCTTCACTATGAGTAATATATTTTAACATTCTGCCACTTATATTTTTTAACATCATCCACATTCTCTCTATTCTCATCATTAAATTTTTCTCCTTTTTTTCTCTTCTTTGTACTGAGTCATTGCAGCATCGTTTGTGACTCACTTAATGTGTTGTCACACTGTTGACTTTCACATTGTTTTAATTTTTTCACTTTAAATTAATATACTGCAGCTGTTATTCATGATTCACTTAATATGAAGTCATACATAGCAGGGTTACCATGAGACCATTCATAATTTGGACTTTGCTGTCCTGGTAATACTCTGCAATGTAGAACTATTTGTTTTTCAGCTTGTATATTTTCATCAGTTGATTTAAGAACATTATAAGCTAATCCTTCACGTCCTTGTGTTATTTTCTCAGTTGCATCAGTACCATGATGATCTTCTTTTTCATATTTTCCATATTCAGTTCTTGGTTGTTTCTTTCATTTTTTAAATTCACCTTTTAATTCTTCAGTTCCTTTTCTATTTCGTTTAGCTCTTTTAACAACCTCTGCATCAAATTTCGAAAACATTTACTAACTATGAGAAACATCAATGAAATTAAATTATACATTTAACACTTATGATGAATTTATAAAAATTAATAAGGTAATGCATTCAGCTCTTAGACATATCAAGAAACTATTAACCACATGTATCTGGCACCCATTTAGTTTCCTCACTAGGCCACAAACGATTGGTATAATTTTGACCAATGTTTTCTAATTTTTCATATTCTGTTATATAATCAAGAGCTAAATTCATTTATGTGTTCAAGTAAAATACCGTCATCATGGTCTAATAAATGTGCAATGTCATCTATTAAAGGGCTTGTTTAAAATGGTTTAAAAAACATTAGGTTAGGATATATTTTATATGACATCAGTATTATCCTTCATTGTGTGTTCTAGTTGTGTTTACTGTAAGAAATACAAATGGATCTTTCCAACATTTATTACACATTTCCTTTCATTATCGAACTTCAAATCTCCACCAACAATTTCATGGTAAATATGATTTAAATTTTTTTCATCCTGCCTAAAATTAAAAAAAATTTAGATTATCTCTGACTAATTTTTTGGATATTTTAGAATATGTCTGAGATAAATAAAAACAACGTACACCTTTATGTCTACATGTAGTAAAATATTCGCTAACTCCACCTCAATTTTCAGGAATTAAATCATCAAATACTACAAGATAATTACCTTGGAATTGATCTAGTGCTACAGTTTTATGATTATTCTCAGTAAACTTGGTAATTTCTCATTATTTTTATCTTCAACTCTTTTTGTAAATTCTTTAAGTTTCTGCTTATCTACACTTTTTGAATAAACGTAAAAGTGATTTATTTTATTCCACTTTAACAATTCTGTAGTTAGAATATAACTGTCAATCATTAATGTTGTTTGCCACCATCCACTTGCTCCTATTATTGCTCACCAAATAGAATTTGTTAAAAAGTTACCATGTCTATTTTTTGATTTATTCTCTGGAATTCTAATTTTAGTGTCACAGTCCGATTTAATTTAATTAAATAAATTTTTATTAATATTAAATTAGTCACCTATTCAATTGAGTGATAAGTCACCTGTTCTCAAAAAATTATTGACTGTACCTATATAAGAAAGTTATGGCAGTGTTGCACTAGTCGGTTTTTATACAACTTTTTTAACTTCATATATTACATCCAAAAATATTAAATTGTTCTGTGATGGAGAAAAAACACCAAATATTCACACTGAAGCAGAAAAAATTTGAACAGGATTATTATTGACAGTGATGAGAAACTATATATGGATTGTTGGGGCCACATGTAGTAAGCGTTGCTTCACGCAGTGGAGAATGACAAAACACAGGCATGACCAAGGCGTTGCGAAGTAGGCAGGCACAGATAGCCTTGGTGGCAGTAGCAGTCTACCAACAGGCTGACGTAAGGACGCACACAGACCGAGCGAAGCCTGGAGAGTGCTGAGTAAGGGGAAGTGAGGCCAGCATGCTAAGTTACGCTGCAATATACTGTGGGAGTAATAACAGAAAGCTGCCACCGAGGGTAAGAAATATCCTCCCGCCAGATATAAATAATGGAGCACAGGTAGCAACAGACAGAAGCCATTAGGAAGCAGTTTGGATCTGAGGACACACGTGGTCCATGTCCGAATGTTCAATCTTCATAGGTGACGGTTCTGGAAGTCTGTTCCAGCTCGCAGGAGTCATCTGTTCACCGCCAGATGTTAACTTCAGCTCTGGAGATGGGCCTGAGTTCAGTTGGCACCATGGCTGACTAACTACAGCTAGAACTTCCAGCAGGACTGGCCGCAGCGCGGTCTTGTTCACAGATGCTGCCGGGGACTGACACCCGGATCTCACGGCGACCCAGACCCACTGCGCGTGGTCCGTCCATGACGGGACCTCGCGGACATTATGACTGACGGCCTCCCAGCCGCCTGTGCAGCACGCGTCAGCAGCTGACCTCACGGCAATGCTGCTCCGAGGGCGTGCCTGTACTGTGGCGCCGAGTTCATCTCAACCACAGGGCATCTTGGCTTCAGCGGAGCACTGGTGGCCTGAGGCTCCCGAGGTAGATCAGCGGTGCACATTTCATGCATTGTTGGAGAATCTACACAGCAGAAGCCAGGGAGAGGAGAAAGAGAGTGAAGAGGGGTTGGTTGAATGCAGATGGGAAGTTGCTGAAAACAAATTTTGGAACAGCGGATAGAGACGAAATTCAGGGTTTGAACAATTCTTTAACAGTTATTTGGGGCAGGGAGGAAAGCATAGGGAAGTTAGTGGATATACACACAAGAAAGATATGGGGATTAGGTACAGAGTTGCTGAATGTGACATGTGTGGTGTGTGGGATGGCTGCAGGGTTATGAGCATATATAGAACAAACACAGAAATTCAGGGTTTGAACAATTCTTTAACAGTTATTTGGGACAGGGAGGAAAGCATAGGGAAGTTAGTGGATATACACACAAGAAAGATATGGGGATTAGGTACAGAGTTGTTGAATGTGACATGTGTGGTGTGTGGGATGGCTGCAGGGTTATGAGCATATATAGAACAAACACAGAAACTATTGAATACCGATCTGGAACAGGTACAAACACAATTCGATATAGTGGAAAGGAAGCTGGAAATGGCTAAATTGCTGTGGAACTGGTTAACAGCATTGGTGATGCACGAGTGAGGATGGATGAATTGCAAGAGGCAATACATCACACATTGCACAGGCAGGTGAGTGTGACGTTGATGTCACCAGAAAAATCAGACGGAGTCTGAAGCAGGCAGAGGAAGAGTTTCCAGAGGGAGTAGAGTACGTAGTGCCGATAATTGAAGCAAGTGTGTCACTTTTTTATCATAGGTCTAGGATTACGGTAACAATGGATCTAGTTAAGATGTATATAGAGATTAGATTTCCAGTAACTAGTGAGGGGAGACAGTATCACTGTTACACAGTGCATCCTTATCCGGTCAGATGGGAGTGCATGGGGAAGGTCGTACAGTTCAGGACACAGGAGGTTTTATTAATTTCTAAGGAGGAGGATACTCATGCCACTATGTCGAGTTTAGAGTTGAGTAGATGTCTAATGGAGTCAGTTTCCATTTGTCCATCACTGGTTGTTTTTACGGGCAAGGGATCGTGTGAGATTCAGTTATTTAGGGCAGAAGCAGAAGCTTCAGAGTGTCGGAGAATAATAGTGAAGCCTACGCCACATTTTCAGCAAGTTGGGAGGCATTGGTTGTATTCAGTATTCGCTACGGAGAGGATATCAGCCAAGTGTTATGACAATGGGAATTGGACAGCAACCACGGAGATGGAATTATGGGACAGTGGTTTACTTATCAACGGGACAAATTGTGAAATAGTAGGGGATTGTTTCAGCTTACCAGTGACAGTCACGGGAGTCACCAAGGTTACAGATACTCATCTGATGTTGTACTGGCCAGATGCGTCATTCAGCATCACTCCAGGAGAAAATTTGATATATATTAACAACACCTTGGATGCTACCTTATTGCAAACAATAGATAAACTAGTAGATTCGAAGGAAGGTCATATTTCAATGTAGCAATTATTAAGGCATGTGGAGGAGTACGATACCTGGCGGAAACGTAGCATAGTGACCATTGGTTTTTCAACCAGTAGTATTGCCGTGTTGATTGTATTTACCAGTGTCGTATATGTCTTATTAAAACAGAGAATTCAGCATGTTAATGCAAGACCGCTCCATGAGATTCCTGTAGAATGGATTACCAGTAGGGCATGAGTCAGGGCAACCTGGATGCATACAGGGAAGAAGTAGAATATAGGATAGAACTAGAGTTAACGTATAGGGTAAATTCGGGGACGAATTTAATTTTTAGGAGGAGGCAGTGTTGCGGCCACTTGTAGTAAGTGTTGCTTCACACAGTGGAGAATGGCAAAACAGAGGCACGCTGGCGACTGAGGCTTTTCGAAGTAGGCAGGCACAAATAGCCTTGCTGACAGCAGCAGTCTACCAACAGGCTGACGTAAGGACGCTCACAGACCGAGCACTGAGCGAAGCCTGGAGAGTGCTGATTAAGGGGCAGTGAGGCCAGCAAGCTACCACCGAGGGTAAAAAATGTCCTCCTGCTGGATATAAATAGTGGAGCGCAGGCAGCAACAGACAGAAGCCATTACGAAGCAGTTCGGATCTGAGGACGGATGTGGTCCATGTCCGAATGTTCAGTCTTCATAGATGACGAATCCGGAATTCTGTTCCAGCTCACAGGAGTCATCTGTTCACCGCCAGATGTCAACTTCAGCTCTGGAGGTTGGCCCGAGTTCGGTCGGCACCATCGCTGACTAACTACAGCGAGAACTTCCAGCAGGACCCAGCATCGTGGTCTTGGTCACAGGTGCCGCTGGGTACTGATGCCCGGACTTCACGGCAACATGGCACATGGTCTGTCCATGATGGGACCTTGTAGATGTCGCAACTGAGGGCTTCCCAGCCGCCGGTGCAGGAGGCGTCTGCAGCTGACCTCACGGCTCCGTGGTCATGCTCGTACTGGGTACTGAGTTCATCTCACCCACATGGCATCCTGGCTTCAGCGGAGCACTGGTGACTTTAGGCTCCCGAGTGCGATCAGTGGTGCACATTGTGCGCATTTGTCGGAGAATCTGCATAGCAGCAGCCACGCGGAGGGATCTGCAGAGCTAGTCAGGGACAACGAGGGAGAAATTGTAAAGAAAGTCCAATAAATAATTGTAAAACTCCACGGTGTCTCAGTCTTTGGCGCAGCCAATGTGTCTGCTGGTAACAAGTGGTGCAGAAGCTGTAACAGGATATAAAAGATGGTATTGGAACTTTGCTTGTATTTGGTGGTCAAACTGTTGAAACTAGTAAGAAACTATTGTAATAATGTTCCTAAAATAATTCCACTTGAGTTCATTAATGTTAATTTTAATTTAGCTCATGGAATGTTTGCACTCTGAACATTTTCATTGAGGCCAAAACCAATGTTGTAGAATGCATTGCTAAATTCTTTTTCCACCCTTAAAACTTTGCAGCAAAACTTAAAACTGTGTGAATTGCATATATAGAAAGTATGGTTCACACTGGCAGCAGTACAGTGATTTGACTCCCCTGCAGAACTTCAGCCAAATTTTGTATTTTGTCACACATACTGTCTGAATTCTGAAAGTTACCTCTCAGCTAATAGGTTCTCTACATTCCCTAAGTTATTCTCATTATTCTTTTTCTTATTGTGCTGAATGGATGTGCCCCAAGCATTGAGGTTAGTTTTCAGATTTTTGCTTTTCATCACACTGAGGTCTATTTCTTCGTAAGCTATTTGCCTAAATACTGAGTACTTGTGTTTAAAGAATCTGGTGTAAGTTCAGGTGCTGTCATTTTCACCTACATTTTCTGTAGAAGTTGCTGTCATAGGTGAAACCCAATCAGCAAGTGTTCGGTTTTGTAATATATGTCTTCCAACTTGGCAGAAAACCAAGGATGCTTATTTAACGTCCGCACCTGCAAACACTTAAATTCTTCTGCACTCTTGCGTGACCTTTATATGTATTGCAGTTACATGACCTTGACTTAAAATCTATCTTTTTCAAACCAGTACTTCTTTTTTATTGTTTGCTATAATACGATGTTATCCAATGCCACTGTGCTTCCTGTTGTATGTTCCATAATATAAATCTGACATTAATTCATTAATTTCACTAACAAAAGTGCTGATGATAGAATGTGAGGGGAAATTATGTGGGACGATGTTAAATAAAATCTATAATACAAGTGTAAATTTCCTATCCTGTCATATATTTTAAGTACTTAGTTTTATTTTATCACAATGACAAATTCTATACAATTGTAAGATGATCACTGGATGAATAAATACAACATTGCAACCATATGAACAGTTTTCAGTATTAAAAAAATAATTTCATGTGGACATATCCACCATGCAGACAAAATTGGAAGCAGCGGAAATGCAGACTTACCTATCATTATATGGACGTTACCAAGGGACAACACACTGATATTAACAAAGGTTCCACTGTACCTCAGGACACCTTGATTGCTATCCAGCAACAGCCTGGAGTATGGAGGGAAAAGGAGTTGCTGTTGGAAGTGAGAGCATATTGTCTAATAATGTAAAGCTCTACTAATTTATTTTCCAATGAAAAAAATTCCATTGCTGCACCTGTACTAGAATCATAATGCATTCCCTTAACTTGAGACATGTATGTGTAAACTTCGTAGTGTCTGAATTTTCAAACCTGTAACTTTCCACAGCATTGTCATGTACCTCAACAAATTGGTATTTTTCATGTCTTAACAGGATCATTAACTGTAGCAAATCAGGGATGTTTAAGTTGAAAATGCTTTCCTTTTGTGTTGTTTACAAGGATGATCCATTAATGTATCACATTCTCTCAGAATGAAACAAATAACCCTTCCTCTCCCTCCTCCCTCCTCCCCACCCTGCCAACCTATTTTATCTAAATTAATTTAGTTCAGCTCTCATAGAAGCTACCACCCCATTTAACACTGATCCAAATAAAAATATTATCCTCTATTACAGTTTTTTATGCAAAACAAGATCGGAGAGCCATTACATTACTCACTATTACTCATTTGCATCCACAAGGGCTCTTTCTCACAACAATGTAATACCACATGTCTATATTTATGTAGTTTTATAATATACTCTAAGTTTTGTTTGTGTTGTCAGAGGATTCATAATATAATAGTTCATTTCAATATAAATATGTTACCATGAGAATAGCGAGCTGAAGTTTCACTGTTGACAGATTCTCCATGAAAAGTAGTAAGGTGGACTGCTCTTTCTTGTCACCTACAAATAACTAAACTGAATTATTGAAAAACTGTGTGCATGTGTTTTTTTCTTGTATATATTCCCTCAGGAGATCACTTGTTAGGTGATGTTTTGTTTCCTCTCACCTCACACTTTCACATCCCTCGTGTACTTGCCTCTTTTTGTTCCAATTGTCCTGTCTCAGGCAAAATCATTCACTCTGCAGCTGAGTGTGAGCTGCTTTTCAAACATTAATGGAAGACTGAAGTATCCTTACTGGTGAGGTCACTGCTCTAGATAATCAGGTACCTGCATTCAACTCCTGGCCAGTTCACAACTGTGATCTTCCATTAATGTTTCAAATAAAAATCTAACAATGGAAAGTCAATAATACTATGAAAAGGAGATACTGACACTCTTTGTAAAGATACGTTCTGGTACATAAAAGCTTTTAGCCAGTGACCTTTTCAGAAAGGAGAAATGCACACACATTCACATAAGGTAGAACACCTCATACACACAAGTATGCCATACTGCAACAGAAATGTGTTGAGCAGAAACAATGGTTCAGAGCAGGGTGGGGAAGGGGGAGGAACAGTGGAATATCAGTGAGGATTCAGGAATCGGCCCTTCTGGTGGGGCATGCAGGAACTAGAGAGGGCACAGGATAGGGCTGACAGATGCAGCATCAGGAGGCTGTGGGGCAGGGAGAAGATGGGGAACAGAAAGAAGAGAAGCAGAGAAGAAAAAAAGACCAATGGATGCAATGACTGAGAACAGCATATAGTGTGGGTGAGGGGAGATGAATTGTGAGATGACAGGTCAGAAGGGGCTGGAAACAGTTAGGTGGAAGATGTGGGGCCAGCAGGTTAGCTTAAGTTGAGGATGGGATGATTTTGGAAGAGGAGAATTTGTTGTAAGGTTGACTCCCATTTGTGCAGTTTAGAAAAGCTGGTGGTGAAGGGGATGATGCAGATGGCCTGGGTTGTAAATCACCTATTGAAATCAAACATGTTATGTAAGCCTCATATTGTGCCACAAGGTGGTACACTTTGTTCTTGGCCACAGTTTTGTGGTGGCCACTCATCCTCACTGACAGCTGGTTGATAGTCATACCAATATAAAAATCTGAGCAATTACTGCAGCAGAGCTGGTATATAACACAGCTGCTTTCAAAGGAGGCCTGGTCTCTTTGATGGGGTAGGATAAGCCTGTGACAGGACTGGAAATAGAAAGTGCTGGCCGAGTGGATTGGGCAGGTCATGCACATCGGTCTTCCACAGGTGAGGGGTTGTTATTGGGAGTGGCATAGGGATGCTCTTGGATACACAATGTATCTTGGGAAAACTATTTACTTCCCCATGGTAAGGACTCACCTGCTTTACAAATGAGTGTGTATGATGACTGTGGCATGAATAAAAGATTATTTCATAACAGTATGCTGTAAGGATATCCACCAGCCAGAAGTTGACACCAGATGGCAATAAAAGCTCCACAGGTTCCAAATGGAATTTTATGGAGAATCAATACTCACAGGAAAACCCTTTACCTACCTCATAAATGCAAGGTACCCCTCTCATGCAAAGAATCTCTTAGCTTTGTTTCCTAACAGTTTAATAGTAATTAAAAATCAAGTTCATTATAACAGTTTAGAGTTCCCAAGACTTGTGTGAACATACCAGCTGAAGACACATGAAGATGGAAATTATTCTAAAAGTTTTCACATATCGCCATGAGACTTTCACATATTATAAACTGTTTGCTGCATGAGGTCCAATATTTTAATTTTGAAATGGCTAAATTTCAACTCACCACACAGAGGAGATACTGAGTTGCACACAGGCACAACAAACAGACTGCTATACATCTGAGCACTTTTGGCAAAAAGGCTTTGTTCATGATCAGACACAGTGCTCATTTGTGAGAGACCTGTGATTGCATTAAGATGTGTCTGTGGGTGTGTGTATTTTTTACGTTAGAAGAAGGCACTTTGGCCAAAAACTCACATGTATAGCAGTATTTTTGGTATGCCTATCTGGGACTCAACAGCTCATCTATGCGGTATCATCAATCTATCCTTTTCTTAATATAACTGGTATTCCATCCTGAATTATCCAGTGTTCAATTTTAATTTTGAGAGTCCTATTGCACTGCAGTGCATTTTTGATTAACCAGAAAGAATACTTGTGATGAAATCATCTTGGGTGTTCAGTGTAGAATTACACATTAAGAACTGAGATGGCACTGACAGTTGTCAACACTAGTTCACAACTCAGGCAGCCACGGGTACTGAGAAGGATATAGGCAGCACTTAATAAAACAGTCGGATTTTTGTGATGGGTGAGAGCTGGGACCATGTAGTGTGTACTTTTACTGAGAAGCAATACAGCACCATTTGCAAGGTGTATATAACTGTGTAACATTGCTAGGATGACCATTTCATTAACAATTACTTATCAAGTCATGAGCTTTCAGTGGTACCCCTTTATATTTCCAATGAGTAATTTTAATTGTGTAAAATTGGCAAGGTAATCAATAAGAAACAAATTCTACAAGGCTATACTTTTATTGACTCAGTAAAATTCTTATAATTATCACAGACATCTTAATAAAACAAATGTGGGAATAAGTTGTAAGTGACCTACTGTCAGATATGTGTTGTTCAAAATAGTCAGTCAACTGGCTTTCAGTGCTTACTAAATGAAATATTAAACTCTGAAGACTTCAAGAATACAAAAACATTTTTCCCACTGCATCCAAAATTTAAATCTTTCTCAAAAGCTTTGAAAAAATAAGACAATTTGGTATGATTATTGTTTCAGGGGGCCAAACACAGATAATAGCATGGCTACAACATATTACAACAATCATGGCTAAAATACTGAAAAACAGTATTTGCTTAGCTTAGTAAAGGTCACACAAAACAACAATGTATCAGGTAAACTCAAAAAGTAAAAAAAAAAGAATCTACTGAGTACATTGAAGTATGCCCTACATTGGGTGTCAAAATGTAGTAAATTAGGATAGGGATATGACATCACATGGGCATTATGTAAATCAAATCAAATTCCTGAACACCATAAATTTAGTAAATTGGGAATAGGATCTGCAAATACCATTGATTAAAATATGAGATGTTAGTTATTACATTAACATTCATTCATATGCACTGAAACACATATGCTACAAGCTATCAGCTCTCACAGGGCTCAGAGTAGATACGTACTTTTTGTTCCATACATATACATATACAGTGAGGAGAACCTCACAGATGTGGACTACTGCAGAGAAAAAACACATAGATGATTTCTTATGGACTGTCACAACAGTCTCAATAAATCTGAAGGAGAATATTATTCCACATGCTGTATTTAAAATTGCATTGAGGAATAGTGCAACTCCTGTAAATGTACTTCAGTTTAACAGTATCACCTCTTCAGTGGAAAGAAAATAATGAGCAACAGCAATGTTAATAATTTAATAGTGCAAAGCTATTTCCTGGGTGGTTACACCAACTTGGAAAAAAATTTCCTGAGAATTTCAGGTGCAAGGAGGATGATTGCATCAATACACTGCTGACAAAGTAATGGTAAGAGGAGAAGATGGGGTAGGGGAGGCAGTGGCAGAATGCTACAATAATGTCTTTTCCTATCTCTCAACTGCACTATACACCAGCCACAAGCAGTAGTTTAACTAAGTTTTAAACATCACTAATTTATATGGGATACTATTCATATAAGTAACACACTTTAAGATATTAGGTAATTTGAAATTTGCAGTTTATAAAATTCAATTTCAATGCTACATTAAAATGGAGAACTCCTTGGGATTTTATAACATTCCTGAAATTTCCGGAGTTTTTCCTGGTAAAATCTACATAGGTACTCCACAAGCCACCATAGGATCCATGGCAGAGGGTACCCTGCACCAATACTTGTCATTTCCTTTCCTGTTCCACTCCTGTTCCACACTTACTTCTTAGCAGTTTAATTAAAACATTTAAAATGTGGAAACAAATACAATTATTGGAAGACTCTGAGGCAGCATATTTCCAGAGAGCACCCACAGCAGTTGAACAGAATCGTACTTCATGTTACAAATAATGAACCTTCATGTTCCTATCAGTGCTAAATATGTGACAAGAGTTTTACTTGGAAAAGAAATTTAGAACTCCACCAACTGAGGTGTACAAGCTTGTGAAGACATTAATACAGATTAGAGATGTTGCTATATTTGAAGAATCACTGCGAAAAGCACTCCAGAAGCTCTATAATGATACACATACATCCAAATTCAGTTATTATTTGAAGACCTACTATGAAAAAAATGCTAACTGTTGGGCATAATGAAGCAGCAGAAGAGGTTGAAGCGTATTATATACACATCGGAAGCAGAGTCAAAAAAGTGTTGGATTGATTGTTTCCAAGCCCCACCATCAATGAAGTGTGAAATCTGAAGATCTGAAGTTCTCTAGTGAATGTCAATTTTTGAAGTGGAAAGAGAAATTGAACATACTGCACAATCCTGAGTCGTCAAACACCACGGCATTTTAAGTTAGTTGATGATTGCTCAACCTGTAAGTATGTTTGCCATCATTCAAGTCAGGTTCTCTCCAAAGTTGAAGATATGAGACACCTCAAAATGGCAGGTAGTAAAATTGATGGAAAGTGCCCTGCAGAGATGAAAGTCCTCTATAAGGAAAAAAAGTGCCTTGTTAATTTTGTGTCCACTCGTGCTGGACATGATCTAGACCTAAGTCATTTGAATCTGACTCCACAAGAGCATAGTTACAGACATTGCTGTTTGAATCCTGTTTCCCATTGTTCATGGCAAAATTTAATCAACAGTGCAGGATTCCAACTCAGAGAGAGTATATCTCGCAACATTGCAGGACTTGCATAACATTAGAGCTTCTTATTATTTGGCTTCAAAGTCAGTCAGACATCAACACGATGCCATCAGCGTAGAAGCTTGGGTACAAGAAGTTCAGGAAAGTGATAATGCGTGTGTATTATTTTATAAGCCTCAAGAAATAATCACTAACCAGCATGCGAAATTGAGAAGTGAGGATTTCATGTTAGTAATAATGAACACTGCACAAGATGAATTATTGGCAAAATATGGAAATGATTATATTTGTGTTGATGGGACTGGTGGTCTAAATGGCTATGATTTTGAACTTACCACAATACTAGTACTGGCTGATAAGAGACAAGAATTTCCATGCGCTTTCCTCATTTCTAACAGAGATGACAGTGATGTATTAAATATATTTTTCAACTATATAAAGTCTCAGGTTGGACAGATTTGCCCCAAGGTATTTATCTCAGATCTGGCAGAATCCTACAGTATTACTTGGAATGGAGCAATTGGGTCTCCTACAAAGAGACTTGAATGGCACCTGGCATGTGAATAGAGCATGGACGAACAACATTAACAGTAAAGTTCTACATAAGGACCAGAGAACTGAGGTGTACAAGCTTGTGAAGACATTAATACAGGTAAGAGATGTTGCTATATTTGAAGAATCACTGCAAAAAGCACTCCAGAAGCTCTATAGTGATACAGATGCATCCAAATTCAGTTATTATTTGAGGACCTACTATGAAAAATATGTTAACTGTTGGGCATATTGTCACATGCAAGCTGGACTCAATACAAACATGCACCTGGAGAGTATGCACAAGGCTTTAAAATATGTACATACTAATGCAAAGCAAGTGAAAAGACTGGACAAAGGTATATCTGCACTGATGTCATTTGTAACCACAAAGCTGTTTGATGGGCTTACTGTTATCACGAGAAGAAAGGTAACTATTACAATAAAATACACTTGTGCTAGGCACAAGTCTGTTTTAATGGATGACTTCATTACTAAGGTAGACAGTGGTTGGGAAGTACCTTCTTCAAAATCAAACGATATCTTCCTTGTGAAGGACAATGACATTCACTGCAAGTGTAAATTAGTATGCAGTAAATGCGAAGTGCGCATTCATCAGTATTCTTGCACATGCATTGATTATAGTATTAAATTAAATATATGTAAGCACATTCATATTGTTTGCCAAACAGAAAAGAAGAGCAGAGGTGAGATTCCATGGCAAAATCATGTACTGTCAGATGCACTTGTTGTTGATGCTGAAGATTTGTCTGTGATTGATGAGAGGGAAGCAAGTTGGGCACAAGTAAGCACAAATACTAGCTGCAACACCCCAGAAGCATTGTCAGATGAAAAGAAGAAGACTGTCTCAATGTTTCCGGAAGTCATTGCTGGCATGTCAACTGCTAAAGTTCAGCTAGCCAAAAATTGGAGATGACGTTGAAGGTAAATGTAGGTGCTGTTAGAACCCATCATCAGCCCTTTCATCAGTGCAGAAAGGAGTTGCAAGAGGAAACTTGTGCCACAGAGGAGGTTGTTTTCGACAAAGAAGAAGAAATCACTACACCACATGCCTATAACTGTTCCTGATGAAGAAAAAAGCCATAGATATTGAAAACACTTCTTGGTGAAGGTTTGTACCACTAATTAGCAACCATTTCATGGCAATATTTTACAAAAGGCGTTCAAAAAGTTTTGCGCAGATGTGTCTAATTTTTTTATTTTTTGCAGGAGGAGAATGAAATTTTTTGTGAACATGCTTGGAACATTTAGCTATACAGTGAGCCTATTCAATGTAGCCTCCATCAGCTGTGACGTATCTGACCCAATGTTTTTCCATGATGTAACTGCACTTTGGTAAAATTCTGGGGATTGAATTTTACACCAATGCTTGACACAGGAAATAAGGTCTTTCTCACTATCAAATGTTTTACCGTGCAGGTGGGTCTTCAGATGACCAAAGAGGTAAAAATAAGAGAGAGCCAAGTCCGGATTGTAGGGAGGATGAGGAACAATTTTCCAACCCATTTTCCTGACTTTCTCCTGCGTCATATGGGCTTTATGGGGTTTGGCACTGTCATGGTGTAGTCTGATGAGCTGACCCTGAAGCTGTGGTCTGTTGGTCTTGGTGGCATGTTGCAGCTTGTCAAATGACCAACAGTAACCATCCTGGTTAATGGTGGAGCCAGGTTGCAAAAAGTCAATGAAAATGACACCACACTGATCCCAGAAGAAGGAGGCCATCACCTTCCGGTCTGCTGTTCGTGAAAGTCTTGGTTTCTTCTTCTGAGGGGAATACAGATGATGCCACTCCATGGATAGGGTTTTGCTCTCAGGTCCAGACAAAAACAAGCATGTTTCATCCTGGGTAATGACACCGTCAAAACACTGTTTCCACTCTTCAGTAAATGTCTTCATAAGACCCTCGCACACATTCTTCCTCACAGTTTTCATTTCTCTTGTCAGTAATCTAGCCACCCAACGCGCACAGATTTTTCTGTATCCTAGTGACTGTAGCAGTGATACTGCACTACCCAATGACAAATGATTCATTTCAGCAAGCAATCGTGTCATCACACGTATGTCATTTTCGATAATTTGATCAATATTCTGCTTATTCACATCACTCACTGCCGTTGATGGTCTACCGGATCGTGGATTGTCCAGTAGAGAGAAATCACCTTCTTTAAATCTCTGCAACCACCACTGGATACTGCTGCAACCCACTGTGTCCTCCCCATATACAGGGTGCAACTTCCTGTGAATCAATGTGGCAGAGTCATCGCTGGTCTTGAAGAGGCACTCTATCACCAACCATTGTCGCAATCTGAAATCTACTTCACGGTCCATTATGGTTCAACTGTAAATAAAAGAAAATACTTGTATATAACAACTCATAGCTAAAAGTTCCAAGTATGTTCATAAAAAATTTCATTCTCCTCCTGCACAAAATAAAAAAATTATAGACAACTGTGCAAAACTTTTTGAACGCCCTTTGTAATACCTGAAATGCTCATGTGCCTCCATTCTGGTGCAGTAAGATCTACACCAGTATATATGTACATTGTCTTCCAAGTAGCCATTAACATTCTCTTAAAGTTTGATTTATAATTTATTTTTAGTGCTCAACAATGATGCTGATGGCACCATTTTGATGTCTGACTGACTTTGAAGCCAAATTATAAGAAGCTACAATGTTGTGCAGGTCTTTCAATGTTGTGAGATGTACACCATCTGAATTTGAGTCCTGCACTGTTGCTCGAATTTTGTCAAGAACAATAGGAAAGGGGATTCCCACAGCAATGTCTGCAGCTATGCTCTCACATTCTTGTGGTGTCGGATTCAAATGACTTAAGTCTAGATCATGTCCAACATAAGTTGACACAAAATTAACAAGGTATCTCTGCAGGGCACTTTCCATCAATTTTGTTACTGCCTACCATTTTTAAGTGTCTCTTCCCTTCATCTTTGGAGACAAACTGAGCTGAATGATGTTAAACATACTTACAGGCTGAGTAATCATCAACAAACGTAATGCCACAGTGTTTCATGAATCTGAATTGTGTAGTGTGTTCAATTTCTTCTTTCCACTCCAAAAATTCACCTTCACTAGAGAATGCCAGATCTCCAGATTTCACACGTATTTGATGAGCGGCTTGGAAATGTTCACTCCAACACTTTTTTGACCCAGCTTCAAATGTGCACATCATACACATCAACCTCCTCTGCTGCTTCATTATGCCATGACTGTCTTGTGGTGTTGGTGGTGTTTTAAATTTCTTTTCAGAGTAAAACTCTTGTCTCATATGTAGCACTGATTGGAACATGAAGGTTCAATATTTGTAACATGAGATACAATTTCGTTCAACTGCTGTGGGTGCACTCTGGAAATATGCCACCTCAGATTCCTCCAATAACTGTATTCGTTTCAGCAAGTTTCACACTTAAAAAGCACTCATTTTAAATGTTTTAATTACACAAACTGCTAAGAAGTACTGCTAGTGTAAGGAACCGTGGTAAAACACATGGACTACAAAAAAGCAGGGAACAAGCATATTCTCACTCTACAAAAAGTGATGAACATATAGATGCACTACAGAGATCATATTGATGTGCTACACGGGATGGTGACGGAAGATCGTATCGATGTGGTACATGGGACGACGATCAAAGATCATATCGATATGCTACACGGCATGGACAAAGACTTTACACACGCACTTGGTTGGTGTGGAGGGGGTAAATGGGCAGGACTTGGGCAATTTCCAGGGTTGTCGCCAACATTTCCTCTCAAAATGAACTTAATGTAAACAGTTGTAATGTCATGCTCATCCCACACAGTTTGGTGTTATGAAGTATTTCATGGTCTTCTTCCTAAAGCCTTTGGCACGTTTTGATGTTGATCTGTTCCTATTAGTCAAAATTACAAAAATTTAATGAAAGTCTAAAACAATGAAAAATTCCCGGGTTGTTAGAAAAATCCTGCGTTTTCCCCAGTTTTCACCCAGATAAAAAAATTCCTGGGTTTTTCCTGGATCTTCTGGTTTTCCTGGAGCATATACACCCTGTATTTGTATGTTGTCAGGCACTTTTAGTTTTACATAAAAAAAAACACTACAACCTTCAGACACTGCAAGTTGTTTGTTTAATACGTATTTGTGCCAGACCTCTTTATTGTTAAGCAGCCCTCTGAATTATGCGTGAAACAGTCTTGCAAGCATCAGTCGTAAATGTTTGTGTGGTTTTACCAGTTAGCCCCAGTACAAATAAGGCGCTTGAACTACTAAAAGCCAAATACAACATGTAAAGAAAACCTACATATCTCAAAGGGGAAGGTATTGAGGGAGATATGACTAATACTCAAAACTATGCACTGGAGTAGCATCTAAAGTTAACCTTAAACAAAATTTTAATTGGATATAAAATATAAAATGCAGATTTCTCTTCCTGAAGCTCCTTGTATAATGTGTGAAATTCCCCCTTCTCTACCGTGTAATAAGATTTAGTGAAACACACACACTTTTTGTGTTTTGTTTTGCATTTATGTCTCTCTTCTCTAATATAAAAGCTATTCCTGCAAACTGCAAACAATTTGATCCCAATAAATGTCATTTTTGTGCAAATATGGACTCCAGCATCCACACATATCATCTACTGCATTGTTTATAGGCACTTTGTGTGTAAAAACAGTTGAAAATAATCTTGTTAAGATTGCAGCCCCACGAAAAGAACAGTTGAGGACTTGAACTGACATTATGTGCCATGACATGATGGTGTCATGATGTACAGTGTGATTGGCCTTCAATGTTAAAATTATTATGAATGTCATCTTCAGTATAAGACATAAAGTAGTTTACTGACCAATTTATACTAAGGAATACAGAATCTTCCAAAAAATTTGTTTACAACAAGAGAATATTTTTATAACATTTTGAAAAATGTGAAGTTATTTTCAGTTTTTAACATTGAGTTACCATTACTATAACTTCATTAAATCCCATCACTAGTGCACCAGGTGTATTTTCTTCTTTGCAAACATACAGCATATTATGCTGAGTTATAAATCCGATAACACAGTCCTGCTGAGGTGGACAAGTTTGTTTGTCAAGTTTGTGTGGTAAACCACTTCTTTCTGATAGCTGATAGACTAATGATCTGACAGTGGGATGTTTCTTTGCTGACTAAAACTTTTGCTCTACTCTGAATTCTGGTATGCTACCAGCTGATCTTTTTTTCTGCAGGGAATACATTTTTAAATTTCCCATCTGATTTGTCAACTCTGTAGTCTGAATTATTCTTAGCTTTACAAATGTATCTTCCCAATATTCCTTTGGATACGTTAGACTCCTTATAGGCATTTCAGAAGATCAAATGGCTGAAACTACCATGTACACTGATTTTATATCCAACTGCTATCTATCAGTCTTTCTAATGTAAGTTCAAACCATCGGAAAAAGGAAGAAAAAAGAGAAATATGTAGTTTGAAACATATTTGCATCAAAAAATAAAGGGACAGAAGCGGACAAGAAGGCACTTAGCTGAGGACGCAAAAGCCATAACCACTTATACTGTGTTGATAAATGTAATACATATTGTAAATAAGATTTCATTAGTTTTGAGTTATGAAAAGAAGTAGAGTAGGCCATATCAGAAAAACAGTGCATTCAGTATTCCCAAAAACCAAACTTTTTTATTCTTGCTATTATGACATGCCTTATCATTTTAGTTTCTCATTATTATAATATTCCATATCCAATTTGATGTACGGCAGTGGTATTTAGATTGTAAGTAACCACCATAATTTACGGTTGCCCTTAAAGATATAAAAGAAAGTTCAATTTCCGTAAGTAGGCCGTATGGGGTACAGTTACCATAGTTACAAAAGATATTCTGTATGGACCTGAATTAAAATTTAGAACTTTCTAAATATTCCAGGTAAAATATTTTGTTTAAATTTGAATATACTGCATTTTTGTATCAAACAAAATTGTTTCTCTTACATAAATTGAAAGTGGAGGTGGGAGAAAGGAGAGAAAAGGGAAAGAACTATTGATGTCAGCCGCATTGGGACTGTACACCAAACCAAACCAGCGGTGATGAGTGAAAATGTGTGCTAGACTGGGATTCGAACCTAGGATTTCCTACTTACTAGGCAATTGCGTTAATCACTGTGCCACTCGGACACAGTGTTTATTGCAGCTGCATAGTCTATCTCAGTGATGCTAGATCGGAATATGGGTCGGCCAAGTGGTGTACCAAAACAGTCCAGACAATTGCGATAACCATTATGTCCAGGTGGCACAGTAGGTAACACAGCTGCCAAGTAAGCAAGAGATTCCAGGTTCAAATCCCAGTCCAACACACATTTTCATTCATAGCCATTGATTTGGCATACAGTCCCGATGGAGCTGACATCAACAGTTCTGTCCCTTTCCTTTGCTTTCTCCCCCTCCACCTTCAGTTTACAAAATATGTGTCACAGCTGCGGGTTCCTCATGGTGTCTGTTCTTTTCAGCATGGTTGAAAGAGAAGACAGCATGCACTGATATAAATTTTGTTTCTGGTGAAGTTAACAATGTTTTTGGAATGCAATGAAAACTATTTATTTAGTGGTTAATAAATAAATTTTGCACAATTTATGCAAAATTGTAAGTTTACCTTTAAATTCTATATCTCGTTTCTTATGCAATGAAATTTATATGGTGACCAAGTTGTAATTTTACATTTTCACACTGTAACTTAGAAAAACGCTTTTGTGGAAAACAAGAAAATTTGGAAAATGTATAGCTCTAAAATGCTTCCACACACCATGTACTTGCATAAATGTCTTAAATCACATACTTTGTGACTGATACCAGAAAAAATCCTACTGATGAGAAAGTGGTACAGTAGGGTTCAGTTGACCAAAACCCGTCCTCTTGGCTTCTTACAACACTAACATAACACAATTTTCACTGTGATTATGTATATCTTTCTTTATAAAATCAGTTTTATATGTGTTTGCTACCAAATGCAATTAATATTTTTGTCACATGTTCTACTTACTGTAAGCTGTTCAATACACTTACATATGCATTCTGGTTGAAATACTTTCCAGCATACTGTTTTGACAATGTTGAGTAAATTTTGGTGAGTTATACACCTTCTGATAACAAAGATCTTATTTATGATCACTGTCCCATAATGTACAAAATTCAAGAAGATCTAAAATTAACAAAATGGGCTACATTTGCATTTCTTTTCTTCTAACAGCTGACCAAATATATTTTCATGTTTCACAAACAACCCAAAGAAAGCTTATCTAACAATATTCAGCAGTTTTCCCACTAAAGTTTGGTCATAGTAATTAATGCTAGTCTGGCGTATGGAAAATTATCAGCAGATGGCTCCATCATTGGGTTTTTTCAGAATATTTTGCAAGTTTACCTACTGTCTGTATTGATGACGACCTATAATTCTTTTATGTTCTGCTTTCAACCTATGATCTTCTTAATTCTGTATTTATTCAAAATGACAATGTTTTTTTATTATTTCATAACTTTCACAGCATTATTTCTTTGATTTTGTTGTTTTCACTCCCATTTTAAACCTGTTGCAAATGCTACGTGTATATGCATGTATACATTATGCATGAAGTTTAGGCTGTTTAGAAATTGTTGCATAACATTTGTCTTTGCTTATGTTGACAAGTTTCTGGAACTCTGGTACTGTTAGTGCAGAAAATTATATTATCATATTTGGATCTTACAGAACTGTTTACTGTTATTTCATATACAACTTCATGTAAGACACATACTAGTTTATAGTAGTAATATCTGAACTGTATAGTTTGCAGACAGATTAAAACCAGTACCCTGAGTAGTGTATAATACTGCCAACTAGTAGAACCAGAGAAGTTTGCAATACATCAAGGTATGCTTAGGTGTACACCTCATGTCACAATATTTGTGCATGTAATTTTATGTTACGGAGAGAAGGTGGTAATCTTGAGTTATCTGAAAATCAGTCAGGGACATTGCAAGTACCACCACAGAAACAAGGACTAGAGTATCAAATTCAGATTTTTTTATATATATATATATATATATATATATATATATATATATATATATATATATATATATATATATATATATATATATATATATATATATATATATATATATATAAAACCTCCTCCCGAACAGGCCATGAAGGCCCAATGGTACTGAATGGCCGCCGTGTCATCCTCAGACAACAGGCGTCACTGGATGAGGATATGGACGGGCATGTGCTCAGCACACTGTTCTCCCAGTTGTATGTCAGTTTCTGAGACTGGAACTGCTATTTCTCAATCAAGTAGCTCCTCAGTTTTCCTCACAATGGCTGAGTGCACCCCGCTTGCCAACAGCACTCGGCAGACCAGATGGTCACCCATCCAAGTGCTAGTCCAGCCCAACAGCACTTAACTTCCGTGATCTGACAGGAACCGGTGTTGCACTGCAGCAAGTCTGTTGGTAATTGAGATATTAGTTTTTTTCCAAATTACATTAAATTTATTGCCTGAATCACTCTGAAGGGAACAGTTCAGTGTATATTCTGTAGACTGGTTCTGCACACATAGCACGTAATTGATATAAGTAAGTGTCAACAGAATACAATTATATGTAATATTAATTTATGAATCTGATGGTAGTGGGTATACATATTGTAAAGAATTAATTGGACATAACAGAAAATTTCTCATGCCATAATAATAATGTATGGTCATTTCAATAAGGGTATGTCAGTCATAGTCATTAAAAATTACTGCAATTACTTCTATAGGTGCAACTGTATTGTACAAGACCTGACCATTAAACCAGAGGTATGAGCCAACTTAAGGAACAACATTATGATTTTAAAAACCTTTCTAAATGATTCCCATTAACTTGATTATGATAGCCCAGCCTTAAATTGAAAGGTAAATTATGGATTGTGAAAGAAATTTCAGCAATTAATGTGACACAACTTTGCTGTTGAAAATTATTTAACAAAATTGAGTTAGTGACTTAATAAATGTTTATTTTTTCCAGTTTTGATAATACATGTATTTGTGTTCTGGCTACTTTGATATATGCTGACATATGAAAAAATTTCTGTTAACATATACTATGCACCATTTGTGTACAATTTTATATTGTAATGTGTAACTAATTTCTTTCTTCTTTTACTGCGAAATCTACAGTCCATTTATTCATCTCTGATGTAAAATGTGTCCACAGTAGGCTAAGCATTCAGATTGCTTTCTAAATGTCTTCAGTCAAGTTGCTCATGTCTCAAATTTTAAAATAATGTGAGATGCAGAGTTACTTCTGCTAAAAATCAGGCCATTGTTACACATTTAACAGGAGAATGCCACTGATGACCTATTCTAAAGTACTGTATTACTTATTACAGTATAAAAATAAGTCTGCTGAGTATCAATTTTCACATGTCTTCCAATTTAATGTCCTATTTATATTATTCAATTGGTGAGCTTCAGTACATTCCAGATAAAATACTTTTTCTACCAGTACATACATATCGATAAGACAAAGCCACAATTACCTACTAGGGAAGGCTATGTTGAGGGATCAATAGATGATAGTCTTCCCCCTAAGATCTTGTATGCTAACAGGTTACACCCATTATTTTCATTAGTGTCCTCACCACTGACTGTCAGTAACCTTATTCATTATTGCACATAAATGAATCTGCTGCAAGCATATATACTAGAAAATAAATGGTTTCGAATTGAGACTTGCAGGACACCCTATGTTTTAAGTACATACTTCAATTACAGTTTACTTCTACAATTCCTGATTTTAACAATGTGTCACCTAATTCTCACTCATTTACTAAATATGATGTAAGCAACACTGTAGACTATCTATAAATGGCTGATGAAGAGTCACTGAAGTTAATCATTCATCAGCAAGTGATTGATATTTTTGTGAAATAAATAAGTAGATTTTACTGTTGTTATCACAGATATCACAATGCAGAAAATCAATACGTTAATACTAAGGACTGGATAGCTTCAAATGTATGATAAATATTTTTAAGAAATGGTCAGCAAATGATTGCTATTTTTGTGAAATAAATAAGTAGATTTTGCTGTTGTTACCACAGATATCGCAATGCAGAAAATTAATACATTAATACTAAGGACTAGATAGCTTCAAATTTGTGATAAATATTTAAAAAAATCATCAAGCTTGTGAATGTAATATGTCACCAACTGTTTTCCAAATATGTATATTGTTGTATTGTTTAGAACAGTAATGGGTCGTTAACAGGAACATAGTTACTCATGGCAATAAATGTTTATTCATACAATGGAAATTTCAGGTAGGAATATCATTGTAAATACTTATCCATTAAGAGATATTCTATGATATCCTAAAATAACATATTTTTTCATTTATAATGATATCATATTTGATAACTTTGGTCATTATCAAATAATATATCTTTCAAAAAATGTACAGATAGCCAGAAGGCATTCATGATATGAAGTTTTAAACATGGCTACGTGGTAAGCGACCATTTACAAATTAAAATTAAAGCAATTACAGCCTTTGATTGTAAAAATTAAGTCTTTTGATCTGGTTTAAGCACTTCGATGAGTGACTTCATCAAAAATTAAACATTAAAACTGCTGTGTCACATATAAAATAAATATCAAGCAATAAAACTTTACTTACAATTTATTTTTAAAAAAGAATACATGGAAGGCAAGCAACTATGGGCTGCTCACACATGTCAAGCCACAGGTAGCAACAGACTGAATGTTTAATTTCTGATGAAGGCACTCATAGAAGTGCTTAAATTGATTAAAATTCAAAACCTGATGTGACTTAAGCTCTTACATAATTTCAGCTGATTATACATATGTACAATGACAATAAATGAAACTCTTATTTAATTTCTCAACAAATAAACCAAACCTACAAATGATATCATACTAAAGGACTCACTTGATAATACTTGTGAAAGGACTGTCTCATTTCAGCAAAACATTTTCGAAACTGCTTGTAAATTTTTCCAGTTAACTGCAATATTTTTACTACTGAGCTAAAGACAGAGTTACAGATCTCATTTGTGCACAAAACATAACATTCTGAAATTTGGCTCATTATTTGTTGTGAGTATGTGTATGTTGCTCCAACTGGTAAACATAATTTTGTATTTCAGTTGGTACTTGCACAAACAAAAAAACCCATGTAACTTGGAAGACAATTAAGGAACTTGGATTCACATTTTCAATTACTTTGCTGTGCATTATATAGATTCAGTAGTCATGATCTCCTAATTATTACATAACATATCAGAGAAATGAAGTACAGAAAAGGATCAGTAAGCTCAAAATTAATTTTGGTTCTCCATACCATAGATCAAGTGTTACGTGAGGATGTGAAAACACTCATTTTCATTTACAGTAATTGTAATAAACATGTCAATGCAGTACACAATAGAAAACTCTCAGGCTATCTATGCCATGCACTGTTAAATAATATAACACAGAGTATGTAGAACATATTGATGTTATTAACAATACATTCTTAAAAATTCACCAATGGGATAGAAAGAGTTTCCAACAAATGAACTGCTCATACATCTCCACTCTGTTCCTTACTAATACCTAAACTTTTTATTGTTGTAGCCAACTTAATGATTCTGTGTAATAGAAAGTTTTTATGTTGACTATTTTTCTTCATTGTCATTATTCTGTGAACTGAACTTTTGACTGGGGAAGGGTGACTGATTTTATCAAGGAAGAAACTTACAATAATGAGAAGAAGCTGTTAGTTCATCCATTTGTTTGACAATGAATTTACAGAATATAGCTGAATTCACATGAGAACTAATTCGTGCAAGATACCTTAGCAATTGGAAAACTATAGGTTATGTTAGAGATGTTCCCCAAAATATGTTAATGTATGGCATTATGGAATGATATAAGGGAAAGTATTAAACATTTGTTTTAGTTTTAGGTCTTTTACATGTCATTATTGCTTTTGTGAATAAAAACTAGTTCAGAAACATCAATATTTATGTGGAATACTCCTCCAATATAAGTTTACCATGAGCGTGTAATTCCAAGAACCCAACATTTCTATCTGTACTTATTCATGGTGTACAGTTGTAAGGACATCTCTTATAGATTCGAAAGTGAATAAGTGAGTATTTTTTACTTTTATGGCAATGAAATGGTCACAAAACATTTACACTGATAAGCCAAAACATTATGGCTACCTGCTTAATAGCTTGTTTGTCCATCTTTGGAATGAAATACATCACTGATTCTGTGTATCAGGGATCCTACAGTTTGTTAGTAGGTTTGTGGAAGCATGTGGCATTAGATGTCTACACAAAGGTCATGTAATTTGCATAAATAACAGGCTGCTGATTTGTGTACGCTGTGATGACACCTGATAGTGACCCAGATGTGTTCCATAGCAACTACATCAGGTAAATTTGTTTATCGAGACATCAACATGTGTTCACTATAATGCTCCTCAAACCACGCTAGCATGATTCTAGCTCTGAGACAAGAACAATTATACTGATGAAACATGACATCACCGTCAGAGAAGACATCAAACATGAAAGGATGCAGGTAGTTTGCAGCTGTCAGCTTGTCTTCAATTACTACCACAGGTCCCATGCAAGCACTGGAGAATGTCTCCCATAGCATAAAACTGCTCACACCAACCTGCGTCCATGGCTTTCAGCTGAAATTCGCCACTATGGTGGCATTTGTGGAGATAACCAGTGAACTATGAACTAGTGTAGCAAAAATGTGATGCACCCAAAAAGCCTACACACTTCTATTGAACAATGATTGAATCCTGATGGTCCTGTGACCACTGCAATTGTAATCAATGTTGTTGAGTCAAGATGTGAACTCATAGGTGTGACCTGCTGCAGAGCTCCACATTCCACAATGTATGCTGAATATTGTGCTCTGAAACAGTTGTGCATGCAGTTGTTCTCTTTCAGCTGAGATGCCACACATCACCATCTATCCTACTTTACAGAGCAGCCAAGCTTCCGAACTCCACATTCTGTGAGTAGTCATGGGTGTCCTACCATTTAGCACCGCATGGTAGTTTCATTGTTGTGCTACCTCTTTTCGTAAATGGTCACGTAGCAGATGAGTATTTGACCAGTTTCAAGATACTCATCCTGAGGCTCTGTGTAGTAATAATTCGCCCTTTTACAGTGTTTCTTATCTCAATGGATTTCCAAATTTGCACCCTATATCTTCACCATGGTAATCGCCCATTTGAGTCTGTTCCTTCATTTGTGTCTTTATTACTGCATTAATTTTCTTCAACATGATTGGCAGTGGTCACAATGTTTGGGCTTTTCAGTGCATTTAGCTCATGGACATTTTGTTAGCAAACAATGGAAAATCTAATATAGAATAATGACAATATTATGAAAAGGACAGACTGGTAGTCACCACGTAGCAGAGATGTTGAGTTGCAGACACACACAACAATAAGACTGCTAAAGAAATAGGCTTTAGGCTAAAACGCCTTCTTCTGAATTAGGCAACATATACAGACACATTCACACTAATGCAACTCACAAACACACAATCTCTGTTTCCAGCTGCTGAGACCAGAGATGGTGGTCATGTGTGTCTAATTCAGAAGAAAGCCTTTAGCCAAAAGCTTACTTGTTTAGCAGTATTTTTATTGTGCCTGTCTGCAAGTTAAATCTCCACTATGCAGTAAGTAGCAATCTGTCCTTTTCATGGTATTGACATTTTGTTTATTATTATTTCTGAAATGATACTTGTTTTAGAATCTGTCTTGATATTTGTGTCATCTGTAAATAAAATAAACTTAATATATGGCATGATGTCATTAAAACACACAGAAACAATAGCATTGAAGGAACCATGCAGAGCAAAACAGGGTGTCCCAAGAGTAATCGTTACTATTCAGGGATGTGATAGGAATGTTCATATGCTCTATTCTGAATAGTTTCTGAGATAGAACATACTTAATGAAGATTTATTTTTTAACTAGTGGTGTACATATACATGTCTTACCCACCCAACCACTTTGACATTTTATTCTGCCCTAATCTACCTCATTTTTTTCAACCTGTTTGCTTGGAATGTCTTTCTGCCATTATTCTAGCCCACAGAACATAGAGTTTTCCATGGTGCATTATGAATGAAGTAGTATGAGGGAATGAGTGCATCAACGAGAAGCATCAGTTAACTGTGATTTACACATGCTGACCAAAATGCCACACAGACAAAGTAATGAAGAACATGCAGGTATGGCGTATATTTATGGCTTCTGCAATGGTAGCACTCATGCTTCTGTCAAACAATGCCATTGGCACCTTTAACATGTCAAATTCCTGATTGTAGATTGTTTACAAGAGTTTTCCACACATTGTGTGAAACAGGTATTCTTTCAAGTTCCCAACCTGTACAAAAATAGCAACATATTGTTGAAATGGTGAAGTGTAGTCCTACTACCAGCACACAGCGCTTTTTGCATGAGTAAATGTTTCACAAATAGGTATGGGGTGAACACTGAATGTGGAGAATTTGTATTAGTTTTGTATATAGTGTGTCCACAATCTCCACATTCGTAACAATGCTACAGGACTTGAATTTTGTCACTGGTTAAATGCCGGTAGCCATATGCTTCCATTACTATTATTCACTGATGAGGCCATGTTTAGACATAACAAAATCCCCAACACATGTAATATTCATCAACGCTCCCAGGACAATCCACATGCTACTCTGTAAACCCATTTCCAAGTTCATTTTTTTATCAACGTTTGGTGCAGCATGATCAGTAACATATTTGTAGGTGAAAGAGGACAGAATTACTTGCACTTTTTTCTTTGAAAGTTCGTTTATTGAACACCCTGAGCATTGCAATGTACATGCAGCATCACAGAGCTCTTTCACATTTTACCAAACATGTGAGGGAACATCTCAACTGCAATTACTCTAATTGCTAGACTGGTCATAGTAGTACAATTAACTGACCACCAAGATCACACAACCTCATGCAATAAGATTTTTGTTGACAGGTTGGATGAAGTCTGAGGTGTGTGAACACATGAGATGAACTGCTTGGTCACATCATGGACCCCGCTGTCCTCATTATAGAATCAGGAGAGGCACTCAGACAAGCAACACAACATCTTCTCCCAAGAGCGCACAAATGCTTTGAAGGTGACAGTGGGATATTTGAACATTTATTGTGAACTGTACAACAACCGTAACTACAAGTGTACAATAATTCTTACATATGCATGTGTTAAATACACTTTTGTAAAATGCATGTTGCAATGTTTACTAGCTCTTGTACATATGAACTTTTGCAAATCTGACAATGTATTGAGTAATAAACTAAATAAATAATAATGTAAATTAATTGTGCTCTGTCTAGGAATCTGTTTGGAATAGGACTTATGTCTATATCACATTTTGGGCTTGAGACGATCATTTTTTTTGTATCCCTGAATACTGAGCATTCTTCCTGTGGCATCATGTATAGTTAATAACTTACCAGTCAGGGGAGGAATATATCATTAATTTTCATTAAATAATCTGTCTCCATTTATTTGGCTGTATATGAACTGTGTTAAAAATTTGATTTCAATGTGTTAAAATAGGATGGTTGAGACTAAAGACTCAACGAAAGTCAGGAACAATGACTTCAGATGAATTCCATAATCCATAGTGAATCCTGTTGAACTTTGCCCTGAATATGTTTTAAAAAATCCAGTTAGATAGCAAAAAGTGTGGCAATTTGTAGCTGATTACCATTTGTCAGACGAGTACAGCAGAAATGTTAACATTCCATTATCATATGTCAGTCTTAATCATGATACTTTAGAGACTGGAAGACACTCTGTAAGGAAAGTGTAGCTATGAAATACTTCCAGATGAAAATTTGAATGGGAGACAATCTTCAGCAAATAACATATGCACTACAGGTAGAAGCAGACACAGGTGGAACACACAACCAAGCAGCATACACCAGAAAGAATTTCAGTCGAGTTCTTCTGAGCTGGAAGAAACTTTCCCATGGCTCTGTGTGTGTGTGTGTGTGTGTGTGTGTGTGTGTGTGTGTGTGTGTGTGTGTGTGTGTGTGTGTGTGTGTTGACCACTTATCGATTTGTGCTACGAAAATGTATTAATTTAGTGTATCCCACAATAAATAATAATTTTTTTTACAGAAGTAACTATATGAAAGGCTACTAAAAAACGTATAGTATGGGCACATAATAAAAGACTTTCCTTTATACACTTTGTAAAATAAAACTGATGTCTGCATTGCAGTTCTTGTTATCAGTGAGATTAAAAGTTATAGTTATGGACAATATTTGTTTCCTATTGCGGTGTATGGGACGACATATGTGTTCATAATGTTAAATTGCATTTTATATTAAATCCACAAAACCATGCTTTTATTAGATTATATATAGTTTATGTTTGATTAATATTTTAATTTTAACTCTTCAGAATAGTATTATGTGTATGGACATGGATGATGGGGTTCTGTGAGGCATTTAATGCGACTTTCCAGGCACAGAATATCATCCTTCATCAGATACAAGTTTCTGAAAAAGTCTGTAAGGCTCATGGGTCTCCTGTATAACTGATGTCTGTTGTCTACAGGACTATCTCAAGAGAGTGAATCTGACTCTGGCCACTCAAACCAGCTAGAACAATTAGTTGATAAATAACATTTGTAATAGTTTAAAGAAATTTGCTTATAACACTTATGAAGGTGGAAATGTGATGCTGTTTATTCCACCATGTCACTTCATGACATTAATAACAGAATTCAAGTCCCACCCTCTGTCATTTATATTTGCTTATTTTCTTTTACACCAGAGATGAAAATGACACCCTTACTAGATGTAAACTATTTGAAACATTCATCCTGTCCATTTAAAATTGTGTTTAAATATAACCCATGAGTGGTAAGAAGTCATCATAGCAAAGGCACATGTTCCATATTCCTGCACTGTCAACATCTGATGCTATGTTCCGTCCCTAAAGCTAAATTTCATGTAGCCATATGGCTGACTGTGTACACTGCAGTATTTAAGTCACAATACCATTTTCAATTTAGGTATGTTCACGTGAAAATTCATAGCACTTAGAGGTTTCTCTGAATTGAATGTGAGAGCCTCATTGTCTTTCTTATGTGGGGTGAAAATAATCCTGTAGCTGCTACAATGAAATATGGGGAAACACCACAGTTTTTCTACAAAAACACTGTGTGTGTGTGTGTGTGTGTGTGTGTGTGTGTGTGTGTGTGGACGTCTTAAGAACAAATAAACAAGTAACAGAAATTGTGATTCTTATATGATCATATTTTTATGGTAATAGGAAAGACACCGTCATCAAATCTGATGAAATTTACCATGGAAAATAACACAGAATACCAATGAAGTGATTTTTCAAATGAAAACATGGTTTAGGATGAGAGAACGGGTACCAATTTTGTGGAAGGAATATTAAGCCAGAGAGCTCATGTTCCAGATATTGCAACAGACAGACTCCTGACTAGAGATAAACAGAACATTTCTATTATATCTAAATCAAATAGACATGCGACAATGCAAGTAGCTAACCATTAAGACAAAAAGGGTGGGAACTCTTTGGTTTCATTGATATACTTACTTCAAAGTACTTTCCATTTTCTATCTGCAATCCCCACCCGTGTCCTCCATGCTTGTTAGTTTGGGATTCCAACACCAGGTCAAATGTAACTGTGCCAAATGTAACTGTGGATTCACACTAAAGATAGAGGATATTGCCTAATGAGCTGAATCAGTTACACGAATTCGTGTGTCTGTTCTTTCCAACATGCATGGTATCAATAATAGATTTTGAGAAAGGGTTACTTTATTTATGCAAAAAGAGTGACAGTTATAATTCAAATTCTATGGGTCAAAAAGACTATCAGTGCAAAAAGAAATTTAAAAAAGTAGTTACACTACAATAGTTGAAAGTTCTGCTACTGCTTACCGATTTTGATTTGTTTTGCGAAAACTAAGCTCTTTAATAAAGCAAACACATTGTGTATTATTCTGAACCAAGTTTAAGAACTTAAATCAAAGCACTAGTTCATAATTCTGCCACTCCCCTCCCCCATCTACCATAATTTTTGTTATTACTTGAATGTGGAAATAAACAGACCAAGCAGATTTTCTTCTTCTGGAAGGCTAAAAAGTATTGAAATGTGCCCTGTTTTGGCTTAGCATAACAACAGATAGGCCACCTCTGTAAGCAAACATACATCAACATTTTTTTCTCAGCATTGAGGGAACCCTCCATGAGACCCATCCTTAATAATCCAGCATATCAAAAACTGCGTTTCCAATTTCCATCCATCCTCAGTGTCCCACTACATAGAGCCTCCCATTTTAACCCATAAATGCATGTCTATAAGTCCACATGTTATGTTATGCACAGACTACACCATTGCCAAATGGAGATAATGCTCTCCCACCTATGCCAGCCAACACAGCTTCTGCTGATGCTACATTACCATTGAAATGACACTCCCAGGTCTACAAGAATCATCCTCCACAAATATTCATTCAGCCCTGGAGCTCCACTCCCAATGGCAAAGTTTGATGACCACTTTTTGGTTGTATCTTGGCTCGAGGTCGCAAACAGCAATTGAATGCCTGCATCTGGGTAATGTGATTGAATTCCTAGGGGGGAAAACCTCCACAACAGTTTTGTTATTTCTACGCTCCATAAAAAAAGCAAACATACTATACATTATTGGGTGCAAGACTAAAAATGTAAATTGGAAAGTTGAAATAAACAGTGCTTCAGCACACTATTTCTTCTACAAAGCTAAAAGGTATTTCTGAAATGTGCTGTGATTTAACTTGACTATGTCTGACAGAACCCCCACAATATGCACCATATACAACAGTATTTCTCAGTGAGTATCAAAGCTAACTGCATTTCCAGTTTCCCTGCTTTCCTGCAGTATGGACCCTCCCATTTATATCCACAAATATCTGTCTATGTGCACTCATGTGACATTATGAACGGGCTCTGTATGGTCTGCTTCACAACCACCTCATAATTCTTTACCCAAATTTGACTCATAGTACCCACACAGTGAAGATCTTCAGTAACAATAAATCCACCAAGGTTACCATTCAGAATGTAAAGCTAGCCTACTTCCTCCTGATGGAAAATGATGTTGGCTACTCCTACTACTGTCATCTAACACATATGTGGCTGTCTGCTGTGACCTTACCAACCAACACCACTGCCTGATAAGAGTCGAACCCCTCCCAACAATGCAACTCTGGATGAAGTCTTAGATTATACATCACCAGAGAAAGAACACTCCACTGTGTTTGACTCGCATACTTATTTCGAAATACTTTCATTTTCTGCCTCATCACCTTACATTTAGGTGCTTCATGTGTATGTTTTTTATGTGTGAAATGCATCTCATCAATAATATAATAATTTTTTTTTTCTTACTGCAGTTCTTATTTAATTGTGGATTATTGTTCCTTCAAGTAGTGATACTGAAGAACACAATGAAAGATGATTCAAACATTAAAAGAATGGTATTTCACCAGCTGCTGTGGATGCCATCTCATCAGAATAGTTCTTGCATGCAATAAATTAAGAATACCATTCCAATGTCCAGTCAAATTTCAGAGAAGTGCCAAGTAATTCACATGATGGCACCTCACAATCAGTTCATTAACAAGCTGCATTGTGTCTTCCATGCCATGTGGAAACAATGTGTATTTGATTATTTAATTGTGTAGAGCTTATGCTTTAAGAGGATTTGTGTGTAATCATGTATGTTGATACCAAACAAAGCACACTGACATTTAAAGACGATTACAGACAAAAAGATGTCGTACAGAAAGCCACTTCCAAAAATTATTTGAATAAATGTTTGAGATGTGTTGCTCTGAGTGTCAAGTATAAGGCAAAGTCTCTAGTCACAACACTTTCAAGAATAAGATAAGTCTCAAAGTAGGATAACACAGAAGAAGAAGCCTACAAATTTATGGGAGTGCATATGAAAACTGTAGAGGTATATTCCTGGAATGGCAACTTAGTAGGTCAACAACTGAGGGTCCTCACATCTGAACAAAAGGATAGATGGGATAAGTGGAGCTCCTCAACAAACCATGGTAACTGGAATTAAAATGAAGGAAATCAAAGATTCCAAAATTACAACACTCAGAAACACAGCCTCTGCTTTACTGGATTTTGAGGTCTATGGCATTACTGAATTTTCTGAGTACTAGGATATTAATCTGTATACAATACTTTTTGATTCAAGTTGTGTAGCAAATTGTTATAAAATAAAGTCAGTTAACCTTCATAGAACAGCTAAGAACCTCCTTTAAATACTTCTCAGTTTTGGGAATAATCACTGACATACTTTGCACAACACTGTAAAAAAAATAGTTGAAACTGGTATACTAGCTGCTAGTTTCGGTTCGGTTGTTTGGGGGGAAGAGACCAGACAGCGAGGTCAACGGTCTCATTGGATTAGGGAAGGACGGGGAAGGAAGTCGGCCATGCCCTTTCAAAGGAATTAATGATATGCACAGACTCCATGAAGAATCCTTTACAAACAAATTATAAGGGTCTGTGCCCGGTTTTGGACTGTAGCGCCTGTGGCAATGAGGACCTTAATAAATAAGAAACCAACCAAGGATTCAACTGAGCACATAAAGCTTACCAACTTGCTCCACATGGAAAATACTGTGTGCTACCCTACTAACTGTCACCATACACATATTTTCCAATGTGCTGTGGCTGACCAACCTACTGAATTGTCAAACAGAGCCAACATTCTTTCCCCAAGTCAGTAAACGCAGCCTCTACTGATCAATCATCACCACTGAAATGACACACTCAGGCCAGTATGCAACAAGCCTGTAAGAATCTTACTGCTTCAGTATCCATTTGGCACTGGAGCACTCCTTCTAGCAGCAAAGTTCAATGACAGCTCTTTGAGTGCATCTTGGCTCATGACCACAAACAGCTCTCGAATACCTATTTTTGGATAAGGCATTAAGAAAGTGATTTCTAAGACAGGGTTGCTTTATCCATACAAAAGGGTATACATTTGAAATTAAATTCCTAGTCATGCAAACAAGAAATAAATTACACTACTGCAGTTAATCATTCTGCAACTGTTTCGTTATTTCTAACCTCTTTAATCAAGTAAACATATTATTTAGTGCAAGATTAAAAATGAAAATTGAAGCACTGGTTCATAATTCTACTCACCTCCTCTCCCCCCATGATATGCGTTCCTCTTACAATATTGAAATAAACAGTGTACCAGCACACTATTTCTTCCCAAAACTAAAAATCATTTCTCAAATGTGCCCTGATTCAACCTGAGATTATATATGTCAAACCACTATGGTATACAATATATATGACACTATTTTTCAGTGAATAATGGTGGTACCAATTTTTCTTAATCTAGCATATGAAAAACTGTATTTCCAATTTCCACATTGTCCTGCCACATGTGCCCTCCCACCTTTTATCCACAAATATCTCTCTATGTACACTGATGAGACATTATGCTCACACTCCATACAGTCAGCTTCACAACCACCTTATACAGGTATGTACCGGTTTTTGAGCATAGTACCCACACAATGAAGATATTAACCTACAGCGAACCCACCAAGGTTTCCTTCAAGAACATAAGTGCACGATGGAAAACGCTGTGGGTCACTCCGGTACTATCAGTCAGCACCTATGTGGCAGTGTGCTGTGGCTGACAGCCCAACACCGTTGCCAGACAATGCCGACTCTCTTCTACCTACATCAGTGGAAATGGTTTAGATGATGCTAGGTCATCAGAGAAAAAACACTCAAAGGACACACAGTCTGTTCCACCAACACTACTTCCAATATATGTCAGTCCTGAATGAATCACCCGACGCAAATATCAGTTTGTCAACAATGACCTACTCTATGGGGGCAGAGAGAGAGGGGGGGGGGTAGAGGGTGCGTGATGTAACACAAATACTCAGCCATTCAAAAAACTATGTCTTTCTTATGAGTGATAGATTTACTTTTGAGTACTTTCTGCTTCCTGCCTCATTAATCTGTACATACTGGCTAAACATGTATGCTTTTGTGTGTGACGTATGTTATCATTAATATAATAAATTGTTTTTCCTTACTGCACTATGTCTTCTGTGCCATGTGGAAACCATGTGTGTTTCATTGTGTAGTGTGCTGAGCTTAGGCTATAAGGCAATTTGTGTGTAATTGTCTGTTGACTCAAAAGAAAGAACAATGCAATTTATACATGATTACAGAATATAAAAGTTTGAGGAGGGATTCCCTGAGCATCAAGTATTGGTTGCAGACTCCAATCATAGCACTTTAAAGAATAAGATAAGTCTCCCAATAGGATAACACAGAAGAAGAAGTGTACAAAGTCATGGCAAGTGCATGTGAAAACTGTGGATGTATTTTCCTGGTACAGCAAATTAATATCACAACAACTGAGAATCCTGACAACTGAACAAAAGAAAAGATGGGATAGGTAGAGCACCTCAACAAACGATGCTACTAACAATTGAATTTAAGGACACTGATGATGCAAAAACTACAAAATTAAGAAACACAGTCTCCGTTGTAGTGGATTGTGAGGCCTATGTCATGACCAAATTTTTGAGGACTAGGGTGATAATCAGTTTACAGTCTTTTTTATTTAAGTTGTGTTACAAATTATTATGAAATAAAACTTGAATGGCATACTAAAAAGTCAATGAATCTTCACAGAGAGATTCAGATCCTCCTTTAAATATTTGTGAGTTTTAGGAATAATCAACAAGCTATGTATGTAATATTGAAATAAATGCTTCAAAATGCTTCACTAGTAGCTGGTTGCCAGGTAACAAAATGTTACTGCCAGCCTTACAGCTGCTGCTTCTTGAGCAGAATATCTAATATTTCACTTTGACCTCCTTCTGAAATTTGGCATCTCACCATCACATTTTGTTTTTCTTACCTCTCTTATTTAGATAAGGTTCTACACATAGTCACCTTGTGATTTCTTTTCTTTTGTCTTTTCAATGAAATAAACACAGCACAGTCCCCTGAGGAAAGAATGGGATGCACACGAGATAATGAAGCCAGGTGAGGACATGAGAAAGGACATGCTACACATGTCCTCCGTCCTGATGTTTGGGTGTCTACTTCTGTTCCTGGGTGTCTGTGATAGCACATAATGAAATAGGTATTGAGTAGACATGCCACAAGGCCAATGTGCTTTGATACTTGAGTAAACTGAGAAACATTTGCATTCAACTAGTTTTACAAAGTTAAGTTACTGGAAACAATCATCATCCGTATTCTAGCATTATATCCAGCCTCTAATTTCTGAAGCTGCAGTGTATGAACCTACCCTTAAGCAAGTGTGGATTCATCAGTTACCTCTAGAGGTTAAGAGTGTTGCGGATGCAAGTAAGTCAAGAAATACACTCACAGTTACTTATAGCTGATCAAATATGTAATCTGTTGTTATGTAATGATCAAACAAACTGCACTAGGCATCATGAGTGTAGTTAGAAGAGATGCTGCTAGAGGGAGCAGCTTCCACTAACGGAACTAGTCACATCACTACAACACAATTCCAGAATTCACACATGCCAACTCCAACAACCTGCCGCACTACTCAGCAGACATAGGCCTGTCAAGCAAAGCAACATTTGCTGTGACATTACGAAGATGCACCAAAAATAAATTATCCAGACAGCGATAAGATTTATTGATGACCAACTGCTCCATAGTAAAGTGTCTACACACCACAACAAACAGTCCCTCAGCATATGGCCTGGCTCTGTAAGTGAACACTGTGTCACGAAAGGTGGATCTCATGCCTGTGTCTGAAAAATGGCTGCCCATCACACACCTAACAGACACACTGCTGTACACAGCTTTAATACACCATACCACCTGTAAATTCAGGACAATTGTGAGGCTCAAAACAAGTTAGTCTATGCAGGATTGGACTTTAGCATCCCACATGCAAAGTTCAAGGATGATTCTTTGGTTGCATCTTGCCTCATGGCCACAAACAACTCTCGAATACTTACTTTTAGACAGTGCAGTAAGTTATAGAGTTTTGAGATTTTTAATAAAGAAAAGGTGTACACATTTATAATTCAGTTCTTAGAAATAGGGAGGGGGATGGATTACACTATTGTGGTTGAGAATTCTGCAATGAAAAAATTATTTCTGTTAATATAGCAAACATATTGTGTATGATCTTGTGCAAAGTCTAAAAATGTAAACATAAGAACTCATTCATAATTCTGCCGCCTCACTGACCTCTGGCATAATTTTTTTTTTATTACTTGAATGTGGAAATAAACAGTGCTCCAGCACATTATTTCTTCTTTGAAGCTAAAAAGCGTTTCTGAAATGCGTCGTGATTTAACTTGAGATTGTAACTGCAGACCCCCACATTATACAGTATGTATGATGTTATTTTTCAGTCAGTAATGGTGCTAGCCTTCTCAAGACCAGCCCTTCTCAATCTAGCACATCAAAAACTGCAGTTCCAATTTTCATACTGTCTTGCCACATGGACCCTTCAATTTCTATCCTCATCAATGTGTCTATATGCACTCATGTGACATTATGCATAAAATCCATATAGACTGATTCACAACTACCTTATACAGGCTGTACCCAGTTCTGTACCACAGTCAATACACAATGAAGATCTTAAATAACAATAAGTTCAACAAGGTTTCCACACTAGTGAATGTAGCTTTAGATGCTGCTGGGTCACCAACGAAAGAACACTCCCAGAATATTAACTCTGTTTCTCCAACACTACATGCAGTATGCATCAGGACTGGAATATCTGTTTGTCCTAAAAGATCCACTCTACAGAGGGCTGAGGCGAAGGGGCAAACAGCCAATTGTTCAAATATATACGTATTTATTTTCGCTAATATATTTACACTGGAGTGCTTTTGTTTCTTGCCTTCTCATTGTGTGCTTACTTGTTTAACATGCATGCTCTTTGTGTGTGACATGCATGTTATCAATAATATACAAGGTGTACAACTTTGTTTCCACCATTTGCCAATAGGTGGCGTCAACAGTAAGTAGTGGTCAAAAGAAACAGATCGCAGATGTCAGGCAGTCAGCTTGGAACTCGGTCAACATAACCTCATCCAAACATTAGTCAGTTTCTGTCTGCATCATAAAGCTGTTCTTGATTGAAAATGTCAGTTTATGAGCCTAATTCTTGTCATTTGTGGGACATGTTACTGTTTTGCTTCAATATGAAGAAAACAGTGGCTGAATCTCAGCGAATTCTCTCAAGTACGTATGGTTAGGGCGCTATTAGTGAAAGAATGTGCCTTGAGTGGTTTCAACACTTTAAGAATGGCGATTTCAACGTCTTAGGCCGGCATAGTGGTGGAGGAGAGAATGTTGTCAAAGATGTATAATTGGAGACATTGCTGAGTGAAGACTCGTGTCAAACTCAAGAAGAATTGGCATGATTAGTGGGAGTGATGCAGCAAGCCATTTCAAAATGCCACAAGGCTACGTGCATGATTCAGAAAGAAGGAACTTTGGTCCTGTGTGAGCTGAAACCAAGAGATTTTGAATGGCATTTATGTGTTCCTGAACAGTTGCTGCAGAGGCAAAAACAGAAGGGATTTCTGCATCGCATTCTGACTGGAGTTGAAAAATGGGTTGATTATGATAACCCTAACCGCAAGAAATGATGGAAGTATCCCGGCCGTACTTCCACGTTGTCAGCCAAACTGAATATTCATGGCTCCAAGATCATGCTCCACCTTTGGTGGGACCAGCTGAGCATCATGTACTATGAGGTGTTAAAACCAAGTGAAACAATCACAGGTGCTTGTTATCTTATGTAGTTAATGTCTTTGAGCAGAGAATTAAAAGATAAATTGGTCGCAGTACAGTGAGAGGCACGATAAAGTGATTTTGCAGCACGACAACGCTTGACCCCATGTTGCAAAAGAGGTCAAAACGTACTTGAAAATGTTAAAATGGGAAGTCCTACCCCACCTGCCGTATTCTCTAGAATTTTGCAAAACCTGTGATTCGGTGACTCAAGCATTGACGAAATTTTCCAGTGATCATGTATTGCATAATGGAAATGATGGTCCAAGTGTCCTCCTTACCCAGAAATGGATCAAAACAGTTGAGGAGAATGGTTCAACACTGGTCATATCAAAATCAAGGAGACTGAGGTCATCAGAAATGAGTGAATCCATGGAACATGTAAGTCAGTCTGTGTGTTATGATCATAACCTCTGTATCTGGAAGAGTGCAAGTCCCTTAAAAGTCCATAGATCATGACTGCGTTGAATTCTGCAAAAATAACTTTAACTACAGTCTTATAAAATCCAATTGGTGCAAGAATTAAAGCTTCAGTATGCCAGACATAGGCTGCAGTTTGTTAATGGTGTGACAAAGTTCCAAACACTTTACATCAGCTTGTTTTCCAATGAAGCTCACCTACACATGAGCTGTCACATCAGTAAGCAAAATTTCCACTGTCAGTATGCAAAATTACCACTCCTGGAATGCAACAAATCCTAAACAAAGGCATGAGAAATCCTTTCATTTGCCAAAAGTTGCTTTATGGTTGTGATGTTGGATTCAGGAAAAACTGTCCCGTAGTTTTGCAAGGGCAAAGGCAGCCATGCAGTTACAATAAATTTGGAACATTATGTGGTGTATCAAATGACTTCCTGTTGCCTGAATTCCAAACCATTCCTGGTTATATGCAAAAAACATCGTTTCGGCAAGATGGAGCTGCAGCACACATGTTCATGTGTCTGTACAGCGAGTTCTTGAAATTTTCCCTGGCAAATTGACTTCCAGGAGAGGTGAGATAAATTGGTCCCCATGAAGTCCAGATATGGATTACTTCTTATGGGGATGTGTCAAATCTAAAGTGTATGTCAACAATCCCACGTGTCTGCAACAACTGAAAAAACTATCCATAGCAAAGTGGCAAACATCACAGTGTCTACATGCTGAGCCATCAAGCAAAATTTTGTTCATCATTTAAATGAAAGCCGTAGGCATGCTGCATTGCATTTAAATGACACTAAAACTGTATATTTCAACAATAAATACAGATTCTGATGATAGGCTTGAAACTCTATTTTATTTTCACACCTTCTTTTGAAAACTCCTGTAGTTTTTATACAATAAAATGAAAATCATATATTGAAAAGTCAGTGAACCTTCACAATAGGACTAAGAATCTCCTTTAAACATTTCTCAGTTTTAGGAATAATCACTGACATGCTATCACTATCAGTGATAGCTCATGTGGAAAGAAGTTTCATCAAGACATACCACAAGGACAATGTTTTTCATCAGTTCTGTAAACTGAAATCTCCCCATTTAAAAAGTTTTACAAAGTGAAGTTATTGACAAAAAAATCATCTTCTTTACTCTTGCATTGTATCCAGCCTCCAGTGCAGTGCAGTGTTGGAGACAACACTAAGGCATGTGTGGATTCATCACCTACTTTCAGTAATTAAAAGAGCTTTAGTTGCAAGTAATTCATAGAATACCAATTTTCAGTTCCTTATAGCAAATCAAATAAGTAATTTGTTGTTATGTAATAACAGAAACATGGCCTAACAAAGTGCTCCAGGCATTTTGAGCGTAATTACAGAAGATATTGATAGAGGGGTTGTACCTTCCACTGACAGAACTTGTTACATCACTACAATATGATTTCATCACTTACATAATAGAACTCCCACAACCCCTTTACTACTCGGCAGCCACTTTCCTGTCAGGTGAAGCAACATACACTGTGATGTCAAGAAAAGCACAAATACTGTCAATGATCAAAACAATGAATGGATTTATTTATGAAAGCCATAGTTAAGTGTCTGCATACCACTACAAACAGTCCCTCATTATACAGCCTGCCATCATATGGCCTGAATTCCGCAGTGAACACTGAATCATGGAAAAATGAATCTCATGCCTGTATCAGAATTGCGACTGTCCATGAAACATCTAAAACATGCTCCACACTTTGTAACTTTCCTACAGTGCACCACCTGCTCATTCTGGACACAGGAAACGCTCCAAACTATTTAAATTACGTAGGATCGTGCGTTATCTTGCTACCTGCAAATTACAGAGACCATTCTTTGCGTGTGTCTTGGATCACAGCTGAAAACAAATCTCAAAAACATATTTTTGGACCATATAAGAAGTTAAAGAGTTTTGAAAACAGATAAATTTAAATAAACAAAAGGAGTAGATGACAGAATTAAAATACTGTGGCCGAGAGTTACAATAAAATTACAATCCCTTGGTCAAAGTTTCCATCTACTTCATGTAGAACAAGTTCTTTAAAAAAACAAATAAAATTGTGTATTATTTGGTACCAAGATAAAAATGTGAAACGAAGAATTGGTTCATAAATCTGTTACCCAACCCTAAACCCCCTTAGCATTAATTTTTGTTACCAAATGAATGTAGAAGCAATCAATGACACAGTAAATATTTCCTTCCAACAAGCTAAAAGATATTTCTGTAATGTGCCCTGTTTCAACTCTACATGATAACACATAAACCACCACTTATCAACAATACATATGTCAACATTCATCTGTTAGTAATGAGGCTACCCTCCTCAAGACACACCTTCCCTAACACAGAATATCAATGACTGTAAATCCAAATCTATCCATCCTCAGAATCTAACCATACAGACCATCTTATTTTAATCCACAAAGGCACGTCTACATGCACTACTGTGATGATATGAACACACTCCATCAGGCACCCTTTAGAGACACTTTATCTGAGTCTGTACCTGGTTTGGCCCATAGCATCCACATTATGATGATCTTAATTAAAGATAAAACTACCACGGTTTCCACTGAGATCGTAAAGCTGACATAGAACCTATTAATAGAAAATACTGTGTACCAGCACACCTACTGTCACTCAATGCCATGAGGCAGTGTGCTGCGTCTGACCAACCTACATCCCAGCCACACGGGCCAACCCTTCCTACCTATGCCAGTGGACACAGCTTCAGACTGTTCTACATCACCATATGAAGAACACTGCCAGGACAATCAAACTGTTCCTCCAACACTACACTCAATATGCATAAGGCCTGGAAGAATCATCCTGTACAAATATCAGTTTGATTTGAATGATCCACTCTATGTGGAAGGAAGGGATGGGGCTGGGAGGTGACACAAATAGTCAGTCAGCTGAATAAATATGTCTTTTTCATAGCTGATATAATTACTTTGGAGCACTTTCCATTTCCTGTCTCATCATTGCATGCCTATTTGATTAATATTTATTCTGTTTGAGTGTGACATGCATGTTATCAATGATGTAATAAAGTGTTTTTTGTTCTCACAGATACTTAATGGTGGATCACTGTTCCTAGAAGTAGTGAAACTGATGACACCATGGCAGATGACTTCAACCTTAAAAGTGAAGTTACCTCACCAGCTCCTGTGGATGCCACCTCATCAGAATAGTTCTGACATGCATCAAAGTATAATATTGTCGTTAAACCATCCATGTTAAATTTTGGGCAACTGCTGAGTGATACATGTATATACAGCTCACAGTCAGTTCAACAAATTGCTGTGTTTTGTTATTTGTGCCACGTGTATACCATGTGTATTTGGTTGGGTGGTGTGTTGAGGTTACGTTTAAGGTGAAATGTGTGTAATTGTGTCAATTCACACCAAAGAAAGAAATCTGAAATTTATAAACAATTTCAGACAAGGAGTTCTAGTATAGAATGTGGCTTCTAAAGATTAATTGGGCTGACATGTGATAGTCTGAACATCAAATACTTGATAAAGTCTCTGATCATAACATTTTCAGGAATACGATAAGTCTCAAGGGAGGTAAACACAAAAGAAGAAACCTACAAATTTATAACAAATTCATATGAAAACTGTGGATGTACATTCATGGCATAGTGACTCACTAGCATGATAACTGAAGATCCTGACATCTCAGCAAAAGGAGGGATTATTATGATGGAGCCCCTCAACAAACTTTGGTACTACGAAATGAAATGAAGGACGCTGATGATGCAAAAACAACAAAAATGGAAAAAAAGCCTCCTTTTTAGTGGATTCTGGGATCTGTTGCATCACAGAATTTGTTGAGTACTAGGGCATTAATCTACATACAATCTCATATGGTTGAAGTTGTGTAAACTATATCGTCTCTCAAAAATAGCTTTATGTTCAAGGAGCTATATGCACATGTGCAACAAATCTGAGGAGAGTGGGACTAAGTTTATCAATTGCTTGGTCTTTAGTCAATATGCAGAACTTTTTGGTGTAGAAAGCACTTTCCATGTGCAAGAATTTTACAAAAACGCTGATTTGGTGAATGTAGGATGAAAGAAATTTTTCAGTTATTGTTTACTTCATACTGTAAATGATGCTCCAAATGGTCTCCTTATCTGATACTGGATCAAAACATTGGAGGAGACAGTCATATCAAAACTCAAATGACCAATGGCATCAAGAATAAGTGAATCTGTTGAATGTGTAAATCACCTCTGCATTTGTAAGAGAACCTAGGTTATCATTGCACTAAAACTGCACAATTCTGAATCCAGTTGGTGCAAGAATTAAAGCCTCTGCATGACATACAAAGGTTACAGTATGATAATGATGGGACAGAGTGTCCTTCAATTTTCAACATCTTGTTTTTCTACAAGGTTCATTTTCACCTAAACAGTGACATCAGTAAATGGAATTGGCGCCTTTGGAGTGGAATGAGTCCTAAACAGAAGCATGAGAAACCCCTCCACTCCCCAAAAGTTACTGTTTGTTCTGCGGTGTAGGCACAAGGGTCAATTTGTCTGTACTTTTTTGAGGATGAGGAGTGAATTAAGAGAGTATGTGACAATGTTACATGATTTTTTGTTGCCTCAATTGCAAAACGTCCCTGGTTATAGCCAGTGAACATCGTTTCAGCAAGGTGGAGCCACAGAATACATGTCTAATGCATCTACACTGAGAGTTCATGAAATTCTTCCTTGCGAATTTACCTCCGCGAGGAGTGACATGAATTAGCTCCTATGTAGTCCATATCTGACCCCCATACATTTCTTTTTATGGTAAGATGTCAAATGTAAAGTATATGTCAACATCCGGCCTTCTCTGGAGCAAATGAAACAAAGTATCCACAGTGAAGTAGCAAGATACGAGTGTCTACAAGCTGAACTGTCATGCAAAATTTTACTCATCATTTAAATGAGTGCTGTAGGCAGGTTGATTATATTTAAATGACATTATTTTTAAGAAGTAAATTACTGCACTGTGTATTTCAACAATTAATAAGGATTTTGTCAATAGACGAAAAACTCTAATTCATTTTGATCAATGAAATATAAATTTTCTTTTGAGAACCCATGTGCTATTCATAAAATCAAAATGCTGATGGCATATTGAACAGTCAATTAGTACTCACAGAGCAATTACGAAAATCCTTTAAATATTTCCCAGTATTACAAATAAACACTGAAACACATTGTATGGAATTGTGAAATAGATAGTACTAGTAGCCAGTTGCCAGGTAACAAAACCTTATGTTTATCTCACTGTGACCCTCTGATGTTAACAAACAACACATCACATTCACTTTTATTTCTTGTACCTTTCTTATTGGATACCATTCAATGCCTAGTAACTTTGTGTTTTCTTTTCTGTTGCCTTTTCAATAAAATAAACACAACATAATATCCTGAACAAAGAAGGGGATACATAACTGAAAGCTTGCAAAGTGAGGCATAGGTCATACATGGGAATGTGCATGTATATGAGTATTATTCCAGCAAATTCTTGTGTGTGTGATGTTGTTCCTGTGCATCCGTGTTTGCGCAAGAGGAAAGAGACATTGTGTGGCTGTACCTCAAGGACAATGTGCTTTGCTCAATTCAATTCAATTCAATTTATTAGCGTCCTTGTAGTACATCATCGAAATGATATAGGACTTGTCAATAAACATTACAATTTAAAATACATATACATGAAAATTTGTAATTGAATTTACATGTCACTTAGACATTACAATTTTAATAGAACTTTTAGAACATTAACATAAAAATACACAAGTAGGATAACAACGTACAAAAAAAAAGTTAGTGATTCTCACATCAAAGATTATTTACATTCTTACATTAACAGTTTCACACTTTCATAGAAACAGCAAGTATTTAAATGTGAGCAATTACACATATTTAGTATGTCAGGGAAATATTAACTGCTCTTTTATTGTCAACGATTCACAAACTCTTCAATACTGTAAAAACTATTGCTTAATAACATGTTTTTTAATTCTCTTTTAAATATGTACAGTTTTGGTATTATTTTTAGTTCTTTGGGGAGAGCACTGTAGAAGATTTTGGGTTGGTATAGTAGACTTTTGTGATACATAGCTCTTTTATGAATTTCTCTGTGGAAATCATTCCTATTCCTTGTTTCGTAGTTGTGAAATTCTCTGTTTAATGTAGAAAATTCCTTGTGTTCTTTTAAGAAACATATGCTTTCATATATGTATAAAGATGGTAGTGTCATGATTTTTAATTCTTTGAAAGCTTGCCTACAAGAGTCTCTATATCATATACCTTTTATTATTCTGACTGCCTTCTTTTGTAGTCTAAATGAATGTTTTGTTATACTGTTGTTCCACCAAAACTGTACACCGTATCTTAATAAACTGTGCATGAATGAGAAATAAACACATAACACTGTTTTAATATTACATGAGCTTTTAAGCATTCTAAGTATATAGCATGTTTGACTTAATTTTTTGTTCAATGCTATTATATGCTTTTCCCATCTTAAGTGCTCATCAAACCATACTCCCAAGAATTTAGTGTATGATGCTTGTTCAATCTTACACTTACCCAGTTCTACTGTAAGGTTAGTTTTTATTTTATTTGTAATATGTCTGAAGTTGATCCACGTTGTTTTTTTGGCATTCACAATGAGTCTGTTTTCATTAAACCATCTGTCTTCTTCGTCTGTTGCTAATGTGACTTTTTCCTGTAAGTCAGCTTCACTATTTGCTTTAACAAATAAACTTGTATCATCAGCAAATAGTACTGCCTCTGCTTCAGATAGATGACTTGGTAGGTCATTGATAAATATTAAAAACAGTAATGGCCCTAATACAGATCCCTGGGGTACTCCATACAAAACTCTCTCGAATCTTGATGAATATGTCCTATCTGCCTGGCTTATCTCCACCTTCTGATACCTGTCTGACAGATATGATTCAAACCATTTGTGGGCAACTCCACGTATCCCATAGGCATATAACTTCCTAAGCAGTAACTTATGGTCGATGACATCAAAGGCCTTTGATAAGTCTAAAAACAATCCACAATTTAATTCCTTTCTCTTTATGGAATTTAGAACAAGTTGCAAAAAATTGAAGATAGCTCTTTCAGTTGATTTATTTTTACGGAAACCATTTTGCGCATTAACCAATATTCTATTCTTAATAAGAAATTTGTATAGTCTCTGAGACATTATCCTTTCTATTATTTTTGAGAAACCTGACAACATTGATAAAGGCCTGAAGTTACTAACATCATATTTATCACCATTCTTGTAAAGTGGCTTTATAGTAGACATTTTAAGTTTTGATGGGAACACCCCTGTCTTAAAAGATTCATTTATAATTTCAGTGAGATGCGAGGCTCTGTTTCTTGCACTTTGCTTAATGACTTTGTCAGGAATCCCATCACACCCACATGACATTTTATTTTTAAACTTATTTATAGCATTTAGTACCTCTGAATCAGATACTGGATAAAGGAACACTGTCATGTCATTCATGGGGATTTTTACCTTGCTATTGGAATTGCATTTAGTTTTAATTAAATTTATTGCTATATTTGTGAAATGTTCATTAAATATGTTGGCAATCTGAAGTGGGTCCTTAACAGTTTTACCCCCACTTTTAATGACAAAGCTGTTATCTTTTCTTTTGTGTCTACCTATATTTTTATTTATTACCGCCCAAGTTGACTTCATTTTGTTGTTACCTTTCTCAATATAGGTATCATTATCAAGCTTCTTAGCTGCAATTATTACTTTCTTGTACAGGATTCTATAACATTTCACATGTGCTTTCAGTACTACATTCTTCCTGGCTGATTTATTTAACTTTCTGAGAGTGTCTGATGACTTTCTAATACCCTGTGTAACCCATGCTTTGGTTTTATGTTTAGTTTTGACTCTTTTTATAGGAAAGGCAACATCGAAGCAGTGTTTGTAGCTTTCAAGAAATGAGTCAAACTTTCTGTTGACATCACCACTTGATTCACTACCCCAGTTGTTATTTTCCAGAATGTAATTAAAAATTCTTATGCTGTCATCATTTATAAATCTCCTTTCTCTGTAATTGTTATTGATAACAGGGTCCTTGTAAGATGTGACATTTAAACTCAATTTGATACCCTTGTGATCCGAGAAACCAGTGTCAATTACTTCAGTGTTATATTCACACTTGTCCTTGTTTATAAATACTTGATCTATTATAGTTTCAGACATATTTCCGCATCTGGTAACTTCATTTACGGTTGCCATCATATTATGACACAAAAACAGTTTGCACAGTTGCTGTTGTTTACTACAATCATTCTTAAAGTTAACATTAAAATCACCAAGAACAATTACATTATGTTTAAGTTCATTCAGCATTCCCTCAAGGTTTTCCATAAAAATGGCAAAGTTGCCCAATGGTGATCGGTACAAACACACAATAATAATTTTTAATTTGGTTAGCTCACATATACTGTATTCAAAATCTTTTTCTATGCATTTTAGTTTACATTTAATTTCTTTTGATTCTACCCCTGTCCTAACATAAATACATGTCCCACCCCCTTTATGGTTGATTCTACAAAATTTGCTAATCATTTCAAAATTTGGAATAATTATGCTAGACGCTTGCATTTCTTTTACCCAGTGCTCACTTATGCATAGTATGTTAATGTCTTTTAGATAGTCAGCTAATAGAACTTCTATTTCAGCTAATTTACTTTCTAGTCTTTGCACATTTTGGTATTCAACTGTTAAAGTTTCATGTAGTGGATTTGCTGCACTATTTACCTTTGTACTTTCTTGTTGCTGACACTGTAAAGATTCTGCCTTTTCTTCTTCTTCAAATTGCGAAGGTCTCATAAAAAATAGTCACTACGCACAGCAGCTCTTCTTATCCTGAGGCTCTTCCTTTGAGATGTCTGCAGAGCAGCTGATGAGTTTCTGGATCTAATTGAATGGTTCTTGGCTGTTGGTGTGGTTGCAGTCCTAGTTACAAGTGAGCATGAAGCATTGAGTGTGTCGAATGTGCTGACAGCTTCATCCTTGGAGGTTTCAGGTGCACATGAGTTTACACTAGGTTTGTAGGCTTTCTCATCTGAAGAAATTGTTTCCTCTTCAACTCTGCTGGATGTTCCTGACATTTCTGCTGGTACCCCATATTCTACCACTCCTTCAGATACTGGTACCGGTATGTTAGGTATCTCTCTCATCTTAGACGTTTCCTTCCAAATTTCCATTTGCTCAGTTACTGCTATGGTGAGGATACCAGGCAGTTTCTGTTGATCATTGAAATTATTTATTGTTTTCATAATTTGAGCACAGACATACAGTTGTCCTGCTCTATTTAGGAGATTTCCACTGTTTATGAAATGATGTTTTCTGAAATCTAGCTGGACAAATGTTGAATTTGGGTAGCACTTTGTTATTTTGTGAAGCAGTCTGTTAGTTTTTTTTATTTCTTCGTTAACACGAGATTTCTTAAAAAAATCGTATGGAATGCTGGTTACCATCACATGTACATTCTTGAGCTTTTCGAGCGTCTCTCTTAGCGCTCGTCTTGCTGATAATACATCATTGCCGCGGACGTCTACTCCGCCCCCTAGGATTAGAACACAATCATTTTTCTTTATCTTGATACTCAGATTTTCGCAGTTGTTGACGATCTCTTTCAGTGGAGCATCAGGTTTTACTACGCTAGTAAGACTGCATCCTGAGTTATATAGGGTTTCTGCCAGTCTTTTTCCGAGACTGTCGGCAAGTATATGTACAGTAAAAGCATTATTTGTTGTGCTCAAGTCTTCCGAAGTTTTGCAGTCTATTATACGATCTTCTTTCTTTTCACAGTCTCTGTGTATTATATTATTAACAGATTTTAACGTTTTGAGCACATTATAGGCTGAGTTGTTAAGTTTTCGCTCGAGGTTTCTGTTAACAGTTGCTTGTATGTTAGGTGTAACGAACTTTTCGGAGGCTTGTTTACTTTCAGTTCTTACGACACTTACTGCTTCCACTCTCTCTCCGCAAGATTTTATCTCGTCACATATTTCCCGAGCATTGTATCTGTTTTGTACAGCGATCTTTTTAGCTGCTTTTAGTTCGTATTTTTTAAAATTTTCGCTCGTTTTTGGAAGAATAGATGTGCTGTAGATTTCGGAGTTTGTGTTAAGTGATGATACTCCATTCAATTCACATTCACGAAGCTTTGCTTTTAGGACTTTTATTGTTTTTTTAGCACTTTGCAATTCATACAACACACTTTGTAACACATTAATTTCACGACCGGTAGCGTAAGCGACTAACATGGCGTTAAATCCGTTACAACTTCCCTGATCACATTCACATGAAAACACAGTTTTTGCATTAATGAATCTCACACACGCAGAATGTATCCATACTTGTGATTCTAAGCAAAGTCTGAAACCATTTTGCACATTTGAATTACAGATTACACACATGATTACTTTCGAATTACTGTTTTCTTGAGAGAAACTATCACACAATGCTGTTACTGACGTCATCTTCTATGTAGTTCTGTAACATGACAGACATTTGCGTACAAAAGTTGTACAAAGTTAAGTTCTAGGCAAATAATGACATTTTGCATTTTGGCAACATTTGCAGCCACTAATTTACAAAATTACCCGTTTGTACGCTACCCCAAAGCAAGTGTGGATTCATTAGTTACCTAGAGTGCTGTTGTTGCAAGTAACTCTCCAAATAAAGACTCACCATTGGATACAGCACATCAAATATGTAATTTGATGTTATGTAACAACAATACCATGCCATGTATGACTTACTACTCAACAGTAAAGCGCCCACGCCTAAAACCCGTACCTCACCATATTTCCTGCTCATTGTATGGCCTCCTTATTATGTGGCCTCAAGTCCTGAGTAAACACTGCATCATGAAAATTCAATGTCATGCCTGTGTCACAAATGTGACAGCACATCTCACGCAGCTTTCCTACGTCACACCACCTGCTCATTCAGGACACAGACAATGCTCCAAACTATCTAATATGCACAGAATCAGATGTTAGCATCCTACCTGCAAATTTCAGAGACCATTATTTGGTTGAGTCTAGTCTCACAGCTGAAAATAGCTCTCGAATACATACTCTTGGGCTATATAGGAAGGTAAAGAGTTTTGAAAATAGGTAACTTTAAATAAAGAAAACGAGTAGATAAAAAAATTACAGTACTGTTTCCGAGAGTTACAATACAGTTACAATCCCATGGCTGAGATTTCTACCTATTTCACGTTGAACAAGTTCTTTAATAAAGCAAAAGTGCTGTGTATTATTTGGTGTCAAGTTTAAATATATAAAAGGAATAACTGGTTCATAAATCTGCCACCCTTCCGCAAACCTCCTCAGGAAATTTTATGGTTATGACATGAATGTGGAAGTAATCAATGCCACAGTAAGTTTCTTCTTCCACAAACAAAAAAACCATTTCTGTAATGCCCTCTGTTTCAACTTGCCTTGATAACAGATGAACCACCTCTGATAAACAATACATATGTCAATATTCCTCTGTTAGTAATGAGGCTACCTTCCTAACACAGCATATCAGAAACTGTGTATATAAATATGTTCATCCTCAAAGTCCAGCCATACAGACTCTCCTATTTTCATTCACAAAGGCCTGTCTACGTGCACTCATGTGATGTTATGAACACACTCCATCAGGCACCCTTTAGAGACACTTTATCTGGGTCAGTACCTGGTTTAGAGCATGGACGAACAACATTAACAGTAAAGTTCTACATAAGGACCAGAGAACTGAGGTGTACAAGCTTGTGAAGACATTAATGCAGGTAAGAGATGTTGCTATATTTGAAGAATCACTGCAAAAAGCACTCCAGAAGCTCTATAGTGATACAGATACATCCAGATTCAGTTATTATTTGAGGACCTACTATGAAAAATATGTTAACTGTTGGGCATATTGTCACACGCAAGCTGGACTCAATACAAACATGCACCTGGAGAGTATGCACAAGGCTTTAAAATATGTACATGCTAATGCAAAGCAAGTGAAAAGACTGGACAAAGGTATATCTGCACTGATGTCATTTGTAACCACAAAGCTGTTTGATGGACCTACTGTTATCATGAGAGGAAAGGTAACTATTACAATAAAATACACTTGTGCTAGGCACAAGTCTGTTTTAATGGATGACTTTATGGGTACGCGTGGTTGGGTTGCCGAATCCAATGATGCACGCTACACCACATGTAATAAACACTATTTTTATTTCTCATAAGCACACATATACAGTTGTTTACATTCTGAATGCTCGGTACACGTCCGTACACTTTCGCACGCGACCACAGACTGGGGCAAAGAGCTTGCCAAAAACAAAGATATTAACCGCGACTTGGTCGATAGTCGCCACATTAGCCCCCCCCCCCCCAGAGTGTGGAGCATAAACATAAATATTGGGGCATACATGTAAAGGGAACACCCAGGGGGGAGGGAGAGGGTGTTTAATCAGAAACCATACCTTACATTACATTACATTAGTAATTGAAGTCTTCGAGCCAGCGAGGGGGGCGGATGGTCCTGCCTGACCGGGTGAATCCTCGTACAGCAGTTGAGGGATCTGGGGAGGGGATGGTGGGTTGTGAGGGGCCAGGATAGCGGATCTGAATGCCTGTGGCGGTACGTAGGACTTTGACCGTTGATGGGTCAGTACCAACAGGCAAGGGGACAGACTGGAGGAGATGAATGTGAGTTAAGTTGTCACTGGGGAAGCTGGCTTGTTCGTAGAAGATGTACACATTACCCGGCTGTATAACAAAAAACACATTAGAGCTGCAAATAAGATCTGTGTTGACATTCACTACCACTTCCTGATACGGGTTGACAGAATCTCCACACGAGTCGTCATCGGTGACCTCACACGCTCTGAGGCTGGTCCCTGATACATCACTGAATCCTAACAGGGGAGAGGCGAAGGGCTGCCTGTAGGAGGGTAAGTCATCACACACATCACTCTGCCTAGGAATGTCACACGCACCTGTAGCACTGTCACACGACTGGGAGTGGGGAACGTCACACATGTGGGAATGGGCGTCGCTCATCCATGGACTGTCGGTAGATGCCTCATGCGAGGTGGGTGCAGCAGGGGATGGGGTCTGACTGGGAGGGGTATCGGGCAGTTCTCCCAGAGTCCATGCAGGTTTGAGGCGGCAGACGGATACCGTTTGAGGCGTGCTGTTAATGAGCAATTCGAACGTGTTGGTACGCCGTGATATGACTCTGTGCGGGCCCGTATATGGAGGTCTGAGTGCCGGTCGGATGGTGTCATCACGCACCATGACGTGAGTGCACGACGCCAAGTCCTTATGCAGAAATACGGGAGGGGGCATGTGTGGTCGAGGAGGCGGCACGCGGATGTTAGCAATTAGCTCCTTGACCTGCCCGACGAATGTCGAGTCGCAGATGTGACCTGGAGGAAGTGAAGGCTCAACTAACTCTGCTGGGAGTGTGAGGGGTTCTCCATACAGTACCTCTGCCAGGGATGCACCAAGGTCCTCTTTGTACGCGGCCCGAACGCCTAACATTACCCATGGTAAGGCATCGGCCCACTCACCTCCGTGGCACATCAGGGAAGCTTTAAGCGTTCGGTGCCAGCGTTCCACAAGCCCATTGCTCTGGGGGTGGTATGCTGTAGTCCTAAATCGTTTCACCCCACACAGTTCACAAAGCTGTCGGAAGAGGGCAGACTCGAACTGGCGGCCCTGGTCGGTGGTGACAGAGACTGGGCAGCCGAAGCGCGAGATCCACATTAACAGCAGGGCTCGGGCCACTGCATCGGCTGTGATAGTAGTGAGAGGAATTACCTCTACCCAGCGGGTAAACCTGTCAATTGCGGACAGTATGTAACGGAAGGGGCCTGAGGGGGGTAAGGGCCCGACGATATCGATGTGTATGTGCTGGAATCTTTTTTTTGCCACATCGAACGTACCCATGGGGGGCTGTGCATGACGTCCTACTTTTGCGCGCTGACAAGCCACACATGCTCGTGCCCAACTGCGACACTGTTTTATCACCCCGGGCCAAACAAAACGTTCAGATACCAGACGTGCGGAGGCGCGAATGCCAGGGTGTGCCAAGTCGTGGATACTATTAAATATGTCCCGGCGGAGAGGTGCAGGAATCACCGGGCGTATGCGTCCTGTTGAAATGTCGCACCAGATGGGTGATGAAAACCCAGGAAGTGTCCGTAACTCTAGTTTGAGTCCTGTTTTGATATCGGAATGCAATGCTGCGAGCTCAGTATCCTCTGTCTGCAATTTAGGGAGCTCACTGAGGTCCAGTTGTGAAGATAAAACCGACACCCGAGACAGAAAATCAGCGACGACATTGTCTGCGCCTCTGACGTAACGTATGTCATTCATAAACTGACATATAATGTCCATATGCCTAAAACGTCTCAGGGATGAGTCCTTACCTGGGTTACGGAAAGCGTAAACCAATGGCTCGTGGTCGGTAAATACCACGAGATGGCGACCTTCGATATCGTCTTGGAAATATTTGATAGCAGCGTAAATAGCAAACAGTTCCCGGTCGAAGGTCGACCATTTACGTTGGGAAGCGGTCAGTTTGTGGGAGAAAAATCTGAGCGGCTGTACAACAGAACCCACAGATTGCTGAAGTACTGCCCCCACTGCTGTATCACTTGCGTCTGTAGTAAGCGACATGGGAGCATCAGGAATGGGGTGAGCAAGCGTAACAGCTGTCTGTAAGGCTGACTTTAGATTATCAAATGCGCGACGCATATCTGGAGTCCACGTGACCGCCCGAGACCCTGATGTGTTTTTTCCTGCGAGGGCATCCGTCAGTGGGGCTTGTATGTCGGCGGCGCGGGGAATATGTTTACGGTAGTAATTTACCGTTCCAAGGAAGCGGCGGAGGCCCTGAAAATCTTTGGGCAAAGGCACCGTACTAATGGCCTCCACCCGTTCAGTTAGGGGGCGGATGCCGTCGCCCGAAACTCTGTGGCCCAGAAAAGTGACACTGGTGCGGCGGAGTTGTGACTTAGTATTGTTCACTGCGATAGCGTTTGCTTTTAATAGTTGGAGCACTGAATTTAAATGTTGTTCATGTTCCTCGAGGGAGGAAGAAAAAATTAACAAGTCGTCCAGGTACGCATATGCAAAGTCCAGTTTTCCAACCAGCGAGTCGATGAACCGTTGCCACGTCTGTGCAGCATTTTTAAGGCCGAATGGCATAAACAAATACTCGAACAACCCGAACGGGGTGATGATAGCGGTCTTTTCAACGTCCTCAGGTGCCATTGGCAGTTGGTGGTACGCCTTACGACAATCGACTACACTGAAAATTTGTGCCCCATGCAGCTGGGAAGCAAAGTCTTGAATATTTGGGACGGGATAATTATCTAAAATTGTTCTGGCGTTAAGCGCCCGATAGTCACCACAGAGGCGGAAAGTGTCATCTTTCTTAGGCACCAAATGAATGGGTGACGACCAACAACTAGAAGAAGGGCGGATAGTCTTATTATCTAAAAGTTCCTGAACAATAGCTTTGGCGTGTTTAAGTTTTCCCGGATTTAAACGCCTAGCCTTTGCACGTACCGGTGGGCCTTCTGTGGTATTTATTCTGTGGACAGTACCGTTATTGATCGCGAACACCGATGGGGATGCTGGACCAGCACCCGTTGCACTGTGACTAACCTGTAATGCACACGTGTGTGTGTCCAAGGCCGGCAGTTCAGCAGCAGTGGCGGTGATCCACTGGTAGTCCTTGTCGAAGAGCTCGGTGGGGTACCTGGTAGCGTCGCGGGTACAGCTTCCGTCCGGCAGTGGAAATGTCACGCGGCGTCGGCTGCAGGTGCGAGGAAGTGGTGCGGGGGTTGGGGGCGGGCCGTGTGCGACAGCTGGGCGGTCTGCTTACGCGCGTCCGTGAGCTTGGCTTGCACGGCGGCGATGCGTAAGCGGAGGGCCCCATTGCTGTCCCGAAGTTCGTCGTTGTGTGATCTAAGAGAAAGCACTGCAACAGCAGTTTCCGCTAGCTCACACAGCAGAATGGCGCTTTCGGATGAGAGGGGTAAGATATCTGAACCGGTGGTACGGTCTCCCAAGTTAAAGGTTAGTGTACCTCGTTGTAGGTCGGGTGACAGTGCGTGGGCTAAGAGAAAATCTACCCCAAGCACGGGTTCATCCACATCCGCGATAACGAAAGTCCACTGTAAGGGCGTATTAATGTCCTGCAGTTTAAGGCTTAAATTCGTTATTCCATGAGAGCGGATCAGGGAATTATTGGCGGCTCGAAACGGGGGGCAAGGCTGAAGCTCGAATTTAATACCTGCGGACAAAGGTATCACACTAACCTCGGCCCCCGTGTCGACTAGAAATGAAAGGCAAGACACTGCATCTTTCACGTACAAGCGTCCTGGCGTGTGAGGAGAAGAAGTATTTAGTGATAGGCGTCTGTGCGGTTCAACGTGGCCCGTAGCGCCTGAATTGGGTCGCGTTATTAGTTTGGGAACGCGCATGGAGAACGACAGTTCTTAGCCGCGTCGCCAAAGCGGGAGTGGAAATAACACCAAGCGGGGCGGCGCGTGGCATCGCCCGTCGTGCTGGTTGAGGTCGAAGCGGCAGTGGAGGGGGACTTGTTTGTAGTTCCCTCCGATGGCGACGCTGCAGTAGTGCTGGTAGGAGAGGAGTTACTGCGGCGGTTGCCAGGCGGCGTTGGCTCCGCGCGCATGCGTGGAGCGAGTCGTGCGCACTCTGTACTGCAGGATGGGAACTGCCGCGCAGGTGTGCCAACCCCTGAGGCCTGAGGGCACCCTGAGGGGGCATGCGGGGGGGGGGGGGGGGCAGAATGTTGTAAACCTGGTCTGCGATCTTCAGTTTGGCATCTAGTGGGGCCGAAGTTACATGTATAAGGTGAAGTTGAACTTGCGGGGGAAGTTTCAGCAACCAGATGGTCCAAAGTGTAATGTCCGGCATGTGATGCGTGTCAATCATAGCGCGAAGATGACGCCAGAGTGCGACGGGGCCCTGGATCCCAGCGATTCCTGACTGATGAGGCGGATAGCTTCCTCTGTCGATGTGGATAGTCGCTCGAGGATGGTGCGTCGGGCGAACGCATATTTGTCCTTAGCGGGGGGCGAAGCCACAATGTCGCAGATCAGATCCAGTTCATCATGGAGGTGACACAGTAAGCATAGGAACTTCGAATTGTCGTCGGCGACGCCGTGTAGCTGCAGGACGTGGTCGACCAAGGTAAACCATGTGCGTGGGTGATCCTTGCGAAGGAGTGGTAGCTTCGGCCAACGGGTGGGAAAGTCTTGACATAAATGTTTATCAGAAACTGTCTCTCCCTGTCCATAGTTCTGCAACGTAATTGTCTCGGGTGCAGTAGCGGTGCACCAGCTTCCGCCACTGTCACTGGCACGCGGCACGGTAGGCGCAGCTGGCTCGACCTTGGTCGAGAAATCAACGAATCGAGCGGTCGACGGAGTAACGCCGACGGGCGTGGAATGGACCTGCGCGGTAGAATCGACCGTAGTCGACCGATGTGCGGCGAACGACGGAATACAGTTTCCGGGCCCCTCCCCTACAGGTGCATTAAAATAGTTAAAATCACCTAATGTTTGTGGAACACACGCGGCAGGAACGGCGTGTGCCGTCTGAAACACTCGTAAAGCGGACGCTGGTGGTGTACGGGGGGTTGGTGCAAAATCCGGAGTTCCGGCAGAAATATGAACTCTCCTGTCTTGAGCGTCCGGCTCGATTTGTACAGTCACTGATTCGGGTGGAAAATTCACACTTGCACTTGGGAAACCTGTAAACATAGTCACTGGGGTTTGAGCACATTGTGTCGGCTGTTGAGCACTCGGAACACGTGGCTGTGGAATTGTATAAACACTGTCCTGTTGAGTACAGCTAATTGATGTGTTCGGAAACTGCGTAGAGCTATTGCGGAAGCCCGGTGGATAATTGTAAAACCATGCCGAAGCGTCCGTTGGAACACTTAGTTGGCACGTGGTCGGTGTAGCAGGCGGCAAGCGCTCCATTGTGTACTGTTCGACGGTATAAGATTTCGTTGTAGCACTCGCGAACAAAATTCGGGGTCACCAGTATGGGTACGCGTGGTTGGGTTGCCGAATCCAATGATGCACGCTACACCACATGTAATAAACACTATTTTTATTTCTCGTAAGCACACATATACAGTTGTTTACATTCTGAATGCTCGGTACACGTCCGTACACTTTCGCGCGCGACCACAGACTGGGGCCAAGAGCTTGTCAAAAACAAAGATATTAACCGCGACTTGGTCGATAGTCGCCACAACTTCATTACTAAGGTAGACAGTGGTTGGGAAGTACCTTCTTCAAAATCAAACGATATCTTCCTTGTGAAGGACAATGACATTCACTGCAAGTGTAAATTAGTATGCAGTAAATGCGAAGTGCGCATTCATCAGTATTCTTGCACATGCATTGATTATAGTATTAAATTAAATATATGTAAGCACATTCATATTGTTTGCCAAACAGAAAAGAAGAGCAGAGGTGAGATTCCATGGCAAAATCATGTACTTTCAGATGCACTTGTTGTTGATGCTGAAGATTTGTCTGTGATTGATGAGAGGGAAGCAAGTTGGGCACAAGTAAGCACAAATACTAGCTGCAACACCCCAGAAGCATTGTCAGATGAAAAGAAGAAGACTGTCTCAATGTTTCCGGAAGTCATTGCTGGCATGTCAACTGCTAAAGTTCAGCTAGCCAAAAATTGGCGATGACGTTGAAGGTAAATGTAGGTGCTGTTAGAACCCATCATCAGCCCTTTCATCAGCGCAGAAAGGAGTTGCAAGAGGAAACTTGTGCCACAGAGGAGGTTGTTTTCGACAAAGAAGAGGAAATCACTACACCACATACCTATGACTGTTCCTGATGAAGAAAAAAGCCATAGATATTGAAAACACTTATTGGTGAAGGTTTGTACCACTAATTAGCAACCATTTCATGGCAATATTTTACAAAAGGCGTTCAAAAAGTTTTGCGCAGATGTGTCTAATTTTTTTATTTTTTGCAGGAGGAGAATGAAATTTTTTGTGAACATGCTTGGAACATTTAGCTATACAGTGAGCCTATTCAATGTAGCCTCCATCAGCTGTGACGTATCTGACTCAATGATCTTTCCATGATGTAAATGCACTTTGGTAAAATTCTGGGGATTGAATTTTACACCAATGCTTGACACAGGAAATAAGGCCTTTCTCACTATCAAATGTTTTACCGTGCAGGTGTGTCTTCAGATGACCAAAGAGGTAAAAATAAGACAGAGCCAAGTCCGGATTGTAGGTAGGATGAGGAACAATGGTGTAGTCTGATGAGCTGACCCTGAAGCTGTGGTCTGTAGGTCTTGGTGGCATGTTGCAGCTTGTCAAATGACCAACAGTAACCATCCTGGTTAATGGTGGAGCCAGGTTGCAAAAAGTCAATGAAAATGACACCACACTGATCCCAGAAGAAGGAGGCCATCACCTTCCGGTCTGCTGTTCGTGAAAGTCTTGGTTTCTTCTTCTGAGGGGAATACAGATGATGCCACTCCATGGATAGGGTTTTGCTCTCAGGTCGAGACAAAAACAAGCATGTTTCATCCTGGGTAATGACACCATCAAAACACTGTTTCCACTCTTCAGTAAAGGTCTTCATGAGACCCTTGCACACATTCTTCCTCACAGTTTTCATTTCTCTTGTCAGTAATCTAGCCACCCAACGTGCACAGATTTTTCTGTACCCTAGTGACTGTAGCCGTGATACTGCACTACCCAATGACAAATGATTCATTTCAGCAAGCAATCGTGTCATCACACGTATGTCATTTTCGATAATTTGATCAATGTTCTGCTTATTCACATCACTAACTGCCATTGATGGTCTACCGGATCGTGGATTGTCCAGTAGAGAGAAATCACCTTCTTTAAATCTCTGCAACCACCACTGGATACTGCTGCAACCCACTGTGTCCTCCCCATATACAGGGTGCAACTTCCCGTGAATCAATGTGGCAGAGTCATCGGTGGTCTTTAAGAGGCACTCTATCACCAACCATTGTCGCAACCTGAATTCTACTTCACGGTCCATTATGGCTCAACTGTAAATAAAAGAAAATACTTCTATATAACAACTCATAGCTAAAAGTTCCAAGTATGTTCATAAAAATTTCATTCTCCTCCTGCACAAAATAAAGAAATTATAGACAACTGTGCAAAACTTTTTGAACGCCCTTTGTAATACCTGAAATGCTCATGTGCCTCCATTCTGGTGGAGTAAGATCTACACCAGTATATATGTACATTGTCTTCCAAGTAGCCATTAACATTCTCTTAAAGTTTGATTTATAATTTATTTTTAGTGCTCAACAGTGATGCTGATGGCACCATTTCGATGTCTGACTGACTTTGAAGCCAAATTATAAGAAGCTACAATGTTGTGCAGGTCTTTCAATGTTGTGAGATGTACACCATCTGAATTTGAGTCCTGCACTGTTGCTCGAATTTTGTCAAGAACAATAGGAAAGGGGATTCCCACAGCAATGTCTGCAGCTATGCTCTCACATTCTTGTGGTGTCGGATTCAAATGACTTAAGTCTAGATCATGTCCAACATAAGTTGACACAAAATTAACAAGGTATCTCTGCAGGGCACTTTCCATCAATTTTGTTACTGCCTACCATTTTTAAGTGTCTCTTCCCTTCATCTTTGGAGACAAACTGAGCTGAATGATGTTAAACATACTTACAGGGTGAGTAATCATCAACAAACGTAATGCCACAGTGTTTCATGAATCTGAATTGTGTAGTGTGTTCAATTTCTTCTTTCCACTCCAAAAATTCACCTTCACTAGACAATGCCAGATCTCCAGATTTCACACGTATTTGATGGGCGGCTTGGAAATGATCACTCCAACACCTTTTTGACCCAGCTTCAAATGTGCACATCATACACATCAACCTCCTCTGCTGCTTCATTATGCCATGACTGTCTTGTGGTGTTGGTGGTGTTTTAAACTTCTTTTCAGAGTAAAACTCTTGTCTCATATGTAGCACTGATAGGAACATGAAGGTTCAATATTTGTAACATGAGATACAATTTCGTTCAACTGCTGTGGGTGCACTCTGGAAATATGCCACCTCAGATTCCTCTAATAACTGTATTCGTTTCAGCAAGTTTCACACTTAAAAGCACTCATTTTAAATGTTTTAATTACACAAACTGCTAAGAAGTACTGCTAGTGGTAAAACACATGGACTACAAAAAAGCAGGGAACAAGCATATTATCACTCTACAAAAAGTGATGAACATATAGATGCACTACAGAGATCATATTGATGTGCTACACGGGATGATGACGGAAGATCATATCGATGTGGTACATGGGACGACGATCAAAGATCATATCGATATGCTACAAGGCATGGACAAAGACTTTACACACGCACTTGGTTGGTGTGGAGGGGGTAAATGGGCAGGACTTGGGCAATTTCCAGGGTTGTCACTAACATTTCCTCTCAAAATGAACTTAATGTAAACAGTTGTAATGTCATGCTCATCCCACACAGTTTGGTGTTATGAATTATTTCATGGTCTTCTTCCTAAAACCTTTGGCACGTGTTGATGTTGATCTGTTCTTATTAGTCAAAATTACAAAAATTTAATGAAAGTCTAAAACAATGAAAAATTCCCGGGTTGTTAGAAAAATCCTGCGTTTTTCCCAGTTTTCTCCCAGATAAAAAAATTCCTGGGTTTTTCCAGGATCTTCTGGTTTTCCTGGAGCATATACACCCTGTATTTGTATGTTGTCAGGCACTTTTAGTTTTACATCAAAAAATACACTACAACCTTCAGACACTGCAAGTTGTTTGTTTAATACGTATTTGTGGCAGACCTCTTTATTGTTAAGCAGCCCTCTGAATTATGCGTGAAACAGTCTTGCAAGCATCAGTCGTAAATGTTTGTGTGGTTTTACCAGTTAGCCCCAGTACAAATAAGGCACTTGAACTACTAAAAGCCAAATACAACATGTAAAGAAAACCTACATATCTCAAAGTGGAAGGTATTGAGGGAGATATGACTAATACTCAAAACTATGCACTGGAGTAGCATCTAAAGTTAACCTTAAACAAAATTTTAATTGGATATAAAATATAAAAAGCAGATTCCTCTTCCTCAAGCTCTTTGTATAATGTGTGAAATTCCCCCTTCTCTACCGTGTAATAAGATTTAGTGAAACACACACACACTTTGTGTGTTTTGTTTTGCATTTATGTCTCTCTTCTCTAATATAAAAGCTATTCCTGCAAACTGCAAACAATTTGATCCCAATAAATGTCATTTTTGTGCAAATATGGACTCCAGCATCCACACATATCATCTACTGCATTGTTTATAGGCACTTTGTGTGTAAAAACAGTTGAAAATAATCTTGTTAAGATTGCAGCCCCACGAAAAGAACAGTTGAGGACTTGAACTGACATTATGTGCCATGACATGATGGTGTCATGATGTACAGTGTGATTGGCCTTCAATGTTAAAATTATTATGAATGTCATCTTCAGTATAAGACATAAAGTAGTTTACTGACCAATTTATACTAAGGAATACAGAATCTTCCAAAAAATTTGTTTACAACAAGAGAATATTTTTATAACATTTTGAAAAATGTGAAGTTATTTTCAGTTTTTAACATTGAGTTACCATTACTATAACTTCATTAAATCCCATCACTAGTGCACCAGGTGTATTTTCTTCTTTGCAAATATACAGCATATTACGCTGAGTTATAAATCCGATAACACAGTCCTGCTGAGGTGGACAAGTTTGTTTGTCAAGTTTGTGTGGTAAACCACTTCTTTCTGATAGCTGATAGACTAATGATCTGACAGTGGGATGTTTCTTTGCTGACTAAAACTTTTGCTCTACTCTGAATTCTGGTATGCTACCAGCTGATCTTTTTTTCTGCAGGGAATACATTTTTAAATTTCCCATCTGATTTGTCAACTCTGTAGTCTGAATTATTCTTAGCTTTACAAATGTATCTTCCCAATATTCCTTTGGATACGTTAGACTCCTTATAGGCATTTCAGAAGATCAAATGGCGGAAACTACCATGTACACTGATTTTATATCCAACTGCTATCTATCAGTCTTTCTAATGTAAGTTCAAACCGTCTGAATAAGGAAGAAAAAAGAGAAATATGTAGTTTGAAACATATTTGCATCAAAAAATAAAGGGGCAGAAGTGGACAAGAAGGCACTTAGCTGAGGACGCAAAAGCCATAACCACTTATACTGTGTTGATAAATGTAATACATATTGTAAATAAGATTTCATTAGTTTCGAGTTATGAAAAGAAGTAGAGTAGGCCATATCGGAAAAACAGTGCATTCAGTATTCCCAAAAACCAAACTTTTTTATTCTTGTTATTATGACATGCCTTATCATTTTAGTTTCTCATTATTATAATATTCCATATCCAATTTGATGTACGACAGTGGTATTTAGATTGTAAGTAACCACCATAATTTACGGTTGCCCTTAAAGATATAAAAGAAAGTTCAATTTCCGTAAGTAGGCCGTATGGGGTACAGTTACCATAGTTACAAAAGATATTCTGTATGGACCTGAATTAAAATTTAGAACTTTCTAAATATTCCAGGTAAAATATTTTGTTTAAATTTGAATATACTGCATTTTTGTATCAAACAAAATTGTTTATCTTACGTAAATTGAAAGTGGAGGTGGGAGAAAGGAGAGAAAAGGGAAAGAACTATTGATGTCAGCTGCATTGGGACTGTACACCAAACCAAACCAGCGGTGATGAGTGAAAATGTGTGCTAGACTGGGATTCGAACCTAGGATTTCCTACTTACTAGGCAATTGCGTTAATCACTGTGCCACTCGGACACAGTGTTTATTGCAGCTGCATAGTCTATCTCAGTGATGCTAGATCGGAATATGGGTCGGCCAAGTGGTGTACCAAAACAGTCCAGACAATTGCGATAACCATTATGTCCAGGTGGCACAGTAGGTAACACAGCTGCCAAGTAAGCAAGAGATTCCAGGTTCAAATCCCAGTCCAACACACATTTTCATTCATAGCCATTGATTTGGCATACAGTCCCGATGGAGCTGACATCAACAGTTCTGTCCCTTTCCTTTGCTTTCTCCCCCTCCACCTTCAGTTTACAAAATATGTGTCACAGCTGCGGGTTCCTCATGGTGTCTGTTCTTTTCAGCATGGTTGAAAGAGAAGACAGCATGCACTGATATAAATTTTGTTTCTGGTGAAGTTAACAATGTTTTTGGAATGCAATGAAAACTATTTATTTAGTGGTTAATAAATAAATTTTGCACAATTTATGCAAAATTGTAAGTTTACCTTTAAATTCTATATCTCGTTTCTTATGCAATGAAATTTATATGGTGACCAAGTTATAATTTTACATTTTCACACTGTAACTTACAAAAACGCTTTTGTGGAAAACAAGAAAATTTGGAAAATGTATAGCTCTAAAATGCTTCCACACACCATGTACTTGCATAAATGTCTTAAATCACATACTTTGTGACTGATACCAGAAAAAATCCTACTGATGAGAAAGTGGTACAGTAGGGTTCAGTTGACCAAAACCCGTCCTCTTGGCTTCTTACAACACTAACATAACACAATTTTCACTGTGATTATGTATGTCTTTCTTTGTAAAATCAGTTTTATATGTGTTTGCTACCAAATGCAATTAATATTTTTGTCACATGTTCTACTTACTGTAAGCTGTTCAATACACTTACATATGCATTCTGGTTGAAATACTTTCCAGCATACTGTTTTGACAATGTTGAGTAAATTTTGGTGAGTTATACACCTTCTGATAACAAAGATCTTATTTATGATCACTGTCCCATAATGTACAAAATTCAAGAAGATCTAAAATTAACAAAATGGGCTACATTTGCATTTCTTTTCTTCTAACAGCTGACCAAATATATTTTCATGTTTCACAAACAACCCAAAGAAAGCTTATCTAACAATATTCAGCAGTTTTCCCACTAAAGTTTGGTCATAGTAATTAATGCTAGTCTGGCGTATGGAAAATTATCAGCAGATGTCTCCATCATTGGGTTTTTTCAGAATATTTTGCAAGTTTACCTACTGTCTGTATTGATGACAACCTATAATTCTTTTATGTTCTGCTTTCAACCTATGATCTTCTTAATTCTGTATTTATTCAAAATGACAATGTTTTTTTATTATTTCATAACTTTCACAGCATTATTTATTTGATTTTGTTGTTTTCACTCCCATTTTTAACCTGTTGCAAATGCTAAGTGTATATGCACGTATACATTATGCATGAAGTTTAGGCTGTTTAGAAATTGTTACATAACATTTGTCTTTGCTTATGTTGACAAGTTTCTGGAACTCTGGTACTGTTAGTGTAGAAAATTATATTATCATATTTGGATCTTGCAGAACTGTTTACTGTTATTTCATATACAACTTCATGTAAGACACATACTAGTTTATAGTGGTAATATCTGAACTGTATAGTTTGCAGACAGATTAAAACCAGTACCCTCGATAGTGTATAATACTGCCAGCTAGTAGAATAAGAGAAGTTTGCAATACATCAAGGTATGCTTAGGTGTGCACCTCATGTCACAATATTTGTACATGTAATTTTATGTTACAGAGAGAAGGTGGTAATCTTGAGTTATCTGAAAATCAGTCAGGGATATTGCAAGTACCACCACAGAAACAAGGACTAGAGTATCAAATTGAGATTTTATATATATATATATATATTACCTCCTCCCGAACAGGCCATGAAGGCCCAATGGTACTGAATGGCCGCCGTGTCATCCTCAGCCAACAGGCATCACTGGATGAGGATATGGAGGGGCATGTGCTCAGCACACTGTTCTCCCAGTTGTATGTCAGTTTCTGAGACTGGAACTGCTGTTTCTCAATCAAGTAGCTCCTCAGTTTTCCTCACAATGGCTGAGTGCACCCCGCTTGCCAACAGCACTCGGCAGACCGGATGGTCACCCATCCAAGTGCTAGTCCAGCCCAACAGCACTTAACTTCCGTGATCTGACAGGAACCGGTGTTGCACTGCAGCAAGTCTGTTGGTAATTGAGATATTAGTTTTTTTCCAAATTACATTAAATTTATTGCCTGAATCACTCTGAAGGGAACAGTTCAGTGTATATTCTGTAGACTGGTTCTGCACACATAGCACGTAATTGATATAAGTAAGTGTCAACAGAATACAATTATATGTAATATTAATTTATGAATCTGATGGTAGTGGGTATACATATTGTAAAGAATTAATTGGACATAACAGAAAATTTCTCATGCCATAATAATAATGTATGGTCATTTCAATAAGGGTATGTCAGTCATAGTCATTAAAAATTGCTGCAATTACTTCTATAGGTGCAACTGTATTGTACAAGACCTGACCATTAAACCAGAGGTATGAGCCAACTTAAGGAACAACATTATGATTTTAAAAACCTTTCTAAATGATTCCCATTAACTTGATTATGATAGCCCAGCCTTAAAAATGAAAGGTAAATTATGGATTGTGAAAGAAATTTCAGCAATTAATGTGACACAACTTTGTTGTTGAAAATTATTTAACAAAATTGAGTTAGTGACTTAATAAATGTTTATTTTTTCCAGTTTTGATAATACATGTATTTTGTGTTCTGGCTACTTTGATATATGCTGAGACATGAAAAAATTTCTGTTAACATATACTATGCACAATTTGTGTACAATTTTGTATTGTAATGTGTAACAACTAATTTCTTTCTTCTTTTACTGCGAAATCTACAGTCCATTTATTCATCTCTGATGTAAAATGTGTCCACAGTGGGCTAAGCATTCAGATTGCTTTCTAAATGTCTTCAGTCAAGTTGCTCATGTCTCAAATTTTAAAATAATGTGAGATGCAGAGTTACCTCTGCTAAAAATCAGGCCATTGTTACACATTTAACAGGAGAATGCCACTGATGACCTATTCTAAAGTACTGTATTACTTATTACAATATAAAAATAAGTCTGCTGAGTATCAATTTTCACATGTCTTCCAATTTAATGTCCTACTTATATTATTCAATTGGTGAGCTTCAGTACATTCCAGATAAAATACTTTTTCTACCAGTACATACATATCGATAAGACAAAGCCACAATTACCTACTAGGAAAGGCTATGTTGAGAGATCAATAGATGATAGTCTTCCCCCTAAGATCTTGTATGCTAACAGGTTACACCCATTATTTTCATTAGTGTCCTCACCACTGACAGTCAGTAACCTTATTCATTATTGCACATAAATGAATCTGCTGCAAGCATATATACTAGAAAATAAATGGTTTCGAATTGAGACTTGCAGGACACCCTATGTTTTAAGTACATACTTCAATTACAGTTTACTTCTACAATTCCTGATTTTAACAATGTGTCATCTAATTCTCACTCATTTACTAAATATGATGTAAGCAACACTGTAGACTATCTATAAATGGCTGATGAAGAGTCACTGAAGTTAATCATTCATCAGCAAGTGATTGATATTTTTGTGAAATAAATAAGTAGATTTTACTGTTGTTATCACAGATTTGACAATGCAGAAAATCAATACGTTAATACTAAGGACTGGATAGCTTCAAATGTATGATAAATATTTTTAAGAAATGGTCAGCAAATGATTGCTATTTTTGTGAAATAAATATGTAGATTTTGCTGTTGTTACCACAGATATCACAATGCAGAAAATTAATACATTAATACTAAGGACTAGATAGCTTCAAATTTGTGATAAATATTTAAAAAAATCATCAAGCTTGTGAATGTAATATGTCACCAACTGTTTTCCAAATATGTGTATTGTTGTATTTTTTAGAACAGTACTGGGTCGTTAACAGGAACATAGTTACTCATGGCAATAAATGTTTATTCACACAATGGAAATTTCAGGTAGGAATATCATTGTAAATACTTATCCATTAAGAGATATTCTATGATATCCTAAAGTAACATAATTTTTCATTTATAATGATATCTTATTTGATAACTTTGCTCATTATCAAATAATATATCTTTCAAAAAATGTACAGATAGCCAGAAGGCATTCATGATATGAAGTTTTAAACATGGCTACATGGTCAGCGACCATTTACAAATTAAAATTAAAGCAATTACAGCCTTTGATTGTAAAAATTAAGTCTTTTGATCTGGTTTAAGCACTTCGATGAGTGACTTCATCAAAAATTAAACATTAAAACTGCTGTGTCACATATAAAATAAATATCAAGCAATAAAACTTTACTTACAATTTATTTTTAAAAAAGAATACATGGAAGGCGAGCAACTATGGGCTGCTCACACATGTCAAGCCACAGGTAGCAACAGACTGAATGTTTAATTTCTGATGAAGGCACTCATAGAAGTGCTGAAATTGATTAAAATTCAAAACCTGATGTGACTTAAGCTCTTACATAATTTCAGCTGATTATACATATGTACAATGACAATAAATGAAACTCTTATTTAATTTCTCAACAAATAAACCAAACCTACAAATGATATCATACTAAAGGACTCACTTGATAATACTTGTGAAAGGACTGTCTCATTTCAGCAAAACATTTTCGAAACTGCTTGTAAATTTTTCCAGTTAACTGCAATATTTTTACTACTGAGCTAAAGACAGAGTTGCAGATCTCATTTGTGCACAAAACATAACATTCTGAAATTTGGCTCATTATTTGTTGTGAGTATGTGTATGTTGCTCCAACTGGTAAACATAATTTTGTATTTCTGTTGGTACTTGCACAAACAAAAAAACCCATGTAACTTGGAAGACAATTAAGGAACTTGGATTCACATTTTCAATTACTTTGCTGTGCATTATATAGATTCAGTAGTCATGATCTCCTAATTATTACATAACATATCAGAGAAATGAAGTACAGAAAAGGATCAGTAAGCTCAAAATTAATTTTGGTTCTCCATACCATAGATCAAGTGTTACGTAAGGATGTGAAAACACTCATTTTCATTTACAGTAATTGTAATAAACATGTCAATGTAGTACACAATAGAAAACTCTCAGGCTATCTATGCCATGCACTGTTAAATAATATAACACAGAGTATGTAGAACATATTGATTTTATTAACAATACATTCTTAAAAATTCACCAATGGGATAGAAAGAGTTTCCAACAAATGAACTGCTCATACATCTCCGCTCTGTTCCTTACTAATACCTAAACTTTTTATTGTTGTAGCCAACTTAATGATTCTGTGTAATAGAAAGTTTTTATGTTGACTATTTTTCTTCATTGTCATTATTCTGTGAACTGAACTTTTGACTGGGGAAGGGTGACTGATTTTATCAAGGAAGAAACTTACAATAATGAGAAGAAGCTGTTAGTTCATCCATTTGTTTGACAATGAATTTACAGAATATAGCTGAATTCACATGAGAACTAATTCGTGCAAGATACCTTAGCAATTAGAAAACTATAGGTTATGTTAGAGATGTTCCCCAAAATATGTTAATGTATGGCATTATGGAATGATATAAGGGAAAGTATTAAACATTTGTTTTAGTTTTAGGTCTTTTACATGTCATTATTGCTTTTGTGAATAAAAACTAGTTCAGAAACATCAATATTTATGTGGAATACTCCTCCAATATAAGTTTACCATGAGCGTGTAATTCCAAGAACCCAACATTTCTATCTGTACTTATTCATGGTGTACAGTTGTAAGGACATCTCTTATAGATTCGGAAGTGAATAAGTGAGTATTTTTTACTTTTATGGCAATGAAATGGTCACAAAACATTTACACTGATAAGCCAAAACATTATGGCTACCTGCTTAATAGCTTGTTTGTCCATCTTTGGAATGAAATACATCACTGATTCTGTGTATCAGGGATCCAACAGTTTGTTAGTAGGTTTGTGGAAGCATGTGGCATTAGATGTCTACACAAAGGTCATGTAATTTGCATAAATAACAGGCTGCTGATTTGTGTACGCTGTGATGACACCTGATAGTGACCCAGATGTGTTCCATAGCAACTACATCAGGTAAATTTGTTTATCGAGACATCAACATGTGTTCACTATAATGCTCCTCAAACCACGGTAGCATGATTCTAGCTCTGAGACAAGAACAATTATACTGATGAAACATGACATCACCGTCAGAGAAGACATCAAACATGAAAGGATGCAGGTAGTTTGCAGCTGTCAGCTTGTCTTCAATTACTACCACAGGTCCCATGCAAGCACTGGAGAATGTCTCCCATAGCATAAAACTGCTCACACAAACCTGCATCCATGGCTTTCAGCTGAAATTCGCCACTATGGTGGCATTTGTGGAGACAACCAGTGAACTAGTGTAGCAAAAATGTGATGCACCCAAAAAGCCTACACACTTGTATTGAACAATGATTGAATCCTGATGGTCCTGTGACCACTGCAATTGTAATCATTGTTGTTGAGTCAAGATGTGAACTCATAGGTGTGACCTGCTGCAGAGCTCCACATTCCACAATGTATGCTGAATGTTGTGCTCTGAAACAGTTGTGCATGCAATTGTTCTCTTTCAGCTGAGTTGCCACACATCACAATCTATCCTACTTTACAGAGCAGCCAAGCTTCCGAACTCCACATTCTGTGAGTAGTCATGGGTGTCCTACCATTTAGCACCGCATGGTAGTTTCATTGTTGTGCTACCTCTTTTCGTAGATGGTCACGTAGCAGATGAGTATTTGACCAGTTTCAAGATACTCATTCTGAGGCTCTGTGTAGTAATAATTCGCCCTTTTACAGTGTTTCTTAACTCAATGGATTTCCAAATTTGCACCCTATATCTCCACCATGGTAATCGCCCATTTGAGTCTGTTCCTTCATTTGTGTCTTTATTACTGCATTAATTTTCTTCAACATGATTGGCAGTGGTCACAATGTTTGGGCTTATCAGTGCATTTAGCTCATGGACATTTTGTTAGCGAACAATGGAAAATCTAATATGGAATAATGACAATATTATGAAAAGGGCAGACTGGTAGTCACCATGTAGCAGAGATGTTGAGTTGCAGACACACACAACAATAAGACTGCTAAACAAATAGGCTTTAGGCTAAAACACCTTCTTCTGAATTAGGCAACATATACAGACACATTCACACTAATGCAACTCACAAACACACAACCTCTGTTTCCAGCTGCTGAGACCAGAGATGGTGGTCATGTGTGTCTAATTCAGAAGAAAGCCTTTAGCCAAAAGCTTACTTGTTTAGCAGTATTTTTGTTGTGCCTGTCTGCAAGTTAAATCTCCACTATGCAGTAAGTAGCAATCTGTCCTTTTCATGGTATTGACATTTTGATTATTATTATTTCTGAAATGATACTTGTTTTAGAATCTGTCTTGATATTTGTGTCATCTGTAAATAAAATAAACTTAATATATGGCATGATGTCATTAAAACACACAGAAACAATATCGTTGAAGGAACCATGCAGAGCAAAACAGGGTGTCCCAAGAGTAATCGTTAATATTCAGGGATGTGATAGGAATGTTCATATGCTCTATTCTGAATAGTTTCTGAGATAGAACATACTTAATGAAGATTTAATTTTTAACTAGTGGTGTACATATACATGTCTTACCCACCCAACCACTTTGACATTTTATTCTGCCCTAATCTACCTCATTTTTTTCAACCTGTTTGCTTGGAATGTCTTTCTGCCATTAATCTAGCCCACAGAACATAGAGTTTTCCATGGTGCATTATGAATGAAGTAGTATGAGGGAATGAGTGCATCAACGAGAAGCATCAGTTAACTGTGATTTACACATGCTGACCAAAATGCCACACAGACAAAGTAATGAAGAACATGCAGGTATGGTGTATATTTATGGCTTCTGCAATGGTAGCACTCATGCTTCTGTCAAACAATGCCATTGGCACCTTTAACATGTCAAATTCCTGATTGTAGATTGTTTACAAGTGTTTTCCACACATTGTGTGAAACAGGTATTCTTTCAAGTTCCCAACCTGTACAAAAATAGCAACATATTGTTGAAATGGTGAAGTGTAGTCCTACTACCAGCACACAGCGCTTTTTGCATGAGTAAATGTTTCACAAATAGGTATGGGGTGAACACTGAATGTGGAGAATTTGTATTAGTTTTGTATATAGTGTGTCCACAATCTCCACATTCGTAACAATGCTACAGGACTTGAATTTTGTCACTGGTTAAATGCCGGTAACCATATGCTTCCATTAATATTATTCACTGATGAGGCCATGTTTAGACATAACAAAATCCCCAACACATGTAATATTCATCAACGCTCCCAGGACAATCCACATGCTACTCTGTAAACCCATTTCCAAGTTCATTTTTTTATCAACGTTTGGTGCAGCATGATCAGTAACATATTTGTAGGTGAAAGAGGACAGAATTACTTGCCCTTTTTTCTTTGAAAGTTCGTTTATTGAACACCCTGAGCACTGCAATGTACATGCAGCATCACAGAGCTCTTTCACATTTTACCAAACATGTGAGGGAACATCTCAACTGCAATTACTCTAATTGCTAGACTGGTCATAGTAGTACAATTAACTGACCACCAAGATCACACAACCTCATGCAATAAGATTTTTGTTGACAGGTTGGATGAAGTCTGAGGTGTGTGAACACATGAGATGAACTGCTTGGTCACATCATGGACCCCGCTGTCCTCATTATAGAATCAGGAGAGGCACTCAGACAAGCAACACAACATCTTCTCCCAAGAGCGCACAAATGCTTTGAAGGTGACAGTGGGATATTTGAACATTTATTGTGAACTGTACAACAACCGTAACTACAAGTGTACAATAATTCTTACATATGCATGTGTTAAATACACTTTTGTAAAATGCATGTTGCAATGTTTACTAGCTCTTGTACATATGAACTTTTGCAAATCTGACAATGTATTGAGTAATAAACTAAATAAATAATAATGTAAATTAATTGTGCTCTGTCTAGGAATCTGTTTGGAATAGGACTTATGTCTATATCACATTTTGGGCTTGAGACGATCATTTTTTTGTATCCCTGAATACTGAGCATTCTTCCTGTGGCATCATGTATAGTTAATAACTTACCAGTCAGGGGAGGAATATATCATTAATTTTCATTAAATAATCTGTCTCCATTTATTTGGCTGTATATGAACTGTGTTAAAAATTTGATTTCAATGTGTTAAAATAGGATGGTTGAGACTAAAGACTCAACGAAAGTCAGGAACAATGACTTCAGATGAATTCCATAATCCATAGTGAATCCTGTTGAACTTTGCCCTGAATATGTTTTAAAAAATCCAGTTAGATAGCAAAAAGTGTGGCAATTTGTAGCTGATTACCATTTGTCAGACGAGTACAGCAGAAATGTTAACATTCCATTATCATATGTCAGTCTTAATCATGATACTTTAGAGACTGGAAGACACTCTGTAAGGAAAGTGTAGCTATGAAATACTTCCAGATGAAAATTTGAATGGGAGACAATCTTCAGCAAATAACATATGCACTACAGGTAGAAGCAGACACAGGTGGAACACACAACCAAGCAGCATACACCAGAAAGAATTTCAGTCGAGTTCTTCTGAGATGGAAGAAACTTTCCCCTGGCTGTGTGTGTGTGTGTGTGTGTGTGTGTGTGTGTGTGTGTGTGTGTTGACCACTTATCGATTTGTGCTACGAAAATGTATTAATTTAGTGTATCCCACAATAAATAATAATTTTTTTTACAGAAGTAACTATATGAAAGGCTACTAAAAAACGTATAGTATGGGCACATAATAAAAGACTTTCCTTTATACACTTTGTAAAATAAAACTGATGTCTGCATTGCAGTTCTTGTTATCAGTGAGATTAAAAGTTATGGTTATGGACAATATTTGTTTCCTATTGCGGTGTATGGGACGACATATGTGTTCATAATGTTAAATTGCATTTTATATTAAATTCACAAAACCATGCTTTTATTGGCTTATATATAGTTTATGTTTGATTAATATTTTAATTTTAACTCTTCAGAATAGTATTATGTGTATGGACATGGATGATGAGGTACTCTGAGGCATTTAATATGACTTTCCAGGCACAGAATATCATCCTTCATCAGATACAAGTTTCTGAAAAAGTCTGTAAGGCTCATAAGTCTCCTGTATCACTGATGTCTGTTGTCTACAGGACTATCTCAAGAGAGTGAATCTGACTCTGGCCACTCAAACCATCTAGAACAATTAGTTGATAAACAACATTTGTAATAGTTTAAAGAAATTTGCTTACAACACTTATGAAAGTGGAAATGTGATGCTGTTTATTCCACCATGTCACTTCATGACATTAATAACAGAATTAAAGTCCCACCCTCTGTCATTGATATTTGCTTATTGTCTTGACACCAGAGATGAAAATGACACTCCTACTAGATGTAAACTATTTGAAACATTCATCCTGTCCATTTAAAATTGTGTTTAAATATAACCCATGAGTGGTAAGAAGTCATCATAGCAAAGGCACATGTTCCATATTCCTGCACTGTCAACATCTGATGCTATGTTCTGTCCCTAAAGCTACATTTCATGTAGCCATATGGCCGACTGTGTACACTGCAGTATTTAAGTCACAATACCATTTTCAATTTAGGTATGTTCACATGAAAATTCATAGCACTTAGAGGTTTCTCTGAATTGAATGTGAGAGCCTCATTGTCTTTCTTATGTGGGGTGAAAATAATCCTGTAGCTGCTACAATGAAATATGGGGAAACACCACAGTTTTTCTACAAAAACTGTGTGTGTGTGTGTGTGTGTGTGTGTGTGTGTGTGTGTGTGTGTGTGTGTGTGCGTGTGTGTGTGTGTGTGTGTGTGTGTGTGTGGACGTCTTAAGAACAAATAAACAAGTAACAGACATTGTGATTCTTATATGATCATATTTTTATGGTAATAGGAAAGACACCGTCATCAAATCTGATGAAATTTACCATGGAAAATAACATAGAATACCAATGAAGTGATTTTTCAAATGAAAACATGGTTTAGGATGAGAGAACGGGTACCAATTTTGTGGAAGGAATATTAAGCCAGAGAGCTCATGTTCCAGATATTGCAACAGACAGACTCCTGACTAGAGATAAACAGAACATTTCTATTATATCTAAATCAAATAGACATGTGACAATGCAAGTAGCTAACCATTAAGACAAAAAGGGTGGGAACTCTTTGGTTTCATTGATATACTTACTTCAAAGTACTTTCCATTTTCTATCTGCAATCCCCACCCGTGTCCTCCATGCTTGTTAGTTTGAGATTCCAACACCAGGTCAAACGTAACTGTGCCAAACGCAACTGTGCATTCACACTAAAGATAGAGGATATTGCCTAATGAGCTGAATCAGTTACACGAATTCATGTGTCTGTTCTTTCCAACATGCATGGTATCAATAATAGATTCTGAGAATGGGTTACTTTATTTATACAAAAAGAGTGACAGTTATAATTCAATTTCTATGGGTCAAAAAGACTAGCGGTGCAAAAAGAAATTTAAAAAAGTAGTTACACTACAGTGGTTGAAAGTTCTGCTACTGCTTACCGATTTTGACTTGTTTTGCGAAAACTAAAATCTTTAATAAAGCAAACACATTGTGTATTATTCTGAACCAAGTTTAAGAACTTAAATCAAAGCACTAGTTCACAATTCTGCCACTCCCCTCCCCCCTCTGCCATAATTTTTGTTATTACTTGAATGTGGAAATAAACAGTGACCAAGCAGATTTTCTTCTTCTGGAAGGCTAAAAAGTATTGAAATGTGCCCTGTTTTGGCTTAGCATAACAACAGATAGGCCACCTCTGTAAGCAAACATACATCAACATTTTTTTCTCAGCATTGAGTGAACCCTCCATGAGACCCATCCTTAATAATCCAGCATATCAAAAACTGCATTTCCAATTTCCATCCATCCTCAGTGTCCCACTACATAGAGCCTCCCATTTTAACCCATAAATGCAAGTCTATAAGTCCACATGTTATGTTATGCACAGACTACACCATTGCCAAATGGAGCCAATGCTCTCCCACCTATGCCAGCCAACACAGCTTCTGCTGATGCTACATTACCATTGAAATGACACTCCCAGGTCTACAAGAATCATCCTCCACAAATATTCATTCAGCCCTGGAGCTCCACTCCCACTGGCAAAGTTTGATGACCACTTTTTGGTTGTATCTTGTCTCGAGGTCGCAAACAGCACTTGAATGCCTGCATCTGGATAATGTGGCAAGGTAGTGACTTTTCAGAAGGGTTATTTTATTCATACAAAAGGGTACACACAGAAAATTGAATTCCTAGGGGGGAAAACCTCCACAACAGTTTTTTTTATTTCTAAGCTCCATAAAAAAAGCAAACATACTATACATTATTGGGTGCAAGACTAAAAATGTAAATTGGAAAGTTGAAATAAACAGTGCTTCAGCACACTATTTCTTCTACAAAGCTAAAAAGTATTTCTGAAATGTGCTGTGATTTAACTTGACTATGTCTGACAGACCCCCCACAATATGCACCATATACAACAGTATTTCTCAGTGAGTAACAAAGCTAACTGCATTTCCAGTTTCCCTGCTTTCCTGCAATATAGACCCTCCCATTTATATCCACAAATATCTGTCTATGTGCACTCATGTGACATTATGAACGGGCTCTGTATGGTCTGCTTCACAACCACCTTATAATTATTTACCCAAATTTGACTCATAGTACCCACACAGTGAAGATCTTAAGTAACAATAAATCCACCAAGGTTACCATTCAGAATGTAAAGCCAGCCTACTTGCTCCTGAAGGAAAATGATGTTGGCTACTCCTCCTACTGTCATCTAACACATATGTGGCTGTCTGCTGTGACCTTACCAACCAACACCACTGCCTGATAAGAGTCGAACCCCTCCCAACAATGCAACTCTGGATGAAGTCTTAGATTATACATCACCAGAGAAAGAACACTCCACTGTGTTTGACTCGCGTACTTATTTCGAAATACTTTTCATTTTCTGCCTCATCACCTTATATTTAGGTGCTTCATGTGTATGTTTTTTATGTGTGAAATGCATCTCATCAATAATATAATAAAATTTTTTTTTTTTCTTACTGTAGTTCTTATTTAATTGTGGATTATTGTTCCTACAAGTAGTGATACTGAAGAACACAATGAAAGATGATCCAATCATTAAAGGAATGGTTACCTCACCAGCTGCTGTGGATGCCATCACATCAGAATAGTTCTTGCATGCAACAAAGTAAGAATACCATTCCAATGTCCAGTCAAATTTCAGAGAAGTGCCAAGTAATTCACATAATGGCACCTCACAATCAGTTCAATAACAAGCTGCATTGTGTCTTCCATGCCATGTGGAAACAATGTGTATTTGATTATTTAATTGTGTTGAGCTTATGTTTTAAGAGGATGTGTGTGTAATCATGTATGTTGATACCAAAGAAAGCACACTGACATTTAAAGACGATTACAGACAAAAAGATGTCGTACAGAAAGCCACTTCCAACAATTATTTGAATAAATGTTTGAGATGTGTTGCTCTGAGTGTCAAGTATAAGGCAAAGTCTCTGGTCACAACACTTTAAAGAATAAGATAAGTCTCAAAGTAGGATAACACAGAAGAAGAAGCCTACAAATTTATGGGAGTGCATATGAAAACTGTAGAGGTATATTCCTGGAATGGCAACTTAGTAGGTCAACAACTGAGGGTCCTCACATCTGAACAAAAGGATAGACGGGATAAGTGGAGCTCCTCAACAAACCATGGTAACTGGAATTAATATGAAGGAAATCAAGGATTCCAAAATTACAACACTCAGAAACACAGCCTCTGCTTTACTGGATTTTGAGGTCTATGGCATTACTGAATTTTCTGAGTACTAGGATATTAATCTGTATACAATACTTTTTGATTCAAGTTGTGTAGCAAATGGTTATAAAATAAAGTCAGTTAACCTTCATAGAACAGCTAAGAACCTCCTTTAAATACTTCTCAGTTTTGGGAATAATCACTGACATACTTTGCACAACACTGTAAAAAAAATAGTTGAAACTGGTATACTAGCTGCTAGTTTTGGTTCGGTTGTTTGGGGGGAAGAGACCAGACAGCAAGGTCATCGGTCTCATTGGATTAGGGAAGGACGGGGAAGGAAGTCGGCCAGGCCCTTTCAAAGGAACCATCCCGCATTTGCCACGAGCGATTTAGGGAAATCACGGATGGCCGGACGTGGGATTGAAGCGTCGTACTCCCGAACGCGAGTCCAGTGTGCTAGCCACTGTGCCACCTCGCTCAGTGCTGCTAGTTTCCAGCTAACAAAATGTTGTTGACAGATTTATTGCTGCAGTTTCTCCAGCAGAAATCTAAAATCTCACTCTGACCTCCTGAAATTTGCAAACAATATCTCACCATCCTTTTCCATTTCTTGTACCTTTCTTATTTAGATGCTGTTTTATGTATAGTCCACTTATATTTCCTTTTCTGTTGCCTTTTCAATGAGAGTGCAATATCCTGAGCAAGGAAGCAGATGCATATGAGACTGCCTGCACAATGAGGCAATGTGTGGACATGAGAAAACACATATATAAACAGAGCACAGTTTCCTGAGCAGAGAATGAGATTCATAGCAGACTACTTGCACAATTAGGTAATGTGTGGGCATGAGAACACGCATGCATATTTATATTCTTTCTGCTAATTTTTGTGTCTGTGCTCTTCTCCCTGTGCATCAGTGTTTGCACAAGAGGAAAGAGACATCATGTGGACATACCCCAAGGACAAAGTGCTTGCTCAGTTCTGTAATGCGACAGACAACTGCGTGCAACAAATTTTACAAAGTGAAGTTCTCTAGGCAAAAAAAATGCATTTTATATTTTGGCCACATATCCACTCTCTAGTTTCCAAAGCTGCTATTTTAGAGGCTACTATCAAGCCAGTGTGGATTCATCAGTTATTTTTAGTGGTTAAAAGTGCTGTGGTTGCAAGTAACTCCCCAAAAAGACTCGTCATTGGTTATAGCAGATCAAATATGATATTTGTTGTTATGTAATGATGCAGGATTGGCCCTACAAAGAGGACAAAGCATAATGAGAGTAGCTACAGAAGATATTGCTAGAGGGGAGCAGCTACCACTAGCAGAACTAGTCACATCATTACAACATGATTTTAGCACTCTCACATGACACCCCTGAAGAGCTCCTGCATTACCCAGGATCCACCTGTCTTTCAAGTGATGCAACGTTCAATATTATGTTAGGAAAATGCACCTCCCCAGTCAGTTATCCAAACAGTGACTGTATTGATGCCCCACCAACTGCCTAGTAGTAATATGCCTACACACCATATCAAACAGTTCCTTACATACGGTCTGCTTATCATATGGCCTTAAGCCCTGAGTGATCACTGCATCATGAAAAACTGAATCTCATGCCTGTGTCAAAAACGTCACAGCACATGACACTCTGCTTTTCAAAGCTTTCCTACATCACACCACAAGTACATTCAGGACACCTGCAGTGCTTGAAGGTCTTACATCTACTCAGGATCAGACCTTAGTGTCCTACCTGCAAAAGCTCAAAGACCACTATTTATTTGCATCTTGACTCACAGGCACAAACAACTCTCATATACCTACTTTAGGCCAAAGCTGTAAATTTTGTTACTACTTGAAGGTGGAAATAAACAGTGCTCCTGTGGTTTGTTTCTTCTACAAGCTAAAATGTATTTCTGAAATGTGCCCTATTTTAACTAGCCATGGTAAAGATAGATTGCCTGTGTAAACATTACACTTGTCAATACTTTTCTGTCCGCAGTGAGCCAACCTTCCTCGACACCCACCCTTCCTGACACAGTACATCGAAAACTACATTTCCAACGTGTATCCATCCTCAATGTCCATCCACCATGCAGACCTACCCATTTTAATCCACAAAGGCATGTTCTAATTCACTAATTAATGATATGCACAGACTCCATGAGGCATCCTTTACAAACAAATTATAAGGGTCTGTACCTGGTTTTGGACTGTAGTGCCTGTGGCAATGAGAATCTTAATAAATAATAAACCAACCAAGGATTCAACTGAGCACATAAAGCTTACCCACTTGCTCCACATGGAAAATACTGTGTGCCACCCTACTAACTGTCACCATACACATATTTTCCAATGTGCTGTGGCTGACCAACCTACTGCATTGTCAAACAGAGCCAACATTCTTTCCCCAAGTCAGTAAACGCAGCCTCTACTGATCAATCATGACCACTGAAATGACACACTCAGGCCAGTATGCAACAGGCCTGTGAGAATCTTACTGCTTCAGTATCCATTTGGCACTGGAGCACTCCTTCTAGCAGCAAAGTTCAATGACAGCTCTTTGAGTGCATCTTGGCTCATGACCACAAACAGCTCTCGAATACCTATTTTTGGATAAGGCATTAAGAAAGTGATTTCTAAGACAGGGTTGCTTTATCCATACAAAAGGGTATACATTTGAAATTAAATTCCTAGTCATGCAAACAAGAAATAAATTACACTACTGCAGTTAATCATTCTGCAACTGTTTCGTTATTTCTAACCTCTTTAATCAAGTAAACATATTATTTAGTGCAAGATTAAAAATGAAAATTGAAGCACTGGTTCATAATTCTACTCACCTCCTCTCCCCCCATGATATGCGTTCCTCTTACAATATTGAAATAAACAGTGTACCAGCACACTATTTCTTCCCAAAACTAATAATCATTTCTCAAATGTGCCCTGATTCAACCTGAGATTATATATGTCAAACCACTATGGTATACAATATATATGACACTATTTTTCAGTGAATAATGGTGGTACCAATTTTTCTTAATCTAGCATATGAAAAACTGTATTTCCAATTTCCACATTGTCCTGCCACATGTGCCCTCCCACCTTTTATCCACAAATATCTCTCTATGTACACTGATGAGACATTATGCTCACACTCCATACAGTCAGCTTCACAACCACCTTATACAGGTATGTACCGGTTTTTGAGCATAGTACCCACACAATGAAGATATTAACCTACAGCGAACCCACCAAGGTTTCCTTCAAGAACATAAGTGCACGATGGAAAACGCTGTGGGTCACTCCGGTACTATCAGTCAGCACCTATGTGGCAGTGTGCTGTGGCTGACAGCCCAACACCGTTGCCAGACAATGCCGACTCTCTTCTACCTACATCAGTGGAAATGGTTTAGATGATGCTAGGTCATCAGAGAAAAAACACTCAAAGGACACACAGTCTGTTCCACCAACACTACTTCCAATATATGTCAGTCCTGAATGAATCACCCGACGCAAATATCAGTTTGTCAACAATGATCTACTCTATGGGGGCAGAGAGAGAGGGGGGGGGGGGGGGGGGTAGAGGGTGCGTGATGTAACACAAATACTCAGCCATTCAAAAAACTATGTCTTTCTTATGAGTGATAGATTTACTTTTGAGTACTTTCTGCTTCCTGCCTCATTAATCTGTACATACTGGCTAAACATGTATGCTTTTGTGTGTGACGTATGTTATCATTAATATAATAAATTGTTTTTCCTTACTGCACTATGTCTTCTGTGCCATGTGGAAACCATGTGTGTTTCATTGTGTAGTGTGCTGAGCTTAGGCTATAAGGCAATTTGTGTGTAATTGTCTGTTGACTCAAAAGAAAGAACAATGCAATTTATACATGATTACAGAATATAAAAGTTTGAGGAGGGATTCCCTGAGCATCAAGTATTGGTTGCAGACTCCAATCATAGCACTTTAAAGAATAAGATAAATCTCCCAATAGGATAACACAGAAGAAGAAGTGTACAAAGTCATGGCAAGTGCATGTGAAAACTGTGGATGTATTTTCCTGGTACAGCAAATTAATATCACAACAACTGAGAAACCTGACAACTGAACAAAAGAAAAGATGGGATAGGTAGAGCACCTCAACAAACGATGCTACTAACAATTGAATTTAAGGACACTGATGATGCAAAAACTACAAAATTAAGAAACACAGTCTCCGTTGTAGTGGATTGTGAGGCCTATGTCATGACCAAATTTTTGAGGACTAGGGTGATAATCAGTTTACAGTCTTTTTTATTTAAGTCGTGTAACAAATTATTATGAAATAAAACTTGAATGGCATACTAAAAAGTCAATGAATCTTCACAGAGAGATTCAGATCCTCCTTTAAATATTTGTGAGTTTTAGGAATAATCAACAAGCTATGTATGTAATATTGAAATAAATGCTTCAAAATGCTTCACTAGTAGCTGGTTGCCAGGTAACAAAATGGTACTGCCAGCCGTACAGCTGCTGCTTCTTGAGCAGAATATCTAATATTTCACTTTGACCTCCTTCTGAAATTTGGCATGTCACCATCACATTTTGTTTTTCTTACCTCTCTTATTTAGATAAGGTTCTACACATAGTCACCTTGTGATTTCTTTTCTTTTGTCTTTTCAATGAAATAAACACAGCACAGTCCCCTGAGGAAAGAATGGGATGCACACGAGACAATGAAGCCAGGTGAGGACATGAGAAAGGACATGCTACACATGTCCTCCGTCCTGATGTTTGAGTGTGTACTTCTGTTCCTGGATGTCTGTGATAGCACATAATGAAATAGGTATTGAGTAGACATGCCACAAGGCCAATGTGCTTTGATACTTGAGTAAACTGAGAAACATTTGCATTCAACTAGTTTTACAAAGTTAAGTTACTGGAAACAATCATCATCCGTATTCTAGCATTATATCCAGCCTCTAATTTCTGAAGCTGCAGTGTATGAACCTACCCTTAAGCAAGTGTGGATTCATCAGTTACCTCTAGAGGTTAAGAGTGTTGCGGATGCAAGTAAGTCACGAAATACACTCACAGTTACTTATAGCTGATCAAATATGTAATCTGTTGTTATGTAATGATCAAACAAACTGCACTAGGCATCATGAGTGTAGTTAGAAGAGATGCTGCTAGAGGGAGCAGCTTCCACTAACGGAACTAGTCACATCACTACAACACAATTCCAGAATTCACACATGCCAACTCCAACAACCTGCCGCACTACTCAGCAGACATAGGCCTGTCAAGCAAAGCAACATTTGCTGCGACATTACGAAGATGCACCAAAAATAAATTATCCAGACAGCGATAAGATTTATTGATGACCAACTGCTCCATAGTAAAGTGTCTACACACCACAACAAACAGTCCCTCAGCATATGGCCTGGCTCTGTAAGTGAACACTGTGTCACGAAAGGTGGATCTCATGCCTGTGTCTGAAAAATGGCTGCCCATCACACACCTAACAGACACACTGCTGTACACAGCTTTAATACACCATACCACCTGTAAATTCAGGACAACTGTGAGGCTCAAAACAAGTTAGTCTATGCAGGATTGGACTTTAGCATCCCACATGCAAAGTTCAAGGATGATTCTTTGGTTGCATCTTGCCTCATGGCCACAAACAACTCTCGAATACTTACTTTTAGACAGTGCAGTAAGTTATAGAGATTTGAGATTTTTAATAAAGAAAAGGTGTACACATTTATAATTCAGTTCTTAGAAATAGGGAGGGGGATGGATTACACTATTGTGGTTGAGAATTCTGCAATGAAAAAATTATTTCTGTTAATATAGCAAACATATTGTGTATGATCTTGTGCAAAGTCTAAAAATGTAAACATAAGAACTCATTCATAATTCTGCCGCCTCACTGACCTCTGGCATAATTTTTTTTTTATTACTTGAATGTGGAAATAAACAGTGCTCCAGCACATTATTTCTTCTTTGAAGCTAAAAAGCGTTTCTGAAATGCGTCGTGATTTAACTTGAGATTGTAACTGCATACCCCCACATTATACAGTATGTATGATGTTATTTTTCAGTCAGTAATGGTGCTAGCCTTCTCAAGACCAGCCCTTCTCAATCTAGCACATCAAAAACTGCAGTTCCAATTTTCATACTGTCTTGCCACATGGACCCTTCAATTTCTATCCTCATCAATGTGTCTATATGCACTCATGTGACATTATGCATAAAATCCATATAGACTGATTCACAACTACCTTATACAGGCTGTACCCAGTTCTGTACCACAGTCAATACACAATGAAGATCTTAAATAACAATAAGTTCAACAAGGTTTCCACACTAGTGAATGTAGCTTTAGATGCTGCTGGGTCACCAACGAAAGAACACTCCCAGAATATTAACTCTGTTTCTCCAACACTACATGCAGTATGCATCAGGACTGGAATATCTGTTTGTCCTAAAAGATCCACTCTACAGAGGGCTGAGGCGAAGGGGCAAACAGCCAATTGTTCAAATATATACGTCTTTATTTTCGCTAATATATTTACACTGGAGTGCTTTTGTTTCTTGCCTTCTCATTGTGTGCTTACTTGTTTAACATGCATGCTCTTTGTGTGTGACATGCATGTTATCAATAATATACAAGGTGTACAACTTTGCTTCCACCATTTGCCAATAGGTGGCGTCAACAGTAAGTAGTGGTCAAAAGAAACAGATCGCAGATGTCAGGCAGTCAGCTTGGAACTCGGTCAACATAACCTCATCCAAACATTAGTCAGTTTCTGTCTGCATCATAAAGCTGTTCTTGATTGAAAATGTCAGTTTATGAGCCTAATTCTTGTCATTTGTGGGACATGTTACTGTTTTGCTTCAATATGAAGAAAACAGTGGCTGAATCTCAGCGAATTCTCTCAAGTACGTATGGTTAGGGCGCTATTAGTGAAAGAATGTGCCGTGAGTGGTTTCAACACTTTAAGAATGGCGATTTTAACATCTTAGGCCGGCATAGTGGTGGAAGAGAGAATGTTGTCAAAGATGTATAATTGGAGACATTGCTGAGTGAAGACTCGTGTCAAACTCAAGAAGAATTGGCATGATTAGTGGGAGTGACGCAGCAAGCCATTTCAAAATGCCACAAGGCTACGGGCATGATTCAGAAAGAAGGAACTTTGGTCCTGTGTGAGCTGAAACCAAGAGATGTTGAATGGCATTTATGTGTTCCTGAACAGTTGCTTCAGAGGCAAAAACGGAAGGGATTTCTGCATCGCATTCTGACTGGGGTTGAAAAATGGGTTGATTATGATAACCCTAACTGCAAGAAATCATGGAAGTATCCCGGCCGTACTTCCACGTTGTCAGCCAAACTGAATATTCATGGCTCCAAGATCATGCTCCACATTTGGTGGGACCAGCTGAGCATCATGTACTATGAGGTGTTAAAAGCAAGTGAAACAATCACAGGTGCTTGTTATCTTATGCAGTTAATGTCTTTAAGCAGAGAATTAAGAGATAAATTGGCCGCAGTACAGTGAGAGGCACGATAAAGTGATTTTGCAGCATGACAACGCTTGACCCCATGTTGCAAAAGAGGTCAAAACGTACTTGAAAATGTTAAAATGGGAAGTCCTACCCCACCTGCCGTATTCTCTAGAATTTTGCAAAACCTGTGATTCGGTGACTCAAGCATTGACGACATTTACCAGTGATCATGTATTGCATAATGGAAATGATGGTCCAAGTGTCCTCCTTACCCAGAAATGGATCAAAACAGTCGAGGAGAATGGTTCACCACTGGTCATATCAAAATCAAGGAGACTGAGGTCATCAGAAATGAGTGAATCCATGGAACATGTAAGTCAGTCTGTGTGTTATGATCATAACCTCTGTATCTGTAAGAGTGCAAGTCCCTTAAAAGTCCATAGATCATGACTGCGTTGAATTCTGGAAAAATAACTTTAACTACAGCCTTATAAAATCCAATTGGTGCAAGAATTAAAGCTTCAGCATGCCAGACATAGGCTGCAGTTTGTTAATGGTGTGACAAAGTTCCAAACACTTTACATCAGCTTGTTTTCCAATGAAGCTCACCTACACATGAGCTGTCACATCAGTAAGCAAAATTTCCACTGTCAGTATGCAAAATTGCCACTCCTGGAATGCAAAAAATCCTAAACAGAGGCATGAGAAATTCTTTCATTTGCCAAAAGTTGCTTTATGGTTGTGATGTTGGCTTCAGAAAAAACTGTCCCATAGTTTTGCAAGGGCAAAGGCAGCCATGCAGTTACAATAAATTTGGAACATTATGTGATGTATCAAATGACTTCCTGTTGCCTGAATTCCAAACCATTTCTGGTTATATGCAAAAAACATCGTTTCAGCAAGATGGAGCTGCAGCACACATGTTAATGTGTCTATACAGTGAGTTCTTGAAATTTTCCCTGGCAAATTGACTTCCAGGAGAGGTGAGATAAACTGGCCCCCATGAAGTCCAGATCTGACCCATATGGATTACTTCTTATGGGGATGTGTCAAATCTAAAGTGTATGTCAACAATCCCACGTGTCTGCAACAACTGAAAAAACTATCCATAGCAAAGTGGCAAACATCACAGTGTCTACATGCTGAGCCATCATGCAAAATTTTGTTCATCATTTAAATGAAAGCCGTAGGCATGCTGCATTGCATTTAAATGACACTAAAACTGTATATTTCAACAATAAATACAGATTCTGATGATAGGCTTGAAACTCTATTTTATTTTCACACCTTCTTTTGAAAACTCCTGTAGTTTTTATACAATAAAATGAAAATCATATATTGAAAAGTCAGTGAACCTTCACAATAGGACTAAGAATCTCCTTTAAACATTTCTCAGTTTTAGGAATAATCACTGACATGCTATCACTATCAGTGATAGCTCATGTGGAAAGAAGTTTCATCAAGACATACCACAAGGACAATGTTTTTCATCAGTTCTGTAAACTGAAATCTCCCCATTTAAAAAGTTTTACAAAGTGAAGTTATTGACAAAAAAAACATCTTCTTTACTCTTGCATTGTATCCAGCCTCCAGTGCAGTGCAGTGTTGGAGACAACATTAAGGCATGTGTGGATTCATCACCTACTTTCAGTAATTAAAAGAGCTGTAGTTGCAAGTAATTCATAGAATACCGATTTTCAGTTCCTTATAGCAAATCAAATAAGTAATTTGTTGTTATGTAATAACAGAAACATGGCCTAACAAAGTGCTCCAGGCATTTTGAGTGTAATTACAGAAGATATTGATAGAGCGGTTGTAGCTTCCACTGACAGAACTTGTTACATCACTACAACATGATTTCATCACTTACATAATAGAACTCCCACAACCCCTTTACTACTCGGCAGCCACTTTCCTGTCAGGTGAAGCAACATACACTGTGATGTCAAGAAAAGCACAAATACTGTCAATGATCAAAACGATGAATGGATTTATTTATGAAAGCCATAGTTAAGTGTCTGCATACCACTACAAACAGTCCCTCATTATACAGCCTGCCATCATATGGCCTGAATTCCTCAGTGAACACTGAATCATGGAAAAATGAATCTCATGCCTGTATCAGAATTGCGACTGTCCATGAAACATCTAAAACATGCTCCACACTTTGCAACTTTCCTACAGTACACCACCTGCTCATTCTGGACACAAGCAATGCTCCAAACTATTTAAATTACGTAGGATCGTACATTACCTTGCTACCTGTAAATTACAGAGACCATTCTTTGCATGTGTCTTGGATCACAGCTGAAAACAAATCTCAAAAACATATTTTTGGACTATATAAGAAGTTAAAGAGGTTTGAAAACAGATAAATTCAAATAAACAAAAGGAGTAGATGACAGAATTAAAATACTGTGGCCGAGAGTTACAATAAAATTACAATCCCTTGGTCAAAGTTTCCATCTACTTCATGTAGAACAAGTTCTTTAAAAAAACAAATAAAATTGTGTATTATTTGGTACCAAGATAAAAATGTGAAATGAAGAATTGGTTCATAAATCTGTTACCCTACCCTAAACCCCCTTAGCATTAATTTTTGTTACCAAATGAATGTAGAAGTAATCAATGACACAGTAAATATTTCCTTCCACAAAGCTAAAAGATATTTCTGTAATGTGCCCTGTTTCACCTCTACATGATAACACATAAACTACCACATATCAACAATACATATGTCAACATTAATCTGTTAGTAATGAGGCTACCCTCCTCAAGACACACCCTCCCTAACACAGCATATCAATGACTGTAAATCAAAATCTATCCATCCTCAGAGCCTAACCATACAGACCATCTTATTTTAATCCACAAAGGCACGTCTACATGCACTAGTGTGATGATATGAACACACTCCATCAGGCACCTTTTAGAGACACTTTATCTGAGTCTGTACCTGGTTTGGACCATAGCATCCACATTATGATGATCTTAATTAAAGATAAAACCACCAAGGTTTCCACTGAGATCGTAAAGCTGACATAGAGCCTATTAATAGAAAATACCGTGTACCAGCGCACCTACTGTCACTCAATGCCATGAGGCAGTGTGCTGTGTCTGACCAACCTACATCCCAGCCACACGGGCCAACCCTTCCTACCTATGCCAGTGGACACAGCTTCAGACTGTTCTACATCGCCATATGAAGAACACTGCCAGGACAATCAAACTGTTCCTCCAACACTACACTCAATATGCATAAGGCCTGGAAGAATCATCCTGTACAAATATCAGTTTGATTTGAATGATCCACTCTATGTGGAAGGAAGGGATGGGGCTGGGAGGTGACACAAATAGTCAGTCAGCTAAGTAAATACGTCTTTTTCATAGCTGATATAATTACTTTGGAGCACTTTCCATTTCCTGTCTCATCATTGCATACCTATTTGATTAACATTTATTCTGTTTGAGTGTGACATGCATGTTATCAATGATGTAATAAAGTGTTTTTTGTTCTCACAGTTACTTAATGGTGTATCACTGTTCCTAGAAGTAGTGAAACTGATGACACCATGGCAGATGACTCAAACCTTAAAAGTGAAGTTATCTCACCAGCTCCTGTGGATGCCACCTCATCAGAATAGTTCTGACATGTATCAAAGTATAATATTGTCGTTAAACCATCCATGTTAAATTTTGGGCAACTGCTGAGTGATACATGTATATACAGCTCACAGTCAGTTCAACAAATCGCTGTGTTTTGTTATTCGTGCCACGTGTATACCATGTGTATTTGGTTGGGTGGTGTGTTGAGGTTACGTTTAAGGTGAAATGTGTGTAATTGTGTCAATTCACACCAAAGAAAGAAATCTGAAATTTATAAACAATTTCAGACAAGGAGTTCTAGTATAGAATGTGGCTTCTAAAGATTAATTGGGCTGACATGTGATAGTCTGAACATCAAATACTTGATAATGTCTCTGATCATAACATTTTCAGGAATACAATAAGTCTCAAGGGAGGTAAACACAAAAGAAGAAACCTACTAATTTATAATAAATTCATATGAAAACTGTGGATGTACATTCATGGCATAGTGACTCACTAGCATGACAACTGAAGATCCTGACATCTCAGCAAAAGGAGGGATTATTATGATGGAGCCCCTCAACAAACTTTGGTACTACGAAATGAAATGAAGGACACTGATGATGCAAAAACAACAAAAATGGAAAAAAGCCTCCTTTTTAGTGGATTCTGGGATCTGTTACATCACAGAATTTGTCGAGTACTAGGGCATTAATCTACATACAATCTCATATGGTTGAAGTTGTGTAAACTATATGGCCTCTCAAAAATAGCTTTATGTTCAAGGAGCTATATGCACATGAGCAACAAATCTGAGGAGAGCGAGTCTAAGTTTATCAATTGCTTGGTCTTTAGTCAATATGCAGAACTTTTTGGTGTAGAAAGCACTTTCCATGTGCAAGAATTTTACAAAAATGCTGATTTGGTGATTGTAGGATGAAAGAAATTTTTCAGTTATTGTTTACTTCATACTGTAAATGATGCTCCAAATGGTCTCCTTATCTGATACTGGATCAAAACATTGGAGGAGACAGTCATATCAAAACTCAAATGACCAATGGCATCAAGAATAAGTGAATCCGTTGAGAGTGCAAATCACTGCGCATTTGACAATAGTAACCTCTGCATTTGTAAGAGAAGCTAGGTTATCTTTACACTAAAACTGCACAATCCTGAATCAAAATGGTGCAAGAATTAAAGCCTCTGCATGACATACAAAGGTTACAGTATGATAATGATGTGACAGAGTGTCCTTCAATCTTCAACATCTTGTTTTCCTACAAGGTTCATTTTCACCTAAACAGTGACATCAGTAAATGGAATTGGCGCATTTGGATTGGAATGAGTCCTAAACAGAAGCATGAGAAACCCCTCCGCTCCCCAAAAGTTACTGTATGTTCTGCGGTGTAGGCTCAAGGCTTAATTTGTCTGTACTTTTTTGAGGATGAGGAGTGAATTAAGAGAGTATGTGAGAATGTTACATGATTTTTTGTTGACTCAATTGCAAAACTTCCCTGGTTATAGCCAGTGAACATGGTTTCAGCAAGGTGGAGCCACAGAATACATGTCTAATGCTTCTACACTGAGAGTTCATGAAATTCTTCCTTGCGAATTTACCTCCACGAAGAGTGACATAAATTAGCTCCTATGTAGTCCATATCTGACCCCCATACATTTCTTTTTATGGTAAGATGTCAAATGTAAAGTAAATGTCAACATCTGGCCTTCTCTGTAGCAACTGAAACAAAGTATCCACAGTGAAGTAGCAAGATACGAGTGTCTACAAGCTGAACTGTCATGCAAAATTTTACTCATCATTTAAATGAGTGCTGTAGGCAGGTTGATTATATTTAAATGACATTATTTTTAAGAAGTAAATTACTGCACCGTGTATTTCAACAATTAATAAGGATTTTGTCAATAGGCTAAAAACTCTATTTCATTTTGATCAATGAAATATAAATTTTCGTTTGAGAACCCATGTGCTATTCATAAAATCAAAATGCTGATGAAATAATGAACAGTCAATTAGTACTCACAGAGCAATTACAAAAATCCTTTAAATATTTCCCAGTTTTACACATAAACACTGAAACACATTGTATGGAATTGTGAAATAGATAGTACTAGTAGCCAGTTGCCAGGTAACAAAATCTTATTTTTATCTCACTGTGACCCTCTGATGTTAACAAACAACACATCACATTCACTTTTATTTCTTGTACCTTTCTTATTGGATACCATTCTATGCATAGTAACTTTGTGTTTTCTTTTCTGTTGCCTTTTCAATAAAATAAACACAACATAATTTCCTGAACAAGGAAGGAGACACATAGGTGAAAGCTTGCAAAGTGAGGCATAGGTCATACATGGGAATGTGCATGTATATGAGTATCATTCCTGCAAATTCTTGCGTGTGTAATGTTGTTCCTGTGCATCAGTGTTTGCGCAAGAGGAAAGAGACATTGTGTGGCTGTACCTCAAGGACAATGTACTTTGCTAGTTCTGTAATATGACAGACATTTGCGTACAAAAGTTGTACAAAGTGAAGTTCTAGGCAAATAATGACATTTTGCATTTTGGCAACATTTCCACCCACTAATTTACAAAATTGCCATTTTGTACGCTTCCCCCAAGCAAGTGTGGATTCATTAGTTACCTAGAGTGCTGTTGTTGCAAGTAACTCTCCAAATAAAGACTCACCATTGGAGACAGCACATCAAATATGTAAACTGATGTTATGTAACAACAATAGCATGCCATGTATGACTTACTACTCAACAGTAAAGTGCCCACACTTAAAACCAGTACCTCATCATGTTTCCTGCTCATTGTATGGCCTCCTTATTATGTGGCCTTGAGTCCTGAGTAAACACTGCATCATGAAAATTCAATGTCATGCCTGTGTCACAAATGTGACAGCACATCTCACACAGCTTTCCTACATCACACCACCTGCTCATTCAGGACACAGACAATGCTCCAAACTATCTAATATGCACAGAATCAGATGTTAACATCCTACCTGCAAATTTCAGAGACCATTATTTGGTTGAGTCTAGTCTCACAGCTGAAAATAGCTCTCGAATACATACTCTTGGGCTATATAGGAAGGTAAAGAGTTTTGAAAATAGGTAATTTTAAATAAAGAAAAGGAGTAGATAAAAAAATTACAGTACTGTGTCCGAGAGTTACAATACAGTTACAATCCCATGGCTGAGATTTCTACCTATTTCACGTTGAACAAGTTCTTTAATAAAGCAAAAGTGCTGTGTATTATTTGGTGTCAAGTTTAAATATATAAAAGGAATAACTGGTTCATAAATCTGCCAATCTTCTGCAAACCTCCTCAGGAAATTTTATGGTTATGACATGAATGTGGAAGTAATCAATGCCACAGTAAGTTTCTTCTTCCACAAACAAAAAAACCATTTCTCTAATGCCCTCTGTTTCAACTCGCCTTGATAACAGATGAACCACCTCTGATAAACAATACATATGTCAATATTCCTCTGTTAGTAATGAGGCTACCTTCCTAACACAGCATGTCAGAAACTGTGTATATAAATATGTTCATCCTCAAAGTCCAACCAAACAAACTCTCCTATTTTCATTCACAAAGGCCTGTCTACGTGCACTCATGTGATGTTATGAACACACTCCATCAGGCACCCTTTAGAGACACTTTATCTGGGTCAGTACCTGGTTTGGACCATAGTATCCACATAGTGAGGATTCTTAATTAAAGGTAAAACCACCAAAGTTTCCACTGGGATCGTAAAGCTGACCTACATGCTACTGACGGAAAATTCTGTGTGATAGCACACCTACTGTCACTCAGTGCCATGAGGCGTGCTCTGGCTGAACAACCTACATCCCAGCCACATGGGCCAACCCTTCCTAAATATGCCAGTGGACACAGCTTCAGAGTATTCTACGTCGCCAGACAAAGAACACTGCCAGACAAGTAAAACTGTTCCTCCAACACTACACTCAATACTCATCAGGCCCAAATCATCCGGTACAAATATCACTTTCATTTGAATGATCCACTCTATGTGGAAGGAAGGGATGGGGCTGGGAGATGACACAAATAGTCAGTCAGTTGAATAAATATGTCTTTGTCATAGCTGATATAATTACTTTGGAGCACTTTCCATTTCTTGTCTCTTCATTGCATACCTATTTGCTTAACATGTATTCCATTTGTGTGTGACATGCATGTTATCAATGATGTAATAAAGTGTTTTTTGTTCTCACAGATACTTTATGGTGGATCACTGTTCCTAGAAGTAGTGAAACTGATGACACCATGGCAGATGACTCAAACCTTAAAAGTGAAGTTATCTCACCAGCTCCTGTGGATGCCACCTCATCAGAATAGTTCTGACATGCATCAAAGTATATTATTGTCGTTAAACCATCCAAGTTAAGTTTTGGGCAACTGCTGAGTGATACATGTATATACAGCTCACAGTCAGTTCAACAAATCGCTGTGTTTTGTTATTCGTGCCACGTGTATACCATGTGTATTTGGTTGGGTGGTGTGTTGAGGTTATGTTTAAGGTGAAATGTGTGTAATTGTGTCAATTCACACCAAAGAAAGAAATCTGAAATTTATAAACAATTTCAGAGAAGGAGTTCTAGTATATAATATGGCTTCTAAAGATTAATTGGGCTGACATGTGATAGTCTGAACATCAAATACTTGATAAAGTCTCTGATCATAACATTTTCAGGAATACGATAAGCCTCAAGGGAGGTAAACACAAAAGAAGAAACCTACTAATTTATAATAAATTCATATGAAAACTGTGGATGTACATTCAAGGCATAGTGACTCACTAGCATGACAACTGAAGATCCTGACATCTCAGCAAAAGGAGGGATTATTATGATGGAGCCCCTCAACAAACTTTGGTACTACGAAATGAAATGAAGGACACTGATGATGCAAAAACAACAAAAATGGAAAAAAGCCTCCTTTTTAGTGGATTCTGGGATCTGTTACATCACAGAATTTGTCGAGTACTAGGGCATTAATCTACATACAATCTCATATGGTTGAAGTTGTGTAAACTATATGGTCCCTCAAAAATAGCTTTATGTTCAAGGAGCTATATGCACATGAGCAACAAATCTGGGGAGGACGGGACTAAGTTTATCAATTGCTTGGTGTTTAGTAAATATGCAGAATTTTTTGGTGTAGAAAGCACTTTCCATGTGCAAGAATTTTACTAAAATGCTGATTTGGTGATTGTAGGATGAAAGAAATTTTTCAGTTATTGTTTACTTCATACTGTAAATGATGCTCCAAATGGTCTCCTTATCTGATACTGGATCAAAACATTGGAGGAGACAGTCATCTCAAAACTCAAATGACCAATGGCATCAAGAATAAGTGAATCCGTTGAGAGTGTAAATCACTGCGCATTTGACAATAATAACCTCTGCATTTGTAAGAGAAGCTAGGTTATCTTTACACTAAAACTGCACAATCCTGAATCAAAATGGTGCAAGAATTAAAGCCTCTGCATGACATACAAAGGTTACAGTATGATAATGATGTGACAGAGTGTCCTTCAATTTTCAACATCTTGTTTTCCTACAAGGTTCATTTTCACCTAAACAGTGACATCAGTAAATGGAATTGGCGCCTTTGGATTGGAATGAGTCCTAAACAGAAGCATGAGAAACCCCTCCGCTCCCCAAAAGTTACTGTATGTTCTGCGGTGTAGGCTCAAGGCTTAATTTGTCTGTACTTTTTTGAGGATGAGGAGTGAATTAAGAGAGTATGTGAGAATGTTACATGATTTTTTGTTGACTCAATTGCAAAACTTCCCTGGTTATAGCCAGTGAACATGGTTTCAGCAAGGTGGAGCCACAGAATACATGTCTAATGCTTCTACACTGAGAGTTCATGAAATTCTTCCTTGCGAATTTACCTCCACGAGGAGTGACATAAATTAGCTCCTATGTAGTCCATATCTGACCCCCATACATTTCTTTTTATGGTAAGATGTCAAATGTAAAGTTAATGTCAACATCCGGCCTTCTCTGGAGCAACTGAAACAAAGTATCCACAGTGAAGTAGCAAGATACGAGTGTCTACAAGCTGAACTGTCATGCAAAATTTTACTCATCATTTAAATGAGTGCTGTAGGCCGGTTGATTATATTTAAATGACATTATTTTTAAGAAGTAAATTACTGCACCGTGTATTTCAACAATTAATAAGGATTTTGTCAATAGACTAAAAACTCTATTTTATTTTGATCAATGAAATATAAATTTTCTTTTGAGAACCCATGTGCTATTCATAAAATCAAAATGCTGATGAAATATTGAACAGTCAATTAGTACTCACAGAGCAATTACGAAAATCCTTTAAATATTTCCCAGTTTTACACATAAACACTGAAACACATTGTATGGAGTTGTGAAATAGATAGTACTAGTAGCCAGTTGCCAGGTAACAAAATCTTATTTTTATCTGACTGTGACCCTCTGCTGGTAACAAACAACACATCACATTCACTTTTATTTCTTGTACCTTTCTTATTGGATACCATTCTATGCATAGTAACTTTGTGTTTTCTTTTCTGTTGCCTTTTCAATAAAATAAACACAACATAATTTCCTGAACAAGGAAGGAGATACATAGCTGAAAGTTTGCAAAGTGAGGCATAGGTCATACATGGGAATGTGCATGTATATGAGTATCATTCCTGCAAATTCTTGTGTGTGTGATGTTGTTCCTGTGCATCAGTGTTTGCGCAAGAGGAAAGAGACATTGTGTGGCTGTACCACAAGGACAATGTGCTTTGCTAGTTCTGTAACATGACAAACATTTGCGTACAAAAGTTGTACAAAGTGAAGTTCTAGGCAAATAATGATATTTTGCATTTTGGCAACATTTCCAGCCACTAATTTACAAAATTACCATTTTGTACGCTACCCCCAAGCAAGTGTGGATTCATTAGTTACCTAGAGTGCTGTTGTTGCAAGTAACTCTCCAAATAAAGACTCACCATACGATACAGCACATCAAATATGTAATTTGATGTTATGTAACAACAATAGCATGCCATGTATGACTTACTACTCAAGAGTAAAGCGCCCACGCCAAAACCCAGTACCTCATCATATTTCCTGCTCATTGTATGGCCTCCTTATTATGTGGCCTTGAGTCCTGAGTAAACACTGCATCATGAAAATTCAATGTCATGCCTGTGTCACAAATGTGACAGCACATCTCACACAGCTTTCCTACATCACGCCACCTGCTCATTCAGGACACAGACAATGCTCCAAACTATCTAATATGCACAGAATCAGATGTTAACATCCTACCTGCAAATTTCAGAGACCATTGTTTGGTTGAGTCTAGTCTCACAGCTGAAGATAGCTCTCGAATACATACTCTTGGGCTATATAGGAAGGTAAAGAGTTTTGAAAATAGGTAACTTTAAATAAAGAAAAGGAGTAGATAAAAAAATTACAGTACTGTGTCCGAGAGTTACAATACAGTTACAATCCCATGGCTGAGATTTCTACCTATTTCACGTTGAACAAGTTCTTTAATAAAGCAAAAGTGCTGTGTATTATTTAGTGTCAAGTTTAAATATATAAAAGGAATAACTGGTTCATAAATCTGCCACCCTTCTGCAAACCTCCTCAGGAAATTTTATGGTTATGACATGAATGTGGAAGTAATCAATGCCACAGTAAGTTTCTTCTTCCACAAACAAAAAAACCATTTCTCTAATGCCCTCTGTTTCAACTTGCCTTGATAACAGATGAACCACCTCTGATAAACAATACATATGTCAATATTCCTCTGTTAGTAATGAGGCTACCTTCCTAACACAGCATATCAGAAACTGTGTATATAAATATGTTCATCCTCAAAGTCCAGCCATACAGACTCTCCTATTTTCATTCACAAAGGCCTGTCTACGTGCACTCATGTGATGTTATGAACACACTCCATCAGGCACCCTTTAGAGACACTTTATCTGGGTAAGTACCTGGTTTGGACCATAGTATCCACATAGTGAGGATTCTTAATTAAAGGTAAAACCACCAAAGTTTCCACTGGGATCGTAAAGCTGACCTACATGCTACTGATGGAAAATTCTGTGTGATAGTACACCTACTGTCACTCAGTGCCATGAGGCGTGCTCTGGCTGAACAACCTACATCCCAGCCACATGGGCCAACCCTTCCTAAATATGCCAGTGGACACAGCTTCAGAGTATTCTGCGTCGCCAGACAAAGAACACTGCCAGACAAGTAAAACTGTTCCTCCAACACTACACTCAATACGCATCAGGCCCAAATCATCCGGTACAAATATCAGTTTGATTTGTATGATCCACTCTATGTGGAAGGAAGGGATGGGGCTGGGAGGTGACACAAATAGTCAGTCAGTTGAATAAATATGTCTTTGTCATAGCTGATATAATTACTTTGGAGCACTTTCCATTTCTTGTCTCATCATTGCATACCTATTTGCTTAACATGTATTCCATTTGTGTGTGACATGCATGTTATCAATGATGTAATAAAGTGTTTTTTGTTCTCATAGATACTTAATGGTGGATCACTGTTCCTAGAAGTAGTGAAACTGATGACACCATGGCAGATGACTCAAACCTTAAAAGTGAAGTTATCTCACCAGCTCCTGTGGATGCCACCTCATCAGAATAGTTCTGACATGCATCAAAGTATAATATTGTCGTTAAAACATCCATGTTAAATTTTGGGCAACTGCTGAGTGATACATGTGTATACAGCTCACAGTCAATTCAACAAATCGCTGTGTTTTGTTATTCGTGCCACGTGTATACCATGTGTATTTGGTTGGGTGGTGTGTTGAGGTTATGTTTAAGGTGAAATGTGTGTAACTGTGTCAATTCACACCAAAGAAAGAAATCTGAAATTTATAAACAATTTCAGACAAGGAGTTCTAGTATATAATGTGGCTTCTAAAGATTAATTGGGCTGACATGTGATAGTCTGAACATCAAATACTTGATAAAGTCTCTGATCATAACATTTTCAGGAATACGATAAGTCTCAAGGGAGGTAAACACAAAAGAAGAAACCTACAAATTTATAATAAATTCATATGAAAACTGTGGATGTACATTCATGGCATAGTGACTCACTAGCATGACAACTGAAGATCCTGACATCTTTATTATGATGGAGCCCCTCAACGAAGTTTGGTACTACGAAATGAAATGAAGGACACTGATGATGCAAAAGCAACAAAAATGGAAAAAACAGCCTCCTTTTTAGTGGATTCTGGAATCTGTTGCATCACAGAACTTGTCGAGTACTAGGGCATTAATCTATATACACTCTCATGTGGTTCAAATTGTGTAAACTATATTGTCTTTAAAAATAGCTTTATGTTCAAATAGCTATATACACTTGAGCAACAAATCTGAGGAGACTGGGACTACGTTTATCAATTGCTTGGTCTTTAGTCAACATCCAGGACTTTTTTGGTGCAGAAAGCACTTTCCATGTGCAAGAATTTTACAAAAATGCCGATTTGGTGATTGTAGGATGAAAGAAATTTTTCAGTTATTGTTTAATTCTTACTGTAAATGGATTTCCTTATCTGGAACTGGATAAATACATTTGAGGAGACAAGTTTAACACTAGTCATATCAAAACTCAAATGACCAATGTCATCAAGAATGGGTGAATTCGTTGAGAGTGTAAATCACTGTGCATTTGACATTAATAACCTCTCCAATCATAAGAGAACATAGTTTATCATTGCACTGAATTCTCATATAACAACTAAAACTGCACAGTTCTTAATGCAATTGGTGCAAGAATTAAAGCCTCTACACGACATAGAAAGGCTACAGTAGATAATAATATGACCGAGTGTCCATTTTCTCATGAGGTTCATTTTCTCCTAAACATTGACATCAATATGTGGAATTGGCGCCATTGGACTGGAATGAGTCCTAAACAGAAGCATGACAAACCCCTTCGTTCCCCAAAAGTTACTGTATGTTCTGCGATGTAGGCTCAAGGGTTAATTTGTCTGTACTTTATTGAGGACAAGGAGTATGTGAAAATGTTAAGTGACTTTTGTGGCCTCAATTGCAAAACTTCCCAGGTTATAGCCAGTAAACATGGTTTCAGCAAGATGAAGCAACAGAATACATGTCTACTGGATTTACAATAAAATAAACACAGTATAATTTCCTGAACAAAGATGCTTAGCTGAAAGCTTGTACAGTGAGGCAATGTGCACACATGGGAACATGCATCTATATGAGTATTCTTTCTGCAAATTTTTCTGTGTGTGATCTTGTTGCTGTGCATCAGTGTTTGCGCAAGAGGAAAGAGACATTGTGTGGACATACCTCAAAGACAATGTGCTTTGCCATTTCTGTAACTTGACAAACATTTGCATACAACAAGTTTTACAAGGTAAAGTTGTAGGCAAATAATGGCCATTTGCATTTTGGAAACAGCCTCTAGTTTATAATATTGCACTGTTGTAGGCTACCCCAAGTAAGTTCGGATTCATCAGTTACCTTGAGTGCTTAAGAGTGCTGTTGTTGCAAGTAACTCTCCCAATAAAGACTCAACATTGCATACAGCAAATCAAATATGTTAACCCGATGTTATGTACCAACAAAGTCATGTCATGTTTGACCTACCACTGACTAGTAGAGGGCCTACACACCACTAAAAACAGTTCGTCATCATATGGCCTGCCCATTATATGGCCTCCTCACTGTCTAGACTTGACCCCTGAGCAAATACTGCATCATGAAAATGTGAATCTCATGCCTGTGTCACAAATGTGGCAGCATGTGACACACAGCTTTCCTACACCACACTACTTGTATGCTGCAAACACATTAAGTTCTTAAAAGTTTTTCATCTGCATGGGATCAAACATTAGCATCCTATCTGCAAATATCAGAGAACATTCCTTGACTGCATTTTGACTCATGGCCGTAAACAACTCCTATATACCTACTTTAGGATAATATAGTAAATTGTCTGGTTTAGAGAAAGGCCAATATTAGACATAGAAATTAAGTAGACACTTATGATTCAGTTCATAGATTAAAAAAAAAATTAATTACAATACTGTTGGTGACAATTCTGCAGCGACATAGTTACTTCTATTTGTTTCTTTAACAAAATAATCGTATTCTACATTATTTGGGACCAAGTTTAAAAATTTTATAGAAAAACTTTTAAGTAAATCTTCCAGTCCTTCATCTCAGTCATAGGTTCTGTTTTTACCTGAACACAATAATAACCAGTGCCCCCACATGTATTTTTGAAGTATCAAGTCACACCTTTCCTAGCACAGCATACCAAAAATTGTATATCTGATATTTGTCAATCCACAAAGCCCAACCATACAGACCCTCCTATTTTAATCCAGAAAGGCCTGTCTTCATGCACTCATGTGATGTTATGAAAACACTCCATCATGCACCCTTTACAGACACTTTATTTGGGAACATACCTGGTTTTGAACTGTAGGACTCACACAATAAGGTTCTTAATTAATGATACACACAAGAAAGGTTCCACAGATAACGTAAAGTTGGCCTGCCTGCTACTAATGGTAAATGCTGTTTGCCATTCGATCTACTGTCACTCAATGCCTATGTGGCAGTGTGCTGTGGCTGAAAAACCTACACCACTGCCAGATTGACCCAACCCTCTTATTTTTATGCTAGCAGATGCAGCATTAGATAATGCTATTCTAAAATTGGCGACCCTGACAAGACATTTTTCAGCACCAGTAAGACTATGTCCCTTAATATTCACTATTCCTAATTGATAATAAACTCACAAAGGGTTATGTTGTGACAGTGCCACGACATTTAACAGTGCCGCCACGACAGTACGCACAAACGGCGACAGAGGCGCTCCGCAATGCGTCTGAGCGCGGGAGCGCCACCTAGCTACGAACAGCGCCGGCCGCATGTAACGGCACGGCAGTCGAATAAGAGATACTGAGTTGTTATCATGTAACCAGCTATTGTTTCTAAGTGAGTGTATTTGAATATCCACGCAATTATTGGTGATTAAAGGTTATAACAGGTTACACAGAGAATGTAAATCCAATGTACTTGCTCCTGAGGGAAAATACTGTATGTCACTCCATTTACTGTCACCCAGTGCATATGTGGCAAAGTACTGTGTCTCACCAACCCACACCACTGCCAGATGGTGACAGCCCAATCCTATTTGTGCTACCTGATGCAGCTTTGGATGATGAAACATCACTAGAGAAAGAACACTTCCACACACAACACTCACTCTGCTTCTCCAATGATCTTTTTGCCCGGTAAGATGCAGTGTATGGAGGGGGGGGCGCTGTAAGGTGACACAACTAGACAGCCACTTAGCCACTTGAACTATTATATACTTACTTTTAAATACATCCTGTTTCATGCCTCAACAAATGTTCTTACTTGCTTATGGTATATAGCTTTTGTGTGTGTCATGAAACTTATCAGTAATATAATAAATTATTTCTTCTGACAAGGGAACCTCCCCATCGCACCCCCCTCAGATTTAGTTATAAGTTGGCACAGTGGATACGCCTTGAAAAACTGAACACAGATCAATCGAGAAAACAGGAAGAAGTTGTGTGGAACTATAAAAAAAATAAGCAAAATATACAAACTGAGTAGTCCACGCAATCATAGGCAACATCAAAGATAATCTTAAATCAGGAGCACCGTGGTCCCGTCGTTAGCGTGAGCAGCTACGGAACGAGAGGTGCTTGGTTCAAGTCTCCCCTTGAGCGAAAAATTTTTCTTTATTTTCGCAAAGTTATGATCTGTCCATTCATTCATTGACGTCTCTGTTCACTGTAATAAGTTTAGTGTCTGTGTTTTGGGACCGCACCGCAAAACCGTGCGATTAGTAGATGAAAGGACGTGCCTCTCCAATGGGAACCAAAAACATTTGATCGCAAGATGATAGGTCAACCGATTCCTCCACTGGAAAACACGTCTGATATATTCTATACGACACTGGTGACGGCATGTGCGTCACATGACAGGAATATGTTGTCGACCCACCTAACTTGTACACTTGGCGAATGGGTAAAAAGAATCTTCTACCTTGCCCGATTTAGGTTTTCTTGTGGATGTGATAATCACTACCAAAAAAGTGATAAAAACATAAGAGTTTGTCACATAAACTGCAAAAAATGAATCCAAAAGTCTCACAGTCGCACACTTTTCCCTGAGCTGTGTCAAAACATATGTTTTTAACGTTTTCAAACTTTTCCGTGTGTAGACCATCAAATCCTGCATATGTCCCAGCAAATCTGAACATGTCCTGGAATTTTGGAGAGCGAAGTTGATTATGTGTGAGTGCCTGAACTTTGGTAATTGTCTGAAAATAAAAAATTAAAATTTTCCCTCGAAGGAAGACTTGAACCAAGGACCTCTCATTCCGCAGCTGCTCATACTAACCACGGGACCACGGCACTTATGAAGTCTGTCTATGCTTGAAACTGCTTATCTTGTGCATGGACTACTCGGTTTGTATACTTTGCTATTTTTTCATAGTTCCACACAACTTCTTCCTGTTTTCTCGATAGATCTGATTTCAGTTTTTCAAGGTCTATCCACCGTGGCAACTTATAACTAAATCTGAGGGGGGTGCGATGGGGAGGTTCCCTTGTGAGTGCAGTCATTATTTAATGGCAGACAACTATTCTAAAATTGGCGACCCTGACAAACACAATGGCTGATGATACAAACATTAAAATGAGGTTACCTTGCCACCCACAATGTATGCCATCTCATCACAATAGTTCTTGCATGCTTGAAAGCATTATACTACTTTTGAACCACCCATGGGAAATTTTGGGCAAGAGATAAATAATTTGCATGATGTGCAGTTCACAATGGGTGGTCTAATATGAAGCCCAATTGTGTCTTCCATGCCACATGGAAACCATATATGTTTCATTGTGATGTGTGCTGATGTTATGCTTACAGGTTATTTGTGTGCAATCATGTTTGATGACAACGAAGAAAGCACACTGAAATTTGTAGATAACTCCAGACAAGGCATTGTCATGTAGAATGCTACATCTAAATAAAAGTTTCAGATATGATGCCAAAAGCATCAAGTATATCAACAATGTCTCTGATCATATCATATTAAGTTATAAGATAAGTCACAAAGCAGGAAAACACAGAAGACTACATGTACAAGTTTGAGAGAGGTGCATAATATAACTGTAGATGTATATTCCTTATACACCTGACTGTCAAAAAATGCAACATACAATGTGACATTAGGAAAATGAAACCAACACCCCTCCCCCATTCTCAACCTGCACATTCACTGCCCTTTCAGTTTTCCAAACACTGATCATGTTCATTCTTGATCCTACACACCACTACAAACTGCTCCTCATCATATGGCCTGCTCATCATATGGCCTGAAGTCCTGAGTGAAAACTGCATCATGAAAAAATGAATCTCATTCCTGTATCAAAAATGTGACAGCAACAGACGCTCTGACAAACAGCTTTCCTATATCACATCACTTGTATGTTCAGGACATGTGCAAAGCTTGAAGGTATTTCATCTACACATGATCAAATGTAAGTGTGCAAAGCTGAACGCCAAATCTGTGGTTGGGTCTTGGCCCATGGCCATCTACTTTAGGACACTGCAATAATTATTGACTTCTTAGAAACAGCAGTTTTAACCACAAAAGTCGAGTACACATTTGTAATTCAGTTCATAGATAAACAGAAAATGAATTACAGCTCAGTGGTTGAGAGTTCTACTATGATACATTTGTTTCTATCTGTCACTTCAAAACCAGGCTCTTTATGAAATCAAAAGTATTGTGTAATACTTTGTGCCAAGATTAGAAATATAAATAGAAGAACTCATTCATAAATCTGCCACACCCTACTCTCTGGCATAAATCTTGTTAGCACCTGAACAAGGAAATAAACCGTACCCCAGAAATGTATTTCTCTCACTAATTTGAAAACTACCTCTGTAAACAATTAGTATCTTGATTTCTTTCTGTCAGCAGTAATGCTACACTCCTCAATATCCACCATTCCTAACATAGCATAACAAAAACTGTAGTTCCTATCTCTGTCCATACTCAGAATCCCAGAGTACGGGCCACCTACTTTAACCCAAAAAGGTCTTTCTGTGTGCACTCATGTATTGTTATACACAGATACCATCCAGCGCACTTAAAAACCCTTATATGGGCCCATACATGGTTTTGGATTATGGTTACCACACAATAAGGATCTTACTTAGTGAAAAGCAGTAGAAGGTTTACACAGAGAATGTAAATCCAGCATACCTGCTTCTGACGGAAAATGCTGTATGCCACTCCACCTACCGTCACCCAGTGCTTATGTGGCAAAGTCCTGGGTCTGATGAACCTACACCAGTGCCAGATGGAGCCAACCCTCTCCTATTTACCCTAGCAGATGCAGATTTTGATGATGCTACATCACTAGAGGAAGAAAACTTCAAGGACACAGGGACACTCACTTTGTATCTCCAACACTACACCCAGTACACATTGAGCCTGAATGAATTCTCTGGCACCAAGACCTTTTTGAGCTGGGAGATCCACTCTAAAGTGAGTGGATGTGGATGAGCTGTGAGGCAACGCAAACTGTCGGCCATCTGAACTGTTATGTGTTTGTTTGACAGATATACTTACTTTGGAATAATTCCTGATTCATGCCTCCAAATTTCAGATCTGAAGCCCAGAGCATGAAGTACATCTATAAAATCACTGACGATAACATCTTTGAAGAATAACATAAATCTCAAAGGAGGCAACCACAGAAGAAAAAAACCTAAAAATTTATGAAAGACGCACAGGTATATGTATATTCCTTATATCACAAGCTGTCAAAGAAAGCAACATAAAATGTGATGTTAGAAAAATAAATCAATTTTCATAAGAGTGATTGTATTCATGCTTGACCAACAGCTCACTAGTAAAGTGCCTACACACCACTACAAGCAGTTCCTCGTCATATGGCATGATAGTTATATGGCCTTAAAGTCACGAGTGAACAATGTATCACAAAAAAGTGTAGTTCATCTGTGTCACAAATATCACAACAATTGACACACTTGACTGATATGTTTCCTCCATCACTCCACTCATACATTCAGGTCATGTGCAATGCTTGATAGTAATTCCTCTACACAGGATCTAATATCAGCATGTTAAAAGCAAATTTCAAGGACCATTCTGTTGTTGTGTCATGGCTCATGTCTATAAAGGAACACTCATGAGCCTACTTCAGGAGAATGCAGTAAATTATTGAGTGCTGAGAAAGCAGTTTAAAACATAGAAATGGAGTGCAAATTTATAATTCATTTGACAGATAAGGAAATAAATGAATTACACTTCTGTGGCTGAGAGTTCTGCAACAACTTATTTATTTTTTCCTGTTTCACCAAAACTAAGCTCTTTAAGATACCTAACGTATTGTATAATACATTGTGTCAAGTTTAAAAATGTAAATAGAAGAACTTATTCATGACTCCGCCTCATCCTAATCTCTGCTGTAAATTTACTTTTACCTGAACAAGGAAATAAGCAGTGCCCAAAAACGTATTTCTAAATCATGAAACGATATAACTAAACATTGATCACATAAGGAACATCTCTATCAGAAACGTGTCTCAGTATCTTCCTGCCTGTATTAAGGCTATATTAGTCAAGGCCCACTGTTCCTAACCTAGCATACCAAAAGCTTTATTACCAGTACCTGAAATCCTCGAAGTCCCACAACATGGACACTTTATATTAAAACACAAAGGCCTGAATATGTGCAATCATGTGATGTTATCCACAAACACCACCTGCCGCACTGTACAAAAACCTTATATGATTCCATACATGGTTTTGGACTGTAGTACGCACAAGAGCAATGTTCAAATGCAATTCCGCATTTGGGCCTTGGCTCATGACAATGAACATCTCTCGTACACCTCTTTTAGAATAATGCAGTAAATTACTAAGTTTTGAAAAAGAGAAACTTCAAAAACAGAAATGGAGAACACATTTATGATTCAGTTCAGAGATAGAGAAGAAATGACTACACCACTGTACTTGAGAGTTCTGCAACAACTTATTTATTGAAACTTCCTGGCAGATTGAAACTGTGTGCCGGACCGAGACTCGAACTTGGGACCTTTGCCTTTCGCGGGCAAGTGCTCTACCAACTGAGCTACCCAAGAAAGACTCACGCCCCGTCCTCACAGCCTTACTTCTGCCAGTACCTTGTCTCCTACCTTCCAAACTTTACAGAAGCTCTCCTGTGAACCTTGTAGAACTAGCACTCCTGAAAGAACGGATATTGCGGAGACATGGCTTAGCCACAGCCTGGAGGATGTTTCCAGAATGAGATTTTCACTCTACAGTGGAGTGTGCGCTGATATGAAACTTCCTGGAAGATTAAAACTGAGTGCGAGATCGACACTCGAACTTAGGACCTTTGCCTTTCGCGGGCAAGTGCTCTACCAACTGAGCTACCCAAGCACGGCTCTGTCATTGTGAGAGAGGATCGATGAATTACCTTAAGGTCACTTTCTGAAACACGGAACATTTCATGGGGGGCCACCCACATGGTGGTGGCAGAAAAATTACACATGACACTTGTTTGTGCGCGAGGGGGTCAGAGACTGTTGATTCCCAAAGAAAAGGACATTTGTGTGCATGTCTGCATGCAGTAAGAGGTGATTTTTGAGGAAGATCCAGAGTTTCTTTGAAATGTAATCACTGTTGATGAAACTTGGCTACATCATTTTGATCCTGAGAACATACAGCAAGGGTCCATGTGGAAATATCAGTCACCACCAACCCCCAAAAAAGCAACAGTGGTTGCTTCTACTGTAGGCGTTATGGACATTTCATTCTTTGATACCGATGGAATGGTTTATCAGCATGTTGTACCTGCACACACATCAGTAACTAGACAATACAACAGGGATGACCTAAAACCCTTACAAGTCCACACCAGGTGCAAAAGACCGCATTTCGTTGAAGCAGGCTGGATGCTGCACCACGATAATACTCGGTCACATATTGTCTATGTTGTTGCAGAATATCATGCAAAAATAAACGTGAAGTGAATCCCTCACCCTAACTATAGCCCGGATTTGGCACCATGTGACTTTTTTCTATTCCCTAACACGAAGAAAGAACATTTTGGTATGTATTATCAATCACCAGAAGCAGTAGTGAAGACTGGTTTCCAGCCTGTATTTGAAGACTGGCAGCAATGCAGGGACAAGTGCATTGCATTCATGGGAGACAACTTTGAGAAGGACCATGAAAATTAAGAGGGTGAGTAAAGGAATGTTGTAAAAAAAAATCATTGTTTATTGAACAGCCACTGCATTTGTAAAACACAAACTATTTTAACTAGACATATTAGCTTAAGGACCAACTCTCAATAGTACCCTGCATGTAGTAAGACTATGCTCCTCAACACCCACAGTTCCTAACATGGCATACCAACACTGCATTTCTAGTACCTGTCCATCCTCAGAGTCAGGCAATGTGGACACCTTATTTTAAACCACCATAAAGTATATTTATAAGGCCTCTGATCATAACAGCTTCATAATACATGTTGGAAAACAGGCACACACAGAAGAAGAAACCCACAAATTCAAGAAAGGTGCATTTAATACTGTATATGTATTTACTTACATGACTGCTTGTCTAATGATGTAACATGCAATGTGTTGTTACAAAAATTCAACACACCTGCCGAACCCTCCCAGTCACTTTTCCAAACAGCAAACTTATTCATGCTGGTCCTACCACTCACTAGTCAAGTGCTTAAATACCACTTCTAACAGTTCCTCATCATATGGCCTGGCCACTGTATGGCCTTAAATCCTGAGTGAACACTGCATCATGAAAAAGTGATTCTCATTCCTGTGTCACAAATGAACAATAACTGAATACCCCACACACAGCTATAGTACATCATACTGCTTGTATGTCTGGGACATGCGCTAAACCCAAGCTATCAAATAAACCTAAAATATTGTGTAATACTTTGTACTAAGTTTAAAAATGTAAATAGAAGAACTTGTTCATAATTCTGCCTCAACCTAATTTCTGTTGTAAAGTAATTTTTTCCTGATCACAGAAATAAACACTGCTCAAAAATGTATTTCTAAAATATGAAGCAGTATAACTAAACATTGATAACTATCAAACCACCCCTATCAGCAACATGTGTGTCAATATCCTGCCACCTGTAGTAAGACTACATTGCTCGAGGTCCGCTGTTCCTAACCCAGCATACCAAAAGCTTTATTAACAGTACCTGACCAACCTCAAAGTCCCACAAGATGGACACATTATATTAAACCACAAAGGCCTGCCTATATGCACTCATGTCATGTTATGAAGAGACGCCACATAGCACACTTTACAGAAACCTTACATGGGTCGATACATAGATTTGGACTGTAGTACCCACAAAAGCTATGTTCAAAGGCAATTCCACATTTGGCCTTTGGCTCATGGCGATGAAAATCTCTTGTACACTTCTTTTAGAATAATGCAGTAAATTACTTAATTTTGAGAAAGAGAAATTTCAAACACAGAAATGGAGAACACATTTAATATTCGGTTCACAGATAGAGAAAAGATGAACTACACCACTGTGCTTGAGAGTTCTGCAGCAACTTATTTATTTCTATGTGCTTCAGAAAAAAACAGCTCTTTAAGAAAGCTAAACTATTGTGTAATACTTTGTGCTAAGTTTAAAAATGTTAATAGCAGATATCATTCATAATTCTGCCACACCTTAATCTCTGTCATAAATTTTGTGTTTCTCTGAACAAGGAAATAATAGGTGACCAGAAATATATGCGGGCTGTTCAATGAAGAATGATCATGATTTTTTTACGGTCATAATTTCTCTCGCTGATATTTAATCTTATGATATTCAGTTAGCTTAACATGCAAAAAACATGTTGTTGTAGTTTCACTGTTGGGACTCCTGGTTCCCGCCTGTGAGAGGCAGGCATGGTAAAACGTGCAGTATCACCTACCACTGCAATGGAGGTAACACGCAATGAACAATATGCGGTTCTGAAATTATGCTTTTGGCTTAACAAATCTTCAACTGAGGCCTATACAACGGAACAGGATGCAAATGGAGAGTCTGCTCTTCCCTACAGTACAGCTTGAAGGTGGTTTAAAATGTTTGAAGAGGGGACACAATCAATTTCAAAGGAAGGTGGGGCCGGTGCTCCAGTAACGGTTTCTACGGTAGAAAACATCAACACCGCTGCTGCCATTGTGAGAGATGATAGACGAATTACATTAATATCACTTTTGGAAATACTGAACAATTTATTGGGGCCACCCTCATGGTGGTGGCAGAAAAATAACACATGACAAGTGTATGTCCTGGTGTGTTCCAAGACTGTCGATTCCCAAACAAACGTACATTTGCGTGCACGTCTGCATGCAGTTAACGTTGATTCTAAAGGAAGATCCTTAGCTTCTATCAAATGTAATCAGTGCTGATGAAACTTGGCTTCATGATTTTGATCCTAAGAGCAAACAGCAACACTCAGTGTGGAAATCTCTGTCATCACCATTCCCAACAACAGCAAAAGTGGTTGTTTCTGCTGGAAGAGTTATGGTGGTCTCATTCTTTGATATTGATGGAATGGTTCATTAGCATGTTGTCCATCTGACACATCAGTAACTGGACAATACCACAGGGATGTCCTGAAAACACTGCAAGTCCATACAAATCACAAAAGACCACATTTCCTTGAAGCAGGCTGGATGCTGCACCACGAAAATGCCCGGCAGCATATTGCCAATGTTGTTGCTGAATACCTTGCAAAATCAATGTGAAGTGCACACTCACCCTCCCTATAGCCCAGATTTAGCCACATGTGACTTTTTTCTATTCCCTAACATGAACAACTGTATTCTTGACATTCATTATCAATCACCAGAAGCAGTGGTGAAGGCTGCAGATGCCATTTTGAAGCAGCTCCCAAAAAATTATTTCCAGCCTGTATTTGAAGACTGGCAGAAATGCAGGGGCAGGCGCACTGCATTAGTGGGAGACTACTTTGAGAAGGACAATCAAAATTTAGAGCGTGTGTAAAGGTATGTTGTAAAAACTGCCTCTATCAGCAACATGTGTCTCAATATCTTCCCACCTGTAGTAAGACTACATTGCTCAAGGTCCACTGTTCCTAACCCAGCATACCAAAAGCTTTATTAACAGTACCTGACCATCCTCAAAGTCCCACAACATGGAAACATTATATTGAATCACAAAGGCCTGCCTATGTGCACTCATGTGATGGTACGCAGAGATGCCACATAGCACACTTCACAAAAACCTTACATGTGTCCACACATGGTTTTGGAATGTAGTACCCACAAAAGCTATGTCGAAAAGCAATTCCACATTTGATGCCTTTGCTCATGGCCATGAAAATCTTCATACACTTCATTTAGAATAATGCAGTAAATTACTGAGTTTTGAGAAAGAGAAGTTTCAAACACAGCAATGGAGAATACATTTATGATTCAGTTCATAGTAATACTTTGGCTATGTTTAAAAATGTAAATAAAAGAACTCATTCATAACTCTGCCACACAGAAGTCTCTGACATTATTTTTGTTATTACCAGAGTAATTAAATAAACACTGGAGAGAAAAGTATTTGTGGAACATGCATTGCTTTGCCTAGACTATGTAAATAAAGAACTAGCTCTGTACCAACATGTATTTCAATATTATTCTGCCAGCAGAAATGCTATGCTCCTCAAGACCCAGTCATCCTAACACAACATATCCAATGCAATACTTCCAATATCTGCCCATCCTCAGGGTGACATAACATAGACCTGTGTTTAGAACCAAAATCTTTGCTCTATGTGCACTCATGTGATGTTATGCATAGACACCAACAGGAACACTTTAGACACACCTTACGAGGGCCCATAAAGAGTTTTGGAGCATATTACCCACACAATGAGAATCTTAATAAATGATAAACACAAGAATATTCACGCAGAAGATGTAAGGCCGGAGTATCTGCTCCAGACAGGATATGCTGTATTCCACTCCACCTACTGCCTCCCAGTGCTTGTATGGCTATGTGCTGTGTCTGTCCAAAAGACACCACTGCCAGATGGAGTCTAACCCATCTTATTCAAGTTAGCAGGTGCAGCTTTAGATGATATTACATCACCAGTGAAAGAACATTTCTAGGACAATCACTCTGTAACTCCGACACCACACCCTGTACACATCAGGCCTCAAAGATACCTGTTGCACAAAGATATTTTTGTCCTTGAAAATACAGATAATGAGAGTTGGAGGTGAAGGAGGTCAATTATCCATATGGTGATTATATTCATTGTGATCCAACCAGTAAGTAGTAAATTGCTCTCACACTGATACAAACAGTTTCCCCTCAAATGGTCTGCTAATTTAATGGCCTTCACTCATGAGTGAAAACACCACCTCAAAAAAGTGTATCTCAATCCTGTATCACAAATGTGATAGGAATTGAACCATCTGACACACAGCTTCCCTCAATCACATCACTTGTATGTTCACATGTGCCATGCTTGAAAGCATTTGTTCTACACAGTATCTTATGTCAGTACCACAAGAGCAACGTTCAAAGGCCATTCTGTGTTTTGGCCTTGGCTCATGGCCATGAACATCTCTCATACACCTCTTTTAGGCTAATGCAGTAAATTACTGATTCCTGAGACAGAGAAATTTCGAGCACAGAAATGGAGAACACATTTATAATTCACTTCACATACAGAGAAAGAATGAACTACAACTCTCTGCTTGAGAGTTCAGCAACGACTTCTTTATATCTATGTGTTTCACCAAAATCTAGCTCTTTAAGAAAGCTAAAGTATTGTGTAATACTTTGTGCTAAGTTCAAAAATGTAAATAGAAGAACTCACTCATAATTCTGCTGCACCCCAATCTATCCCATAAATTTTGTTTCTCCATGAACAAGGAAATAAAAGGTGCCCAGAAATATATTTCTAAAACAAGAACTGTTTGAACTAGACATATGGCTGAAGGACCACCTCTCTAAGTAATATGTACCTACACACCACTACAAACAGTTCCTCATCATATGGCCTGCCCATTATATGGCCTTAAATACTGAGTGAACACTCCATCATGAAAAAGTGAATCTCATTCCTGTGTCACAAATGAACAACAATTGAAATACCCCACACATAGCTTTCCTACATCATATCTCTTGTACATTCAGGACCTGTGCGATGCCTGAAAGTATTCATCTACACATTATCAAATCTCAGCATCCCAAATGCTATGGTTGTTTCTTGCCTCATGGCCGTAAACAACTCTTGTATACCTACTTCAGTACAGTGCTGTAAATTATGGAGTTCTGAGAATGGGCAATTTTAAACACAGAAATGGAGTACACATTTGTAATTCACGTCACAGATAATGAAAAAATAATTCCACTACTCCAGCTGAGAGTTCTATGATGACTTGGAGAACTTGGTTTTGGCAAACCAGATAGAAATAACTAAGTCTCAAGGAAGGCTAAAATATTGTGTAATACTTTGTGCTAATTTAAAAAAGTAAATAACAGAACTCATTCACAACTCTGCCACACAGAAATCTCTGCCATAAATTTTGTTATTACCTGAACAAGGAAATAAACACCGGCCAGAAACGTATTTCTGAAACATGAACAGACGTGATAACTAAAGAACCACCTCTGTAACCAATATGTATTTTGATATTAGTCTAGCAGCAGAAAGGCTATGCCCACCAATACCCACCCATCCTAACAGAATACATCCAAAGTGATATTTCCAACATCTGCCCATCCTCAAGGTGCCACAGCATGGACCCCCTGTTTTGAACCAAAAATTTTGCTCTATGTGCACTCATTTGATGTTATGCACAGACACCATCAGAAACACGTTACTAACACCTTAGATGGGCACACAAATCGTTGTGGACCATAATACACACAGAATGTTGATTTTAATTAATGATAAACACAAGAAGGTTTACACAGAGGATGTAAAGTCGGAGTATATGCTCCAGAAAGAATATGCTGTAAGTCACTCCACCTAGTGCCTTCCAATGCCTATGTGGCTATGAGCTGTGTCTGACCAAAAGACACCACTGCCAGATGGAGTCAACCCATCTTATTTACGCTAGCAGGTGCAGCTTTAGATGATGCTACATAACCAGAGAAAGAACACTTCCAGGACATCAATCTGTGTCTCCAACACCATATCCAGTACAGATCAGGCCTGAAACAGTACTATAAGGTCCACTCTACGGGGGTTTGAGGTGACAGGCTCAATTATCTAAACAGTGATCATATTCATTGTTGTCCAATCAGTCACTAGTAAATTGCCCATACACTGCTACAAAAATTTCCTACTCAATTGGCCTACTAATTTAATCGCTTTAAGTCCTGAGTGAACACTGCAACGTGGAAAAGCAAATCTCAGCCCTGTATCACAAACGTGATAACAAATGACACACATGACACAAAGCTTACCTCCATCACACCACTTACACATTCTGGACATGTGCAATCCTTGGAAGTATTTTATCTACACAGGATCTAAAATTGGTACCCGAAATGCAAAGTTCAAAGGCCATTCCGTGTTTGAGCCTTGCTTCATGGCCATAAACAACTGCTGTACCCCTACTTTAGGGTAGTGCAGTAAATTACTGAGTTCTGAGAGAGAGTAATTTCAAACACAGGAATGGAGAACATATTTATAATTATGTTCACAGACAAAGTAAAAGTGAACTACACTGCTGTGGTTGAGTTATGTCATAACTTATTGAATTCTATATGTTTCACCAAAATCAATCTCTCTAAGAAAGCTAAAATATTGTGTAATATTCTGAGCAAAGTTTAAAAATGTAAATAGATTAACTCATTCATAATTGTGCCACACCATAATCTCTGCTGTAAATTTTGTTTCTCCTGAACAAGGAAATGAACAATGCCAAGACCTGTATCTATAAAACATGAACTGTTATAACTAGAAATGATAACCTAAGGCCTGCCTCTGTAAACAATATGTATCTCAATATCTTCCTGCCTATAGTGAGACTATGTTCCTCAAGACCCACTGTTTATAACACAGCAAACCAAAGGCTTTATTTCCGGTATCTGTTAATCCTCAGAGTGCCACAATATGGAGATACTATTTCAAACCACAAAGGGCTGTCTATGTGCACTCATATGATGTTGTGCACAGACACCATCAGGCATACTTTACAAACACGTTATATGAGCCAGTACCTGATTTTTGAATGTAGTAGCCACGCAATGAGGAATGGTATAAGTGATAAACACAATGGCAATGTGCTGTGTCTAGCCAACTTACAGCACTGCCAGATAGAGCCAACCCACCCCTATTTATGCTGTTGAATACAGCTTTAGATGATACTACATCACCAGAGAAAGAACACATCCAGGAAACACACACACCCATTAGGTTGTGTGCACTGTAATGCTCTGACACAATGATATTTTTGTCCTGGAACATTCACTCTACAGTGGGTGAAGGTGAAGGCACGTGAGGCAACACAAATAGTCACCTATTTCCACTATTATATCTTTGAGAGGTAGATATACATACTTTGGAATACTTTCTGTTTCATATCTAATCACTATGTTCTTATGTGCTTAACATATAAGCTCTTTTTGTGTGACAAGCACATTATCATTTACATAATAAAGTATTTCTTCTTTCTGTAGTTCTTATTTAATGGTGGACCACTATTCTAAAAGTGGTGGTTGTGATGAACACAAAGGCCACTGACATAAACATGAAACTGAGATAACCCCACACCTGTTGTGTATGCCAACCCATTGGAATAGTTCTCACATGCACGAAGGCATAATACTACTGTTAAACCATCCACATGAAATAACTTACAACTGATTAATATGCATGATGTGCAGCTCTTGGTCAATTCGATAACAAGCCTCATCGTCTTCAGCGCTGCGTGGACACCAAGTTTTACCATTGTGTAGCATGCTGATGTTATGCTTTATGGTGTTGTGTGTGTGATTTTGTCTGTTGACATCAAAGACAGCTCACACAAGTTTATAGATGATTATAGACACAAGGCTGTCATACAGAATGCTGCTCTAAATAATAGTTTCACATGTGTTGCCCAGAGCATCAAGTATATCTATAAAGTCTCTCATCATGACACTTTAAAAAAATATGCTAAATCTCAAAAAAGGAAAACACAGAAGAAGAAACCTGCAAATTTATGAAAAGTGCATATTAAAACTGTATATGTATATTTCTTATAAACCTACCTATCAAACAATGCAACATACAATACGATGTTAGGAAAATTCAAATCGCCCACCTCCCCTCCCAGTCACTTTTCCAAACATTGATGTTATTCATGTTTGTCCAACTGTTCACTACTAAAGTACCTACATACCACTTCAAACAGTTCCGCATCACATGGACTGGCCATAAGTCCTGAGTGAACACTGCTTCACAAAAAAGTGAATCTCATTCCTGTCTCACAAATGGACAACAACTGAAATACATCACACACAGGTTTCCTACGCCATACCACTTGTATGTTCAGACACTTGCAATGCCAGTAAGTATTTATGGTATATAGGATCGAATGTCAGCATCCCAAATGCAAAGTTCAAAGATCATTCTGTTATTGTGTCATAGCTCATGGCCATAAACAACTCTGGTATACCTACTTTAGGACAATGCAGTAAATTATTGAGTTCTGTGCATGGGCAATTTTAAACACAGAAATGGAACACATTTGTAATTCAGTTCTCAGATAGTGAAAACATGAATTGCATTACTTTGGTTGAGAGTTCTGCAACAACTTCTTTAGTTCTATCTGCTTTGCCAAATCCAAGCTCTTTATGAAAGAAAATATATAGTGTAATACTTTAAACAAGTTTAAAAATGTAAATAGAAAACCTCATGCATATTTCTGCCACACTGAAATATCTGCCATAAATTTTGTTATAAGCTGACCAAGGAAATAAACAATGGCCAGAAACGTATTTCTGAAACATTAAATATTTTAACTAGACATGATAACTTAAGCACCACCTCAGGTAAACATTTTTCTGCCAGCAGTAAGGCTACACTCCTCAAGACCAACCCATCTAACACAGCATATCAAAACCTATATTTCCAATATCAGCCCACCCTCAGGACCCCATAATATGAATTCCCTATTTTGAGGCGAAAAGGCTGGTCTATGTGCACTAATTTAATGTTAGGCACAGACACCATCAGGAACATTTTGCAAACACCTTATAAGAGCCCATACATGGTTTTGCAACAAAGTACCCACACAATGTGGATCTTAATTAACGATAAACACAAGAAGGTCGTGTAGAGAATGTAAAGCTGGCATGTCTGCTACTGAAAGAAAATGCTGTATTCCGTGCCAGCTATTGTCTCCCAATGCCTGTGTGGCAATGTGCTGTGAGTGACAAACCACCACTGCCAGATGGATCAACCCATCTTATTTACATTATCAGGGGCAGCTTTAGATGATGCTACACCAACAGAGAAAGAGCACTTCCAGGACACTCACTCTGTTTCTCCAACGCAACACCCAGGATGCATAAGGCCTGAAAGAATCCTGTGGCACAACAAATTTTTTTTTCCTGGAACATTCACACTGAAGAGGGGTTGGTAGTGAAGGGGCTGTGAGGTGACACATATAGTCCGCCATTTGAACTATGATGTCTTTGTTTGAGTGATATACTGACTTTGGGAAAGTTCCTGTATCATGACTCATCAATATGTTCTTATTTGCTTGGCGTATATGCTTCTTGGTGTGATATGCTTGGTATCAATAATAAAGTAAAATATCTGCTTTTACTGCAGTTTTTATTGAATGCTGGATCATTGTTCTAAAAGTGGTGACCCTAATGAACATAATGGCAAATCACACAAACATTAAAAGTGAGTTTACCCCACCATCTGTCAGGTATGCTGCCTCATCGGAATAGTTCTTTCATGCATTAAAACATAATACTACTGTTTCACCTTCCACGTGAAATTTCGGGTAAGTGATTATTAATTTGCATGATATGCCCCTCATGATCAATTAAATAACTAGTTACTGTGAGTATTCTACATCTACATTTATACTCCGCCACACACCGTCAGGTAGCTTGCAGAGTATGGATGTAGATGTAGATGTAGATACTCCGCAAGCCACCCAATGGTGTGTGGCGGAGGGCACCTTACGTGCCACTGTCATTACCTCCCCTTCCTGTTCCAGTCGCGTATGGTTCGCGGGAAGATCGACTGTCTGAAAGCCTCCGTGCGCGCTCTAATCTCTCTAATTTTACATTCATGATCTCCTCCGGAGGTATAAGTAGGGGGAAGCAATATATTCAATACCTCATCCAGAAACGCACCCTCTCGAAACCTGGCAAACAAGATACACCGCGATGCAGAGCGCCTCTCTTGCAGAGTCTGCCACTTGAGTTTGTTAAACATCTCCATAACGCTATCACGGTTACCAAATAACCCTGTGACGAAACGCGCTGCTCTTCTTTGGATCCTCTCTATCTCCTCCATTAACCCGATCTGGTACGGATCCCACACTGATGAGCAATACTCAAGTATAGGTCGAACGAGTGTTTTGTAAGCCACCTCCTTTGTTGATGGACTACACTTTCTAAGGACTCTCCCAATGAATCTCAACCTGGTACCCGCCTTACCAACAATTAACTTAATATGATCATTCCACTTCAAATCGTTCCGCACGCATACTCCCAGATATTTTACAGAAGTAACTGCTACCAGTGTTTGTTCCGCTATCATATAATCATACAATAAAGGATCCTTCTTTCTATGTATTCGCAATACATTACATTTGTCTATGTTAAGGGTAAGTTGCTACTCCTTGCACCAAGTGCCTATCCGCTGCAGATCTTCCTGCATTTCGCTACAATTTTCTAATGCTGCAACTTCTCTATATACTACAGCATCATCCGCGAAAAGCCGCATGGGACTTCCGACACTATCTACTAGGTCATTTATATATATTGTGAAAAGCAATGGTCCCATAACACTCCCCTGTGGCACGCCAGGGGTTACTTTAACGTCTGTAGACGTCTCTCCATTGATAACAACATGCTGTGTTCTGTTTGCTAAAAACTCTTCAATCCAGCCATACAGCTGGTCTGATATTCCGTAGGCTCTTACTTTGTTTATCAGGCGACAGTGCGGAACTGTATTGAACGCATTCTGGAAGTCAAGAAAAATAGCATCTACCTGGGAGCCTGTATCTAATATTTTCTGGGTCTCATGAACAAATAAAGCGAGTTGGGTCTCACATGATCGCTGTTTCCGGAATCCATGTTGATTCCTACATAGTAGATTCTGGGTTTCCAAAAACGACATGATACTCCAGCAAAAAACATATTCTAAAATTCTACAACAGATCGACGTCAGAGATATACACTCCTGGAAATGGAAAAAAGAACACATTGACACCAGTGTGTCAGACCCACCATACTTGCTCCGGACACTGCGAGAGGGCTGTACAAGCAATGATCACACGCACGGCACAGCGGACACACCAGGAACCGCGGTGTTGGCCGTCGAATGGCGCTAGCTGCGCAGCATTTGTGCACCGCTGCCGTCAGTGTCAGCCAGTTTGCCGTGGCATACGGAGTTCCATCGCAGTGTTTAACACTGGTAGCATGCCGCGACAGCGTGGACGTGAACCGTATGTGCAGTTGACGGACTTTGAGCGAGGGCGTATAGTGGGCATGTGGGAGGCCGGGTGGACGTACCGCCGAATTGCTCAACACATGGGGCGTGAGGTCTCCACAGTACATCGATGTTGTCGCCAGTGGTCGGCGGAAGGTGCACGTGCCCGTCGACCTGGGACCGGACCGCAGCGACGCACGGATGCACGCCAAGACCGTAGGATCCTACGCAGTGCCGTAGGGGACCGCACCGCCACTTCCCAGCAAATTAGGGACACTGTTGCTCCTGGGGTATCGGCGAGGACCATTCGCAACCGTCTCCATGAAGCTGGGCTATGGTCCCGCACACCATTAGGCCGTCTTCCGCTCACGCCCCAACATTGTGCAGCCCGCCTCCAGTGGTGTCGCGACAGGCGTGAATGGAGGGACGAATGGAGACGTGTCGTCTTCAGCGATGAGAGTCGCTTCTGCCTTGGTGCCAATGATGGTCGTATGCGTGTTTGGCGCCGTGCAGGTGAGCGCCACAATCAGGACTGCATACGACCGAGGCACACAGGGCCAACACCCGGCATCATGGTGTGGGGAGCGATCTCCTACACTGGCCGTACACCACTGGTGATCGTCGAGGGGACACTGAATAGTGCACGGTACATCCAAACCGTCATCGAACCCATCGTTCTACCATTCCTAGACCGGCAAGGGAACTTGCTGTTCCAACAGGACACTGCACGTCCGCATGTATCCCGTGCCACCCAACGTGCTCTAGAAGGTGTAAGTCAACTACCCTGGCCAGCAAGATCTCCGGATCTGTCCCCCATTGAGCATGTTTGGGACTGGATGAAGCGTCGTCTCACGCGGTCTGCACGTCCAGCACGAACGCTGGTCCAACTGAGGCGCCAGGTGGAAATGGCATGGCAAGCCGTTCCACAGGACTACATCCAGCATCTCTACGATCGTCTCCATGGGAGAATAGCAGCCTGCATTGCTGCGAAAGGTGGATATACACTGTACTAGTGCCGACATTGTGCATGCTCTGTTGCCTGTGTCTATGTGCCTGTGGTTCTGTCAGTGTGATCATGTGATGTATCTGACCCCAGGAATGTGCCAATAAAGTTTCCCCTTCCTGGGACAATGAATTCACGGTGTTCTTATTTCAATTTCCAGGAGTGTAGGTCTTGCGCATCTGCTCGATGACCCTTCTTGAAGATTGGGACTACCTGTGCTCTTTTCCAATCATTTGGAACCTTCCGTTCCTCTAGAGACTTGCGGTACACGGCTGTTAGAAGGGGGGCAAGTTCTTTCGCGTACTCTGTGTAGAGTCAAATTGGTATCCCATCAGGTGCAGTGGACTTTCCTCTGTTGAGTGATTCCAGTTGCTTTTCTGTTCCTTGGAGTACAATTAACATTATGCAATAGACGATCACAGCAAAATTTCCTCCATGCCACAATCATCTAATCAAGCTTTATGTAAAATCCTCATACACAGAACCATTTATGTTTCTTTGAGCAATGTGCTGATGTTATGTTTTGAGGTGACTTGTGTATGATTGTGGCTGCTTATTCTGAAGAAAGCACACTGATATCTATAGATGATTGCAGACAAGGGGTTGTCATATAGAGTACTTACTTCTTCTAAATAAAAGTTACAGATGTTATGTACAGAGCATCAAGTATATCTATAAAGTCTCTGACTGTAACAGTTTAAAACATAAGATACATCTCAAAGCAGAGGAACGTCGATGAAGAAACCTACCAGTTTATGTAAAGTGCATAGGGAAACTGTACATGTATATTCTGATGTGGTGACTAAGTAGCTCAATAACTGAGGAGCCTGACATCTGAGGGAAAGGAAAGATGTGATTTGTATAGCTCCTCAACAAACTATTGTGCTAGAAACTGAAATTAAGGACACTAATGGTGCAAAAACTAAGGAATAGGTAAACACAGTCTCCATTCTAGTGGGATCTGGGGTCTATGGTGTTACAGAACTTGTTGAGTACTAGGATGTTAATGTATATAAGATCTCTTTTGATTGGTGTTATATAAACTACTGGGTGTTTCAAAAGAAAATTTATATTTGATGAGCCATATGCACATGTGCAACTGACTAGAGAAGAGTGAGGGATACACTGATCACTTGTTTGGCTTTCAAGAATTCTGTCAATATCAAGCACGTTTTTGGAGCAGAAAGTGGATTCTGTGTATGAGGATTTTACATAAAGCTTGATTAGATGATTGTGGCATGAAGGAAATTTTGCTGTGATCGTCTATTGCATAATGTTAATTATACTCCAAGTGTTCCCCTTATCTTGAAATGGATCAAAACATTTGAGGTGACAAGTTCAGCATTGGTCATATTGAAATTCAAGTGACCAAGTTTATCAAGAATGGGTACATCCGTTGGGAGTGTAAATCATCCTGTTCGTGACAATCCTGACGTCTCTATTCATAAAAGAACAGTTTCTTTAAATGTGCATGGATCGTCACTACACCGTAAAAAAAAAAAAAAAATAAATAAATAAAAATAAATAAAAAAAATTAAAAAAAATTAAAACTGCAGTTACATAACCCAGTTGGTACAAGAATTAAAGCCTCTGCATACCAGATATCAACTGCAGTTTGTTAATGAATGGCAGAAGTTGCTGTATGGACTGCAATGTCGATTCAAGAACTAAATGGTCTGTACTTTTTAGAGGACAATGGTGATCGTGCACTTACAGTGAATTTGGACATTATGAGATTATGTTAACTGACTTTTTGGTCCTTGAATTGCAAACTTTTACGGATTATAAGCAGGGAACAAGGTTACAGCAAGATGGAGCCACAGAACATGTGTCCAAGGATTCTAAGATGCGAGTTCATGAAATTTTTCTCGACAATTTGACCTCCAGGAAGGGTGACATAAATTGGCCCCCACTTTGTCCATATTTCAGCCCATGAGTTCTTCTTATGGGAATATGTCAAATGTAAAGTGATTGTTAACAACTTAACTGCTTTGGACAACCAGTACAAAATATCTGTAGCAAAGTGGCAACCATCCCAGTGCCTACACGCTGAGCCATAATGTGAAATTTTATTCACTGCTTAAATGAGTGATGCAGACATGCTACATTGCATTTAAGTGACATAATTGTTATGAAGTAAACTGGTAAACTGTATATTTCAACAATAAATAAAGAGTTTGTTGGTACTCTACAAACTCTATTTCATTTTGTCAAATTAGACATAAATATTCTTTTGAGAACTGCTGAACTTTTTATAAAACAAAATTAAAATTATGACTAAGAATTTCCTTTAAATATTACTCACGTTCATGAATAATCTCTGACATGCCTTGTATGGAACTGTGAAACAAATAGTTCTTATTGCTGCAGTTTCTCGAGCAGAATATCTAAAATTTTATTGACACCCATTCTACAAACAACACATCACCTGCCTTATTTGGATACTATTTATTTATTTTTTGCATAGTAACTTTATGATTTCTTTTCTGTTCCTGTTTCAGTAAAGTAAACACAGCACAGTTTCCTGAGCAAGAAAGAGGATGCGTAACTGATTGCTTCCACAATGAGGCAATGTGTGGACATGAGAATGCACATGCATATGTGTATTCCTTCAGCTAACTTTTGTGTCTGTGTTCAGGTTTCTGTATATCAGTGTTTGCACAAGAGGAAAGAGACAGTGCATTGACATACCTCAAGGACAATTTGCTTTGCCAATTGTATAGCCCGATAGACATTTGCATAGAACAAGTTCTACAAAGTGAAGTTCTAGGCAACAAATGGCTTTTTGTATTTTGGTGACATATCCAGACTCCAGCCTCCAAGGCTTTGGTGTCGGAGGCTACCCTCAAGTAAGTGTGGATTTGTCAGTTACCGTCAGAGGTTAAGAGTGCTGTGGTTGCTAGTAATTCTCCAAGTAAAGACTTGACATTGCTTATAGCAGATCAAATATGTGGTTTGTTGTTATGTAATAACACAGGCATGGACCCACAAAGAGGACAAGGCATAATGAGTGTAGCTACAGAAGATGCTTCTGGAGGGTAGTAGCACCCACTAGCGGAACTAGTAACATCACTAAAACATGGTATCAGCACTCTCCCATGAGAATTGTGACAAGCCACTGCATTACCCAGAACCACCTACCTATCAACTGATGCTATGGTCAAAATGATATTAGGAAAATGCCACCTCCCCCCCCCCCCCCTCCTCCAGTCAATTGTCCAGTGTTCGTGTACATTTATAATTCAGTTTACATATTTAAAAAAAGGATGAATTATACTACTGTGGTTATGATTTCTGCAACAACTTATTTATTTCTATCTGTTGCGTCAAAACCAAGCTCTTTAGGAAAACAAGCATATTCTGCATTATTTTGCGAGAAGTTTAAGGCTATAAATAGAAAAACTTGTTCATAATTCTGCGATCCCCTGTCTTTTCCACATATGTTCATATTACTTGAATGTGGTAATAAATAGTGACCCAGATGTGTAAATCTGAAATATGCCATTTATGAGGACATGATAACAGGTGGATGACCCCTGTAAACATTACATATGTTGATAATTTTCTGTCAACAGTGAGGCTACACTCCTTGAGAGCCACCCTTCCTAGCTCAGGATATCAAAAACTGGTTTTACAGTATCTGTCTATCCTCAGAGTCCCACCATATGGATCCTCCTATTTCAAACCACAAAGGCCTTCCTACGTGCACTCGTGATGTTATGCACGTACACCATCACACCCTTTGCAAACACCTTATATGGGACCATAGTACCCACACATTGAGGATCTTAACAAATTGCAATCCTACCAAGGATTCCACTGGGCACATAAAGCTGGCCCAGCTGCTTCAGATGGACAATGCCATGGGCCACCTTGCTTACTGTCACCCAACACCTGTGTTGCAATGTGCTACGGCTGACCAGCTTATACAACTGCCAAATGGAGCCAATGTTCCCCCATCATGACAGCCAATGCAGATTTTATTGATCATGTGTCACCACTGAAATGACACACACAGGCCAGTATACAACATTCCCGGAAGAATCATCCTGCATCAGTATCCATTCGCTCTGGAGCTCCCCTCCTACCACTCCTACCAGCAAAATTTGATGACATTTCTTTGGTTGCATCATGGCTTACGATCTCAAACAGCTCTTTTAGGATAGGACAGCAAGGTAGTGATTTCTGAGAAAGGATTATTTTATTTACACAAAAGTGTATACATTTAAGATTCAATTCCTAGTGACACAAAAAGGAAATAAATCACACTACTACAGTTCAAGGTTCTGCAACTGCTTTTTTATTTCTATCCTCTTTAATAAAGTAAACATATTATACACTATTTAGCACAAGATTGAAAATGTAAATTCTTCCCCCCCTCCTCAATAATCTGTGTTATTGCTAGAATACTGAAATAAATAGTGATCTATCACACAATTTCTTCTACAAGGCAGAAAAGTATTTCTCGAATGTGCTGTCATGCAAACTGAGATTATAACTAACAGACCTGCATACTATACAATATGCATGACATTATTTTTCAGTGAGTAATGGTGGTACCCTCCTCAAGATCCACCTATCTTAATCTAACATATGAAAAACTGCACTTGCAATTTCCATCCAGTCCAGCTTCGTGAACCCTCCTGTTCTTATCCACAAATATATCTCTACGTGCACTGATGTGACATGATGTACAAACTGCAGAAGGTCAGCTTCACAACCACCTTATACAGGTCCACACCTGGTTTTGGACCATAGTTCCCACACAATGAAGATTTTCACAAACAATAAACCCACCAAAATTTCCACTGAGAACATAAAGCCTATCTACCTGCCCCTGATGGGAAATGCTGTGGGCCACTCCACATACTGTCACCCAACACCTATGTGGCAGTGTGCTGTTGGTGACCAACCACCACCACTGCCAGATCGAGTCAATCCTCTACTATCTAAGCCACTGGACACAGATCTGGATGATGCTACGTCACTACACTCCCACTCTGTTTCTCCAACACCACACCTAACATGCATCAGGCCTGAATGAATCAGCTGACACTTATATCAATTTGTCCAGTACAATCCACTCAAATGGGGGAGGGTGAAGTGTTATAAATAGCCAGTAATTTAAAAAATTATGTCTTTCTTATATGAATTATATACTTAGTTTTGAGTACTCCTTGTTTCTTGCCTTGTCCATGTGTACTTATTTCCTTCACATGCATACTCTCTGTGTGTGAGATGTGTGTTATCAAAAATACAATAAATTGTTTTTTCTTACCACATTGAATCTTCCCTTCCATGTGGAAACAATGTGTATTTTGAAACACTCTGCTGCAGAGTGAAAATCTCATTCTGGAATGTGTATTTTGTTGTGTAGTGTGCTGAGATTATGTTTTAAGGCAATTTGTGGCTGTTGTTTCCACAAGAAATGCATTAAAATTTATAGATGATTGCAGACAAACAAATGTCCATCTAAAGATTAAGTGGATAAAAGTTTGAGATGGGATGCACTGAGCATCAAGTATTGGATAAAGTCTCTGATCATATCACATTAAAGGAAAAGACAAGTCTCAAAATAGGATAAACAGAAGATGAAACCTATAAATACATGGAAAGTGCATATAAATTGTGTGGATGTATTTTTCCAGTACGGCAACTTAATAGCACAACAACTGAGGATCCTATCACCTGAACAAAAGAACAATGGTACTAGGAATTGAAATGAAGGACACTGATGATGTAAAAACTCCAAAACTGGAAAACACAGTCTCCAATATAGTGGATTCTGGGTCTATGGTATTAGCACATTTTTTCAGGGGTAATATGTTAATCAATATACAGTCTTTTTTAATTTAAGTTGTGTAACAAATTCTTGAAATGAAATTCAAATGATGCATTGAAAAATCAATTAGCTTCACTGAATGAGTAAGAACCTCATTTAAACATTTCTCAGTTTTCAGGAATAATTACCAACATGCTTCGTACGGCATGGTGAAATAAATAGTTGAAACTGGTGGCCTAATCACTGGTTGCCAACTAAAAAATGTTATTGAGAGTATTATTGCTGCAGTTTCTTGAGCAGAAACTCTAAAATCTCACTCTGACATCTGTCTGAAATTTGCAAACAACATGTCATCATCACTTTTTATTTCTCATACCTTTCTTATTTTGATACTGTTTTACCTATAGTTACCTTGTTATTTCTTTTCTGTTCCCTTTTTAATGTACTAACCACAACACAATCTGATAATCAAAGAATTGGATGAATACAAGAGACCTTTCACAATTAGGCAATTTGAGGACACGAGAACAGGCATGCATACATGTGTCGTTTGTGCTAATTTTTGGGTGTGTGCTTTTGTTCCAGGGTGTCAGTCATAATTCATTAGGAATGAGGTGTGTAGACATACAGCAAGGCCAATCTGCTTCTGTGCTTTGGTATGCTGACAAACTTCTGCATACACCAAGTTTTACAAATTAAAGTCACTGGCAAAAAAAGCACCTTCCATATTTTGGCATTACATCCAGCCTCTAGTTAATGGGGCTGCAGTGTAGGAGCCCAATCTCAAGCAAGTGTGGATCCATCAGATACCTTTAATGGTTAAGGGTGCTGTGGTTCCAATAAACTCATCAAATACAGATTCACAACTGAACAAATACGTAATTTGTTTCTGTGTAATAACAAATGCATGGCCCAACAAACTGCACAAGGCACCATGAGTGTAGTTGCAGGACATGTTGCTAGAGGTAGCAAGCACCTTCCACTAGCAGAACAAGTCACATCACAACACGATTTCAGCACTCACACATGACAACTCCGAAAACCTCCTGTGCTAATGAGCAGCCACTTGTCTGTCAAGCAATGCAACATTCAATGTGATGTTAGGAAAATGCACCCATCCAGTCAATTATCCAAAGAGTGATCACATTTATACATGACCAGCTGCTCCATAGTAAAGTATTTGCACATTGCAACAAACGGTTCCTCAACATATTGTCTGACATCCTGAGTGAACACTGCACTGTAAAAAGTGGATCTCATGCCTGTGTCCGAAATGAGGCTGCCCATGACACACCTGACAGACACTGCTTTTCAAAGCGTTCCTACATCACACCACTTGTACATTCTTCAGGGCACCTGAAATTATTGAAACTATTTAATCTTAGCAGGATCATACTTTAATGTCCTACCTGCAAAGTTCAAGAATTGTTCTTTGGTTGCATCTTGGCTCATGGTGGCAAGCAACTCTCAAATACTTGCTTTTGGAGTTTTGAGAAAGGGTAATTTTAAATAATGGAAAGGAGTACACACTTATGATTCAATTCCTAAATATACCGAAAAAATGGATTACACTATTGTGGTTGGAAGTTCTTCAATGACAAAGTTATTTCGATCTGTTTCACCAAACCTATGCTCATTAATAAAGCGAACTTACTGTGTAATGTTTTGTGAAAATTTTAAAAATGTTAATAGGAGAACTGGTTCTAAATTGTGCCACACCCCCTATCTTCTGCTGTAAGTTTTGTTATTACCTGAATGTAGAAACATACAGTACTCCAGCAGACATTCCTTTCACAAAGCTACAAATTATTTCTTGAAAGTGCCCTTTTTAACTTGACATGATAACAGGTGGACCACCATGTAGACAATGTATGTGTTGATATTTATCCATAAGTAATGAGGTTACCTTCCTTGAGGTGACCCTTTCTAACACAACATTTCAAAACTGTATTTCCAATACCTGTTCATCCTCAGTGTCCCACCATATGGAACCCCCTATTTTAATCCATAAAGGCTTTGCTACATGCACTCATGTGACATAATGCACAGACTTCTTTGAACACCACTTACAAACACCTTGTTTGGGTGCATGCCTCATTCTGGGTTATAATACCCACACAATGATAACCTTAATTAAAAATAAACTGACCAAGGTTTCCACTTATAAAGAAAGCCTACTTGTCACTGATGGAAAATGCTGTGGGCCAGTACACCTACAATCACTCAGTGCCCATGAGGCAGTAAGTTGCCAACCTACACTGCTGTCAGATGGAACTAATCCTCACCTACCTACACCAGTAGACGTAGCTTTAGGTGATGCTGCGACACCAAAGAAAGAACACCCTCAGCACGCTCACTTTATTTCTCCAACACTACACACAATACATGTCAGGCCTGGAAGTTTGTCCTGAAATATCCACTTTTAGGGGGGGGGGGGAGGGGGGGGGGAGTACTGTGAGGCATATAGACAGTCAGGCAAACAAATACGTCTCTGTTATGACTCATGTACCTAGTTTTGAGTACATTCCGTTTCCTGCTTTATCGCTGTGTGCTTATTTGCTTAACATGTACCCTTTTTGCGTGTGACATGCATGTTTTCTTATCACAGTTCCTATTTAAAGGTGGCTCAGCATTCCTACAAGTGGTCACCCCAATGAACAGAAAAGCAGATGACACCAACATTAAAACTGGGGTTACATTACCAGCTCCTGTAGATGTAACCTTGTCAGAACAGTTCTTGCATGCATCAAAGGATAATACTAACGTTCCACAATCCATGTTGTATTTCAGGCATGTGCTTAGTAATTGTGTCTTATGTGCCACGTGGAAATCATATGTGCATACTGAAATTTATAGATCATTGCTGATAAGGAGCTGTCATACAGACTGACCCCTTACAAAGATTAAAGTTTGAGATCTGATGCCCTTAAGTCTCACAGTACAAAAACACAGAAGAAGAAGGGCTAAAGTTTATGAAAAGTGCATATGAAAACTATGGATGGATATCCTTAGTATGGCCACACAGTAGCACAACAACTGAGGATCCTGACATCCGAGCAAGCAAAAAGATGGGGTAGGTAGAGTTCTTCAGGAAGCTATGATTAGGAATTGAAATAATAGACACTGATACTACAAAAACTAAAAAATTGGGAAACACAGCCTCCATTCTAATGGATTCTGGGGTCTATGGCATTATAAGCTCTGTCAGGGACTAGAATGTTAATCTACACACAATCACTTTTGATGGAAATTGTGTGAACTACAGTATATCTCAAAAGAAAGTTTATATTTGAAGAGCTACATATGAAAGCAGTGCAGTCATTGTGGTGTCTACATGCTGAGCCATTATGGAAAATTCTGTTCATCATGTAAATGATTGCATTTAAATGATATTATTTATAAGAAGTAAATTGCTAATCTGCATATTTCAACAATAAATAATGACTTCACACACTATTTTATTTTGACATGTCAAACATAAATTTTCTGTTGAAACACACTGTACTTTTTATGAAGTAAACTGCGAATGATTTATTGCAAAGTCAATTAAACATCACAGGAGGATGAAGAATGCTTTGTATGGAATTGTGAAATAAATGGTTCCAACTGGTGTACTTGATGCCAGTTACCAGCCAACAAAATTTTATTACCAGCCTTATTGCTGCTGTTTCTCAAGCAGAAAATCTAAATTCTCATTGTGAGCTCCTGAAATTTGGAAATGACAGGTACCATCACTTTTTATTTCTCATACCTCTCTTAATTAGCTACAGTTTTCCTCATAGTCTCCTTGTGTTTTCATGTTTATTGCTTTATCAATGAAATAAACACAGTACAATCTCCAGAGTAAGGTATGCATAGGAGACTGCTTGCACAATGAGGCAATGTGTGGAAATGACAAAAGACATACATACATGTGTTTTCCAAAATAATTTTGTCTCAGTGTTTTTGCTTCTCTGCATCAGTGATTGTGCACTAGGAAATTACGTGGACATACCTCACAGACAATGTGCTTCATCAGTTTTGTAACCTAACAGACATTTTGAAACAACAAGTTATACAAAGTTTAAATTATTGGCAAAATTGAATTCCGTATTTTGCAAAAATAAAAATGGTTTTAAAATAGCTGCGGACATAGTATGAACCCTGGTTTGGTGCAACTAAACCTGTTGTACAAAGGTTGTCAGAATTGTGTACAACCTCCTACTGCTGAAGGAGATGCTTTTGTGCTGACTACCAGTGGACAAGACCTGGGCCAAGAGCTTCCACATCAATTGGAGCAGCTCCTTGCTAAAATAAGACACACTTACCTCACAGCAACAGTTACCTCTCACATTAAAAAGCAACTCCTGCAGTTGACTGAGCTTCACGCAGTGAAATAGAATTTACCTGCATGTATTCTGTCACACCAAAGTACAGTCATCCAGCTGCTACCTAACTTTTAATAACTCACTATTCTGAAATCTCTATGAATTGCAGCATGTCGTAATTTTAAAACTTTCCATGATTCTGGAAAGTTGGACTGTACCCTGATAATATTTATTGTAGAATAATTAACATGATCTTGGACGGATATGAAATTGATGCATTGCAAAATTTGAAAGAAAACATTTCAAGTCATTTGATGCAAGAGCTTTATGGATGCAAATATTGATGGCTTTTATAACATTGTGCAGCTTCATATCTTCTTCAGAAAATGTATACATTGTATGAATTGACAATACTAAACGTATTTTATTGGCATGATGATATTAGAATGCCTGCCAATCCCACTATTAGCCTGAAAGATGAATAAGGGATTGTTAGATTTGTCAGAGACGTGGTTAGACAGAATGTGGTGAAATACAATGACAGTAGCAACCCTCTAGCTGTAACAAGTGCACTCATTTTGCCGTGGCTTGCAGTCAAGAATCTTTAACATTTACGCCACATTTCAGGGAATCATTAGAAGGCTTTCAGTCACATCTATGATATTCTGTATTTTGGTGGCATATTCAGCATCAGCTTCGCAAAACTATGGTGTAGGAGGTTACCCTCAACCAAGTGTGGATTCATCAGTTATCTTTAGTGGTTAAGAGTACTATGGTTGCAGTTAATTCCTCAAATACAGACTCGCAGCAGCTTGTAGCGGATCAGATTTCTTTAAATGAAGTGAGAAACATTTGTGCAGAGGCATAAAGACATTAAGAACAGATAATGGTTTAGAGTTTTGCAATAAAGAGGTTAACAATTTGACTAACCAGCATGGCATTTTGTACCAGAAAACATGCCACACAGTCCACAACAGAACATAGTCACTGAAATGGAAAATAGAACTGTTGTCGAGTTAGCCAGGACTTGTATGAATGCAAGTGCACTTCCAGAAAAAATGTTGAACAGAAGTTGTGAATTATGCAGTATTCACACTAAAGTGAGCTGGGACAAGTAAAGAAATGGGAGTTATGTCATGCGAACTGTGGCTATGGAGAAAACCTAACTTAAATATCCTCAGAACTTTTGAAGACAAAATTTATGTCCATTTTACTAAAGAGAAGTAGCAAAAATGGGATGCAAAGGTTGAAGAGGGGTATTTTGTTGGTTATGGCCAAAATGCAAAAGGTTATCATGTGTGGTTTCCACACTGATGACAAGTAAAACTCCACAGTGATGTAACTTCTACAGTAAGACTCTTTACAGAAAACTGCAGCACACATGGAATATCAACAACCGAGGGTAGTGGACTTCATTATAATTGAAAATAAGCTAGCTTCTGTAGAACACAACCTTTAAAATACTCCTATGATGCAGGATTCTACAGAAGTGCGTGAAGAGAGAGACAATGATGCACATTCTGATGATATCAGTGAACATGAGGCAGCAGCAGATGAAGCTGTTCAATCTGACAGGAAATATCAGTTAGTAGATTGCAGATCATTAAGATTGCGAGCAAGATATGAGAATCATTTATCCACAATTTGATATTGTTGAACCAGAAAAATGTGACAAAGCAGTTATGTACGATGAGGCAGAAAAATGGAAATATGCAATGAATGATGAAATTAGTTCCTTGGAATTTAACTAAACCTGGACATTTGTGGATCTACCTGCCCATAACCAAGTCAGTGATAACCACTGGATGTATATAAACAAGTTTTCTAACAGTGATGACGCCCCACATTTCATAGATAGACTTATGGCTAAAAGTTTCAAGCAAGTTGCAGGTATAGGACTTATAGTCCAGTAACTAGATTTCACTCAATTTTTATAGTGTTATCCATTGCAGCACCAAGAAACATGTCTCTTGAACCATTTGATGGCCAAACTGCTTTCCTTTATGGAAATTTTGCAGAATATGAACTAACCAAAAGAATTTGAAGATGGGACAAATCATGTGTAAACTAAACCGAAGCTTTTCTGGCCTGAACCAAGCTTCCAGGTGTTGGAACCAACATTTCACAGCAGCTTTTTGTAACTTTGGGCTTCAGCCAGTGAATGCAGATAAATGTGTATTCACCAATCAGGTCACAAATAATCCATTTATCTTGGCAGTGCACTTTCACGTTGGGCTGGTAGCTGCTAAAATTCCTACTGCCATCAACTTTTTGCTGAGTGAAATAGAAGGAGTATTTGACATCATATCCAGCAGACTGGGTACCTACCTGGGCCTGCCACCAGAACAATCAGAAGATGGTTCTATTTTTATGCTTCAAGAGACTTATGCCAGGAAGATTCTATACCACTTCAGGGTGGAGGATGCTAACGCTGTAACAGTACCTGCTTCTGTAAAGTTTGGAAGGTAGGAGACGAGGTACTGGCAGAAGTAAAGCCGTGAGGACAGGGCGTGAGTCGTGCATGGGTAGCTCAGTTGGTAAAGCACTTGCCCGCGAAAGGCAAAGGTCCCGAGTTCGAGTCTCGGTCCACTACACAGTTTTAATCTGCCAGGAGGTTGCATATCAGCGCACACTCCGCTGTAGAGTGAAAATTTCGTTCTAGATATAATAGGTCTTTGTTATGACTGAATACTTAGTTTGGTATATATTCCATGTCCTGCTTGATGACAGTGTACTTATTTGCTTAAGCAGACTTGTACATGAAGAACTGTCACAAAATCGATTTTTTAATTTTTGTCTTAAAAAATTCTCTGTAGTTTTCTGAATGAGAAAGAGTTTACTTGCAGGAAATGGAACACAGAAAGTACCAAAATTAAAGGAATTTAAAAGCAGCTACACACAGCATGACGTCCCCATGGCCCACAGTTAGCTTTTTTAAAAATAAAGTTTTGCTCTCATTTGTTTTGTTTTTATGATTTTTTAGTCCCTTAAGTTGGATAACCTGCAAAAGCTTTATGGTTGCCTACCTTTTGCTTATACAGATGGTTTAAACATTGTTTGCTGTTGTTTTGGTGCGAATATTTTGTTTACAATGAAGTAATTGCGAGCATGAGTTTCTTATTCCCTTGAAAGCAAATGGAAGAATTAAGAAGTTCGGTGTTAAACAACATAAATTAACTCTGCTAATACTGAAATACAACATGATGCAACACTTGAATCAGGTTCAGCTATCCCAAGTGCTCTGAAGCTAAAACTGAAATATATGGACAATGGGCTTGACAGTATTAATGATGATAATACAGAGATACCAACTGCTGATTCAGGTTGTTTTACTGTTGAACTCTCTGCTCTATTTGAACTAATAAATAATGCTTTGCAGTATAAGGATTGTGACAATAGTGGTGTGGACATAGTTGAGGAGATACATGCTAGCAGAGGTTGTGCATCAAAATTAAGAATTGTTAGTAATTTTTGTGATTTAAGCAAATGTGAGTATGCTGGTGGCATAACTAAATGGAGAGTATATAACACAATCATTAAACTTGCTTATGCTATGTCAAGTATAGGCAAACAGTACAGACATGCATAAACTTTCTGTGCTGGTATGGACTTACCTCCCACTACAAGGTTTCACAGGTACAATAAAGTTATTCTACAGACTTTACAAGAAGTAGCAAATGATAATATGAAAAATGCTGTTCAGGAAAGTGTAGACTTGAATGACAGCAATACATGTATGTCTGCAGCCCTGACTGCATCCTGGCAACAAAGAGGCCCTAGCTCACTAAATGGGGTAGTGACAGCTACCTCCTTGGACAATGGTGCTCGTTAATGTGGAATGTATTACCAAGTACCATCATGGCTGTACTAGTGGAAATGAAAAATCATAAAGGTTTGATTAATTTTAGTGGTTATAGTGGAGGGATGGAATCTGAAGGTGTTGTGAAAATATTTCACAGGTCAGTTAGGGATATATGGTGTGATGTATGCATCTTACCTAGGAGATGGAGGCTCACAAGGGTACCAGAAAGTTTGTGAATCCTTTCCTTATGCTGACACAAAAATTGAAAAAATAAAATGTGTTGGACATGTCCAGAAGAGGTTAGGTACAAGACCGAGGAACTTGAAGAGGAATTTGAAGGGAAATAAATCAGCTGATGGTAACTGCATTAGTGGATGTGGTCAGCTTACAGACAAAGAAATAGACAGGTTGCATTATTATTATGGACAAGTCATCAGACAAAATAAAAATACCTTGAGGGAATGAAAAAGTCAGTATGGGCTACCTCCATACATAAATTCTCCTCAGATGACAACCCATGTGGCTACCAGTGGGCTGTTACGCCAGGTGATACCTACCACCATAAAAATTCTTTGTCATTTGCTATAATGGAAATTATAAAACCCATATATAGTGATCCTAGTGACACAAGATTATTAGAGAAATGTTTACACAGTAGGACTCAAAATCCAAATGAAAGTTTCAACAACTGAATATGGGAACAGATACAAAGAAACTGTTACGTCAAGGCTTCATGGTATGGAACTGATGGATTGCCTGGTGGACTTAATATGCATAGAGCTCTAATAGCAACTGACAGAACGAGACTCTTCAAAGCAGAAAAATTAGCATTGGAAGCCACCAAAAAAGCAAGAACAAGAGGAAGAAGTGTGAAAAAGAGAAGGGAGGAAGAAAAACACAGGAAACAAGATGAATATGGACCTGGGCTGCATTAGTCCATGAAGTTCAATAGAAAAAGCAAGTTTTTACTTTAACTTGAATTTCCCGAGAGTTAAATTATTTCATATTCTGGTGCACTTTCTATTATAAATAGAGAGCTGAAATTTTGTATACTGCCTTAAAACATGCTTAACTAAAAAGCATACTACTCTAGTGACCTAACTTTGAAAATAAAATGCTTTTTTGAAGAAAAACCCTAAATTCATTTCTAAAAGTTTCTATAATCAAACTTAAAATTTTTTTGTACCACTATTTATGACAGTACCACCTTTTCAGTGGCCTGCTGTAAAGGTAACAGTGTAAAGAACTTACAGGAAAAAATAAATCCTCTACTTTTTTATATTTTGAGTAATGTGTACCTATGATATATTAAATAATCAGCATGACATAGCAACTTCATAAAAAGAAAGAGGTATATGAAAGAGTGGTGTTCTTCTTCAGTACCAGCAGACATAATTTAATGCACTCAAACACAACAATAATTACTCCCAAAAACAAGTGTGACAGCTTCACTCAACTTCTGAAACAGGTGAACTTGGGGGGCGGGGGTGGGGGGGGGGCTGATGAAGATCAATATTAGATATTGGTGCATGCTATTGTGAGTCATACTGCTGAGCATCAGGACTTGTTTCAGTGCTCCTGTGAATTGTGAAATGGATAAAATGAAGGAGCAACAAATTTGCATCAAGTTCTGTTTCAAGTGGAAGGACACTTCAGCTGAAACATGTCACCAGAGACATTTAGTGACAGTGCACTGAGACAAGCAAGAACATTTGAGTGTTTCAAGTACTTGAATGAAGGGCAAGAATCTGTGGAACATGAGAAAAATTCTAGCCAACCGTCAACATTGATAACCCTGAAAACTATCATGAAAGTGTGCAATATGATTCATGAAGACCGAGGGCAGACAATTCACGATATTTGTGATAGGCTGGAAGCTGTCATACAGTACATATCAACAAATTCTAGGCAAGAACTGAACATGAAACAAATTACACGAAAGTTTGTCCCTCACCTTCTCTGCATCAACCATCAAAACATCAGGATTCAGACATGTACTGAGCTGCAACGAAGAGTTCAAGACTGTCCAGAACTCTTATGTAGAGTCATATCAAGTGATGAATCATGGGTCTATGGTTATGAGGCATGAAACAAAGCAGCAATCATCACAATGGAAAACACCATTTTCTCCAAGGACGAAGAAAGCTTAACAAGTCCGCAGCAACATGAAGTCAATGTTGATAATTTTTTTGACATTCAGGAAATAGTCAATAACGAGTTTGTTCTACCTGGTCAGAATGTCAATTGGCAGTTTTACAAACAAGGTTTTGAGGTGAATGAGGGAAAATATTTGATGCCAACAGCCAGAGCCATGAGGGAAAAAAATGACTGATTGATGCACCATGACAATGCATGCATGCAAACCTTGCTTGTTATGAAGGAATTCCTGGCAAAAAACCACGTGGCAATGGTCCCCCACGTTCCCTACTCACCATACCTAGCCTCATGTGACTTCTATCTGTTCCTGATGATGAAAATTACGTTCCAATGGTGGCGTTTTGATTTGACTGAAGAAATTCAAATGGAATTGCAACGGGTGCTGAACACTCTGCACCCTGTGGCCTTACAGGAGAGCTCCCAAAAATGGAAACAATGCTGGGATCATTGCATACATGTTTCAGGTGACTACTTTGAGAATGTCGAAGGGCATTCAGGTGTAAGAATAGTTTTCTGATTTTTAAAATGACATTCTCCGATATTTTGGGTAGCACCTCATACATAACATTAGTTATATCATCAGACTAATATAAGCTTAATAACAGGAATGTGAAACGTTTATCCACATAGTGAGAAGGATCTAGTCCATATACAATACTCTCTAGCACCATTATTATCAGAAAAAGCCATGAGTAGCATATCTATTCAGTAGACTTCAGTGTTGCAAATTATGAATTCACATTATTCTTGCTAAGGAGAGAAAGCGAAATAAAAATACGGAAGTAGTGGATGTTATCATTGAAGCAAATCCAAATTACAATACATGTAAGATCGGTTACAAAGACATAGCTTCAATCATTATGCTAGGAATGTCAGCTGCATCTTACATGCTATGAGGAAAATAGAATAGACATATGAGAAATCATTGGCATCATCATACGAACTATGAATGTCATCATTTGAATTATGAGCAGAAATTAAGGAACAAGAAGTGAGTGAATATTAGCACAGACGCATTCTTGAATTACGGTATATGTAACGTGGGTTACGAAGCTATAGCTAAATGAGCCAAGTAAAATGAGTGCCAGTTGTATATTATATAAATGCTATCAAATCAATATTCAGTCTGAAAAGGTTACAGTTTGCAAACAAACAAAAAGTACAATAAATGCGTAACGATGAATTTGACATACATTGATTGAAGAACCACATTTTATCATATACGAACCTCTAATTATACACCTGTTATGTCCATATACAGACTTTGCTATTAATCAAATGCCAAAATGAAGCACAAGGTATATGGAGGAGGGGATTTTTTAAAAAAAGAAAAAAAAGACTCTTTAGACAAATATGGGTGCACAGTTGTAACATACATTACAAACCATGTTGTTTTTATTTAAGTTTTTTGTATCTGTTACCATTTCCACACTGCTGATTTAGAAGTATTAAATTCAATGTTTTTTTTCAAGAAGATGTTTCACCAAAGCTGATCAAAACTGAATTGTATCCCTTGCGCTGATTTACTTGTAAGTACTGGACGGTAACATATAACATATGTCAAATTCATGGCTATGCCATTTGATGATTTTTAGATATGTTGTACAAGCTATACATTTTACATAAAATAAAGAAAAGGCAACCACTTACTTATAGAGGATTGATATGTGGCACACAGAAACACATAACAGAAAACAGGTACCATTAACTGTTGAGCTCTCGCTCTTTTTCTAATGAGAGTACACACATTGACACGCACAATTACACAGACTGTGTGGTTGTGTGTGTGAGTGTGTGTACTCTTACCAAAAAAACAGCAAGAGCTCAAAAGCTAGTGTTAACGTTTTCTCTTACATATTTCTGTGTGCCATGCACCAATTCTCTATAGGTAAGTGACTGTATTTCCCTTATTTTGTGTATTTTTCCTTCCAGGAATTTATATTTCTGTTATACATTTTTCTTCTCTGTGGTTGGTATGTTTGGTAGGTGCTTCATAATGACTTCACAGCTGAAACTCGCCAATAGCACCAAGTAGATGGAAAATTTTACAGCCTACAATGGACAATTCTATCTTTTGAAATGTGATGTGACTGTGGACCTATCTACAAACAAGATTGACAAAATTCCATATTTCTTCATTTCTTTGAAAATTTTAAGGTGGTGACACAACAGAGACTGTTATTGACGGTCTGGGCATATGAAATAGATTCACACATATGTGAGTGGCTAGAATGCTTTTTAAGTGATGCTGCCCTGGACTGTGAGTGTACATCAGTGACATAGGCATCATAAGGCATTTCCCAGGGAAGTGCGACAGGATCTTTTTTGTTCTCTCTACACTTAAATAACCTGACACATAAGGTAAGCAACAATCTGCAGGTCTTTGCTGATATTACTGTAATGTATGCAAAAAATTCATCATTGACTGACTGTAGAAAGAAACAGGATGACTTGAACATAATCTCTATTTACTAGCTTCTTCCAGATGAGTATGAAAAACAATCCTGTAATGCTTGACTACAGTATTAATGGCTAGAAACTTGACACAGTCATCCTGATAAATTTGTAGGCAGTGGACAACTTTGGTTTATTAATGCAATTCCACTAAAAGCAGATGCAAATAATCCAACTGCGATTCAGAAAGAAGTGTGAAGTTTATAAGTGTAATATTAGAAAAAGAAAGAGACTTCATTAAAACAGACTTCAATACTGAAAGTTGTGAATAATGCCACTACTAAAACCATCTGCCAAATAACAAGTCTAGTAAATATGGAAGCAATTTTTGAAAGCAATCACAAAATAAATTTGGGTAACTCTTTCTTTCCCACAGGTGAACTTTGATTTATGAATTAGCATCTAACTTACTGATAAAGTTTGTATATATCCATATAAAAAAGATGTAAGTTACTTAACTAAAATATTCTGCAATTTGTACTTCCAATCAATTTACAACAAAAATGAAGAGCACTTGTCATAAACATGAGATTTGCAAATTAAAATTTAAAGTATTCTTTGAGGTACACTCTGTTTATCTCTTACGTCTTGTTTGACTTCAGTGATGTATCCACATGATAACTCTCTTGATATAATTCACCTTTGTACTCTGTGACCAAGCAGCTTCAGCTCAAATGGTCTGATCAACACTGAAAAAAGAAATAAAAGACTACAAACTAGTGCCTAGACTCTAAATATATAAATCATGTAGTGTAATATGTTCACTTATTTCTTCTACAAATGTATACTCAATGTATGGTGGAAGAAGACCTTGTACTGACTGTATCATAATGTGACTATCTGCTGTCTATTCCAGGCAGCACGCGAAAAGAACATATCTCATCTTGTATGTTGTTTGTATTCCACTGGCAGAGACTGTATATGATAATCTGAATATATGGTTTAATGCGCATCACTACAATAACCCACGCTGAAGGCACATATGTAGTAATGTAAAATGACTCCTTTGATATTTTGAAAATTGAGATGTTCTTATAACCAACCAATTCATCAGATGCACTGGCCTGTTATATTTTGGCTACTTCAGTTGCAACTGCAAAACTAAAGTACTAGAGATGTACAATGACATTGATTAATGGAACTACCCGACGGGAGGCCCTAGCCACACGACATTTCCATTTCCAATGGAACTACAGGGAAATTTCATTTTATTTTTGTAAAATTGCAACAAAGAACCTGTTTCATCACAGTTCCAATGACTTCAAGTTGGCAAACGTTAGAAATCTTCAAGTTGATTGCAATTACTGCCAAAGTTCGCTACCTAAAAGTACCATAATTCTGTAACAACAGATTTAATTTGATTTCAGATCCACTGCTGTAAATAAGAGCCACATTTGAAAATGAACATTTCTATAATGAGCTTTCATGAACTCTTTTTTTACTTTTGTGTGCTCCTTTGAGCATAGTAGATGGTCAGCACAAAGAACTGAGCTTTAGTAGTAGTAGTAGTAGTAGTAGCTTTATTCATCCATAGATCTCTTTTTACAAGATAATTCCACAGACAAGCTTCCTATGGGTCTGAATCATCATCATTTCCAGGAATTTCTCAGAAGTTTGGATGCTTAGTATGGTGATATTATATATTTACAGAAGTAGGGTGGCTCATTCAAGATCAGACAGATTTTATAACATAATTAATGAAATCGAAAGCAAAATCTTTTCCAGAACTTGACCGTGCCAAATGGGTAGCAGATTTACAACTTTTGGTAGAATTTACAACTCATGTAAGTGACTGAAATAGGTGCCTTCAAGGTAGAAACCTACTTATCAGTACAATGTTCCAAACAATAATTGCATTCAAAATGAAACTGAAATTGCAACACTTTGGCCAACCATGATCCTATAGACAGGACGATTTACGCAGCTATATTTTTTGATTTGGTGTGAGAATTGGAATATCAGTTTTGCGATTTTTGAAAAAAAATATCAGAGTGTTTGCATTTATACATGTTTTACAAACAATATAGATATGTTGCCAGAAGATTTTCAGACGGAATACCTAGAGTCACAATCTGAGATTCAATTAAAGGAAAATTTGACTATGTGTCTTTGTTGGTCTTTTATAAATCATATCTGCCCAGAGACAAGTAGGGCCCACCCCTTGTTGCACAGTCATATGCTACATATGTCATCTTTGTTTGGAAGCAAGCACATCTGTGAACAACTATTCTCAGGAGTTAAGCACACAAAGAGTAAAAACAGAACCAAAATCTCAGATGAATGCCTTGAGAACACCCTGTGAATTTCAGTCACTTTGATTTAATGTGATATTTACATATTAGTTTCCCATATTCTATGCCTCATGTCACATTAATTTTATGATTTTTTACTACTTGCATATCTACTTTTAATGAAATCACATATATAAATTGTCAAACTAATCCCATCTTGCTTCTTTAGAATAAATAAGCATAAACTGATTAATTCTAAATCACTTATATGTGTGAACCGTATAATACAGCTGACTGCCCCCCTCCCCACATTTTTGTTCCTCAGAAGTTACTGTTAGTGTTAAGTATATCATGTGCAGCCCAAAAATACGTGTCTTATTCCAATGTGGCCCAGGAAAGCTGAAAGGATGGACACCCCTGGGCTAAAGGCTCTGTTGTTTGGAGAGACTGTAGAGCCATCATTATACCAGACTGCTTGTCAAGTCAACACAAATTACTAGAAAAGATTGCAGTAGCTAAGAAGTATCCCAGAAGCACTGAGGATGGCAGAGGTTGTGAAGTCTCAGACAGCGGGTACAGTTTTCGTCCAAGAAATGTGAAACATTTCAGGAGTAAAGTGGGTGGTGAATTTTGATAATGAAAGTACTGATTTTTTATATTTAGGTAAAAGCAAACAAATGAGTAACAGCTAATTGCCAGAATGTTCTCACATCGTTTTAAAGTAAGTAATTATGGCTCTAATACCATAATCTTACTTTATCCCATGTAAGTTTTCTGCACACTATCACCTCAACTGTTCCCAGTTATAAAAGGATCTCTGATTTATTCATACAACTGAGGCACTGAGGATGATATGAGCCCAAAGCACAGGCACAAAGTTTGTGAAAATCGAAGTTGTAGGCAAACTTCCAGTCTCGTAGGTTTTAACTACATTCACATTTCATATGAAAAAATGATCTACCCTATTTATGTCATGAAATACTAATTCATATTTAGGATTATATTAATATTAGTGTTAATTCACAAAATTCGCTAGCCATTGACATGCTGTCTTTTGACAGTTGTAAGCTTTGTAATTAATGTGTAGATAAAATCAGTACATAATGAAAAGAAACTAAATGCACCAAACATACAATTATGAGCTGTTCAAACACTTCATAGTCCTAATTATTATAATTTTCATTAAGCACATTCTGTGACTTGAGGTCCAGATAAAATCACTGATAACTTTCTGATTATGAAATACTACTACTACATTAATGACATACCCAACCTACGATAGAAACTGAACAGTGTAGAGCAACAAAACTAACAAGGGGAGGCCGCCAATTGTGAAATTCAGATTCGATTCATACTGCGCATAATAACAGCTCATGGCCAGAGGTGTAATGTGGCAAAGCACCAAGATGCACTTCTCAGCCGTTGTCGAGAAAATCTACAGTTAAAAGAAACCGTTGCGGTGAAATACTCTCTACAATTAATAATTTTCTACAGCGTCGTGGCGCAGCGGTAAGCGCTCGGGTTTGTAATTCGAAAGTCGCTGGTTCGAATCTTGCGCCATGCAATTTTTTTATTATTAGTTTTTTGTAATTCAAATATATATATATATATATATATATATATATATATATATATATATATATATATATATATATATATATATATATATATTTTATTAATGAATTGCTTATGCATGTTGGTAAAGGCGGATCGCTCTCCAATTGTACCGCCTCCATTTTTTCGTTTGTTTAACAGGGTGTACCAAAGCCCTCCCGTCCGCACTGATTTTCGACGATGTTATAAGTTGCGCTAGCGACCGCATCTACCTTCTTTCGAAGTTAGCAGGCAACTACGCTGTTTTGCGGCGGCCCGTTTCGACCCATTCAACATCTGTCCTTCAAGTGTAACAAGCGAGTAACGGAGTTTATATTTCATACCTGCCACAGCAAGTTTGTGTTCGTGGGGTCTCTATTCTAATTCGAACGTTTGACTTACGCTATATGTATTCGTTTCGGAATATCGTTTCTACGTCTTCCGTCAACTATATGTGGTTAACATTATGAAGACAATTAATAACATTTGTGAAATACAACTTTGTTTGCGGAAAACATAATGATGTTCGAAGTCGCCAGTTTTTCCACGACAAACGACTTTCAACAACTTATTATATGCATAATTGTTGCAACTGATTGCCGGGAATTTGAATTACAAAAAACAAATACTAAAAATAAAAAAAAAGGTAGCATGGCGCGAGAATCGATCCGGCGACCTTCGGATTACGAATCCGACCGCTTACCACTGCACCACGACGGTGTAGGAAATTTGTAATCGTAGACAGTATTTCACCGCAACGGTTTCTTCTAACTGTCGATTTTCTCGACAACGGCTGAGAAGTGCATCTTTGTGCTTTGCCACATTATACCCCTGGCCATGAGCTTTCATTATGCGCAGTATGAATCGAATCTGAATTTCACAATTGGCGGCCTCCCCTTGTAAGCTTTGTGCTTTGGGCCATTGTGGAAATGAATGTCCAAGAAATTGGTGAGGCAGTTTTTCATAAGTGTTCACATATAGGGTGGCTCTACAGATATGAATAAAGCTGGTTCACCATAAGAACAATAGATGTCACAATCATGCAAACATACTAAAATCTTAGTATCGATTATGATGTACTTTAGGACCTTGTGGTCCTCACTGCCTCAATTCATTTAACATTTAAATCCACATATATGTATTACACAAGTTATCTTTTTCATTTCCATGAGTCCAGCATTTCGACACCTAATGAATTATTTGCACCTTGAGGCATGCAGATCGCATATCAACTCATACGGAATGGCAGCTTCTGCACTATTGTTAGGGAGATAATAGCTATACACAAATACATAGCTATACACAAATTACTGGTTTACACAACATAATTGGCGAGGGACACATCTGTTCTGTACTAGGATCAGAGGCAACAGATTGCAACCCAAGCACCTGCAATGGCTGATCATTGTAGCTAAGCCTGAAAGTTGCTCATTTACAGAAAAAAATAGTACCCTGTAGTTAACAGTTGATATAGTAGCCTGTAGGGAGCTCATTGCCTTAATGATTTCCAAAAAGTATGTCTAAAGCATGTGATATCACTTGGTTCCATTTGTGATGTAAATGACATGGGATATACACAAGGATATTTACGCCATATGCTGTAGTGGCTATACTGAAAAAGAAATTTACACCAGATTTTTTTCTGCAACTTCCCAATATTACAATAGAATAACAAAAGCATGCTGCAAGAATGATATTAGTTGACAACAATTTCTGCCAGATGCTATAGAACACAAACTCCGGACTACTTTATCAAACCCTAGAATAATCAGAATGTGTGTGTTAGTTATTACTGATTCTTTCTCTTCCATGAGAATAAAATATTACTTTAATGTCAGCTAGTAATGTCTTGTTGTGAAGCAAAATTGTGAACTACTGAGTCATAATCACATTTTCATAACCACACATTAAAAGTTGTCTGTAGCTTGAAAGCAAGTAGAAAAGCTGCTAATAAGTTGGTTGCTAAGCAAAAATAACTTACTCGACACTAAAATTATCATACAAAGGAACTTTACTCACCACAATTTCATTAAGAGATGAGAAAAATGTAGTACACATTCACCTAAAAAGCCTTGTAGACGTAATTTGTGGGATATCTAGGGCCTGACTAATACCCTCTAATCCATAAACTTTTCATTAAACCTGTATGATGCAGTTTAGGATGAAATGACAGTTGTCTTCCTCACTTCATGGATCTCTGTTGTGGTGCTGTACACGCACATGAGAAAACTGAAATGTAAAATGTAAACATCAGACTATACAAGTTATTTTTATATACTGCAGTTATTATAAAAATAACAGATACGCACATTGGATGTGTTAAACAGAAGCTCCAAAATTTTCTTCTTTGAGATGACACCTTATGATCGGATATGGTGACATATGTGATTTCTTTGTAGGTTTGCCACCACTATCATCACAAGCAGTAGCATTCTCATAGAAATTATTCACAGGTGTTAAATTCTGCTTTCCATTACTGTTCGCCATACCAGATCTTAAAAGAAGAATATTTCACGCAATAACAACAAAAGTAACATTTGGTGGTACAAATACAAATGTAAAATATTTTTACCCAACTACTTAAGTGACAGAATTCATGAATTTAGTGGTTCTTTTCAGTTCAAACCATTGCAGGCACAAAGGAAATCATCCTGACTTGGAGATTAACAACAGAATAATATTGTTTTGCAGTATTACTACTACATTTCATTAACTGAGTAAAATAATGTGTGATTTATGTACCCAAGAGGTCACTACACAGCAGACTAACTATACAAACAAAAAGCCTAAGACCACACTAATGTGTAAAATTTAACTGTAATCAAACTAGATAGACGTAACTGAACATTTTCAGACATATAAAAAAGTCTACACTGACCTTAAGACTTCATAATTATCCTATGTTTTATTTTATTTTTAAGTAAGATGACTGTCACAGTAGACAAACGCGTTAAATGTTTTCTACAAAGTTTGATAGATATGGTGGAAATTGGAGGGTACCTCAAGAAAGAGACGGAAGATGACATCTTAAAGGTAGTGAGTACCTTGACAGAATGTTTCAGTGTAATGAAATTGAATGTGAGCACGTAAAATGCTAAAAATAAAGACAATGCAATCTCAGAAAGCGAGGTTAGCAACACCCAGGCAGAAGGAGTGGACCACAGCGTTGTGGGGCAAGTGGTGTCATCTGTTAGCCCAATACAAGAATCCGAGAATGTGAAGAACTGGCGAGCAACAATAATACAAAATCCTTTAAAGTAGGCATCCCTTTTCACAGCTTACGAGTTGGCGAATAAAGCTGAATTCTGGCCAGCAGGAATCACCATCATATGCTTTCATTTTCCCCATTTTTTTCGAGAAATCAGAGGGGTGTCTCTTCCATAAGACACAAGAATGCCGCCCAAGAAATGTAAAGAAGTAGGTGGTGATTATATTTGGTTTGTGGGGTGCTAAACTGCGCGGTCATCAGTGACCATACAAAGTCACAATTTTTACAGAGTCTAATCTAGCCACTGTCATGAATGATGATGGAGGAATGATGAGGACAACACAAACACCTTGTCCCCACGCAGAGAAAATCCGCAACCTCGCAGGAAATCTAACCCCGGACCCTGTGTAGGGGCAGTAAAAACCTTAAAGATCTTCCTGTGGTATACAGAAGGTCTAAAAAGTGCAATGAACAATGCTCCAAAAGTCTTTCTAGAGGGGTATGACATAGCAGTCATAACAGAAACATTTTAACCAGAATCTGGCAACAATCAGAATTTTACTTCGCTCATCTCCATGCAAAACAAGGCAACAGAGGAAAACTCAGTGAAGTAACAACTGTCCTCATAAAACCAGAATTAATGCAGATAACTGAAACTATCAAACAGAAACATACACTCCTGACAGAAATGAAACCCATTTCAATAATATCAGCAAACTTCCAACTGAGCAAAACATCCACTGATATAATAGATTAAATAGGCCAGCTTATCACCACTAATTATTGCTGGAGACTTTAACAGCCGACTGGATAAACAAAACTAGAAATCAAAAGTAATAGGGGAAAAGTTGCAGGAAGAAGGCTTTATCCAATTAAACAATCCCAACATACCTGCATATATTTGCCCCAGTGGCAAAAGTACAGTAGGCATTGCATTCATAAGGGGACCAATCGGGGGTATTGTATCACCTCTCTGGACTGCAGACCACACACCACTTCTGAAACATATCCCTCTGGAAATAAATACCTAAGGAGCCTAGCAAAAAGCACAAGAAAAAGCAGAAGAAGCACTTTCAAGAGCAACAGATGTCGGGAAAGTGGAAGCAAAATCCAATGACGCGAAACAAATTGAAGTGCTAATAGACAACTTGCGATTATAGGCAGCAACAGAAGCAATAGGAGAACTCCTAAGGTAAGCCGCCAATCCCAGATACAAAAGAAGAGTGAAAAACTGGTTTGACACAGAGTGTTACAGTCTAAGGAAAGTTATACTAGAAAGCCTACATCAACTAAAACTGTGCACAGATAACTCTATTCTCCTCAGGACCTATGCCGAAAAATGAAATATCTATAAGAAAACTCTAAAGGAAAAGAAGAGAACATTCTGAACAAGAGAAGGAAAGAAACTAGTGGAGGAAGGCTCAGGAGACCCATATATTGTATTACGCCCCAGAAAACAAGATGAAACACATTACATCAACACGAAAATATGTGAGATACACTTCGACAACATACTGAACAAGGATGGACTAAGGGGTAGACTGGAGGATAGAGAGGATACAATGCTACGAACAACAGAGGAATGGATACCATTGACCACAGAAGAGATCAAAGATGCCATTAACGGCACGAAGAACAAAAAAGCTGCAGGTCCTGACAGATTTTATAGCGAATATTTAAAAGACACTGCCCAAATACCAACGCCAATGCAGACAAAATTCTACAAGTGCATAGGAAAGGCCTCCATTCCAAAACAGTGGAGGCAGTCAATAGTAAAAGTGTTTTACAAAGGAAAAGGAGACCTCAAAGACCCTAGCAAATACAGAGGCATATCCCTAGAAAACTTACCTTTAAAACCATTCACAAAAATAATAACCAAAAGAATAAAGCATACAATCAATGAACACCCTCCTGAAAGCAACATGGGTTTCAGGAGGGGAAGATCAACTGTGACTGCAATTGAGGTCCTGCTAAAGAGCATATGGGAAGCCCTTGAAGAAAGAGAAAAGTTCTGTGTAGTATTCATAGATTTCACAAGAACCTCTGACTTTATAAATGGAAAATTAATGACCAAAAACTAGAGGAGACCCTAGCAGAAAACAACATATGGACATGAATCATAAACACAATACTGTGACAGAACAAAATAAGGATATCAGACAACCTCTCCCTATCATACCTGATACTCCAATCAAGTGGAGTACTGCAGCAAGATCCAGTGAGTCCTCTGTTATTTATCCTTGCAGCAGAAGAAATTGCAAGAATGTCCCAAAGGGAGGATTTAATCTCATATACATATGCAGATGATATTGTAATAGGCACAAAGTACAATGCAAAATTACAAGAAGCCATAAACTTAATGGAAGATTGATGTATCGAACACGGCTTTGAAATAAATGTGGCGAAAACAGAAATTATGGTACTCAGAAATGGAGGAAGAGTACCTGCATCAGCTGAGATCTTCATATGGGAGAGAAAACTGAAGATTGTATGGGATTTAAAGAACGTAGGAGTCATAACACAAACAAACTCCAAAATGATTCACAAAGCATGTCAAACAGAAAGTAATGCAAGCAATAATGGCAATCCATGAAATATAATACATCAGATCCCTTAGCCTAGAGACAGCAATGCCTCTATTCACAACCAAAATCTTCCCAATACTGACGTACAGCATAGAAATTACTGGACCACATCTTGCAGTGAAAAACCTAACAACACTAGAAATAGTGAAGATGACCTATATAAAGGAAGCAATAGGAGAGTAAAAAACAACACAATCCAGACTTGTATACTAGCTGGCAAGGGAACCCTTCCTCATTGAAGATCTATGGACAAACCTGATCCTACTCAACTGTAGCATGAACCAAACAAAATGTGCGAGTGTAAACTGTGCCATCAGATTTGCAAACGTTATCATCTAAAGCTCTGTACCAAAATGACAAAGTCAATAAGTGACTATGCAAATCACAATATGTAAAATTTCTAATTTCTTTTTTTTCTATCATTGTACTTACATTTTTATGGCTACAATAAACTTATTATTATTCTTGTCATCAATCCTCCCCCATGCCCAACTTGACAAAAAATTATTTCTCATCAACATACCAATATGAAATCTGCAGTACCACTCCAGTTAAGTTTCTGAGATCAAAATGAAATCAATTCATCTAGTGAAGTAGTGTTTATTATTCCTTTAATTAACTATAGCCCTTCACAATCACTTTACTTCAGAAAAATAAAATATTATGATTGATTAAAACATATGAACAATACTACATGACTATTTATTTTGTCATTATGAAGTTTAATCTAACATTTACATATTACAGAGAGCTGACAATTCTACACTAATAGAGTGTAACTTGGGGCATTGTACTACTGGTGATAGTTAGATACATTCCATATTATATTTCACATATAAAAATAGAACTAGTCTTCTTCTCTGAAGAGGATGCAGAGGGAGCAAAAAGAACAGAAAACTCCTGACATGGCAAAAATTTATTGAGGATGAACATTTTAATAAATTTCAACATTTGAATAAATTCTGTGACTGGGATAGAGACAATGAAAGCAATACCCCAGTTTACCAGTAATAGTTACAGTAAATGACAGAATTCTGTTTAAGATTTTTATGAGGCTAGTGGCACTTGGATTTACATTATGGATCTTGCCCAGTAACTCCTAGTATTGACATTAAATGTCTCCATCTTACCCGTTCTAATAACAGTCTTGCTTCTGTTGTAGAAACATCTTGAGCTTCATCTAATTAGTAATTGGAAACAGTTTTAATACTGAATATTTATCAAATGTAAATACTATAGACCACATTTCACTGTAAGTAAGGTAGTAACCAAGGCAGCAGAGGTAACAACTGAGGTAGTGCAACTGCTTAAAATCATATTTACTGATATCAGTAAAAAATATGTGATTCCACTTCCTTTATGTTAGTTAGTTAGTTATTTAGTTGGCCACTAACTCACAATTTCTTCATATTTTCCATTATTTTGCTTCCTGTTTTGTTTACAATATAGTTTCCTGGTGGTTTAATGTATTTTTGGTTTCACCTAATATGTAACTTCCACTTTCATCATTGTAGTTTTTGTTACCGCCCTGTCAAATCTGTGTAAATATGATAAGGCTCAAGTAAAATAAACAGTGAAAGAACATAGGGCAGGGTACACAAGGAAAGGGATTATTGTTATATTACAAAATTACTCTTACTGACCTTGTACATAGAATATTTTTCTTTTATTCCAGCTGCTTCTGAAATGTTTAATGTCTTCCATTCCAGAGAAGCAATATCTTTTCTCCAGTTTTTCTCCCTGATTATATATTTGAATATTGTAATTTTTCAAACCTGTTCACAAACAAATGGACACAGAAAATTTTACATCATGTAAGCTACAAGAAAACGGTCTAATGGAAGGACTGCCATAGGAACAGCTATAAATTTTTTTTCGTGGCCATGACAGTTCCCTTCATTCATTGGTGAAGATGTGCATCTATCTCTACCCTTGTCATCCATGTTCAGAAGTTATGATACATGCTACTTGTTGAACAAAATTTACTTTTCACACATGCAAGCAAAATTACTGCCTTAAATTGCAAAATTGTGGGTGAAAAAGTTTTGTGTACCTTCAGTTTATGATAATCAAAACATTTGCATTATGTTATTTTGGAATAACCTCCCTCTGTATGAGTTGTGGTATACTGAGACACCACTAGCAAAAAGAAGACATTGAAATGTGCCTAATTTGCAGTTTTCAGTATGTTTTGGAATAATTCTTCATTAATTTACAATAGCTGGGGAATGAAAATCTGACGAAGCAGTGCAGATTACCAAGCTTAAAATGAAGACAAAACAAAAATATTCTTTATAATTGAGTAAGTTTTGAATTTAATAATAATTTAAAAAATATCTTGTATGAAAGGCACCACATTATTAAAAGGAATATTGTGATTCACTGACAGAAGTTTTAACAAATAGCTTTGCAATTTAACAAAAACATATTTCGCTTAAAATAATTTACATACATGATCCTCTGCTGAGGAACTCAAACATTTCTCTGAATTACAAGCTCCCATGAGTAGTGTTTCTCAGTTGCTTGTAGCTCCATTCTGCACCTGCAACAAAATGGACCTGCATTTACTTATTCCAGAAAGAAGAGCAAAATGCATGCTGAGAACCTCTTTCATGATAATTTTGTAAAAGTCTAAATAAGTATCATACTGTTTCTGCAGTACTACAGTGTAACATAAGAAGATTCTTTAAATCTCACAGAAAATACTTAAACAGTTAATAAAGTAAACCACAATAATCAGTCACGGTGTTAACAATTCTCTTGAAATAAATGAGCGACTATCATTCTTGTCGAAATTCATGATTGAGTAAATGCATGTACAGCAGTTTTGAAAGTGTCATCAGCAACGGAAACTATGTTTAGAGAGTGCACCCAAAGTTATCCGTTTGCAAATAAGTTATTTTGTTAATATCGTACATAGTCCGGCCACAATAATGTGACCACCTGCCAAATGACTGAATAACCACCTTTTGTAGCTCAGACCACTGCAGGAAGAGAGTTTGTTCTCACTGTGTGAAAACACTTTAAAATTTTTTTAAATGGATTCACTCAGCGATGACTGATGTTTATAATGTGATGATTTTTATCCACCTGACGTCTTGTGTAAGATTCAGCATAAAATGGACAAGGTTTACAACAAAAAGATGTTAAAGGGCTGAAGATGACAGCAACAACCGTTGAAACCAGTCATCTTAAATAAAGAATTTTTGTGCATTCTTGGTTTTTGAATGATTTTTAACAACCAACATAAAATATGTGACATTTTCATGATTATCTACCTTCAAAAATAATCTACCGTAGTTATATGAAGACTATAGAGCAGGCTGTTCCAACCGAGCTCCAGGGAGCCGGAGCGCTTCGGAGCGCTCACTGCGGCAGCTCGGAGCCCGCGTGGAGGGGGAAAGCGAACTCACTGCCTCCTGGCCGCATGCAGCCGCAACTGACGTAATAATCCGTGTTCAATGACAGCTATGATTAGCCGTGGGAGCCCTATACCTCTATTGGAGGATACCTTTCTATTCATTGAGAGGGATGGTCATCCACAGTGTCTTGTATGTCATAAAGTAATTAATTCTGCGAAGAGGTACAATATACAACGACATTATACACGTCTTCACGCAGCGCACTACGATCAGGTAGAAGGCGTTGCACGCAGAGAACTGGCGGTCAGGCTTAAGAACGACATACCAGGAGACGTTAAGTTTAAAAACGGTTCCATAATACGAAGGGTATCAAAACATGCAACATAGTTCGTGATCTATAATGCGTTTATAATTTTCAGGTGAATGAGAGCGGAGAAATCACTACTGAGTCTGCAATTCGAGCAAGTTACAGGGTGGGTCACATCATTGCGATGAGTGGCAAGCCGTTTTCGGTGGGACCACTCGTAAAATCGTGCATGGTAGCCATTGCAGAATGTTTGTTTCCAAGGTAGGTGCAGGCAATTGAAGGGGTTTGCCTGTCGAAGCAAACAATGTCTCGTCGAATCCTGGGCATGGCAGCGGATTTAGAGACACAGCTCAGGAAAAAGGCGGAGAGCTTTGTAGTATTTTCGCTAGTGCTTGACGAAAGCACCGACATATCGGACTGTGCTCAGCTTGCAGTTTTTGTGCGTGGTGTCGACATGGAGCTGCAAGTAACTGAAGAACTCTTGGATGTGGTACCACTCGATTACACCGCATCAGGACGTGACATTTTTGAAGCTGTTTGTGAATCAGTGGACAATATGAATTTGCCGTGGGATAAGCTCCATTCTGTAGCGACAGACGGTGCACCACAAATGATTGGGTGTCACCAAGGTTATGCTTCTCATTTGAAAAACAAACTCAGGGACGATTTCGGGAAAGACATTTTGACTCTTCATTGTTTTATTCACCAAGAGGCACTGTGCGCTGAAACAATAGAGCTAGGTGGCATAATGAAAGATGTCATGAAGTATGTGAATTTTGTGCGGCGTCAGGGTATGAATCATCGCCAACTCAAAGGATTCCTGAAAGATATGGAAGCGGAGTATGGGGATATACCTTACCACAGTACAGTTCGTTGGCTGAGTCAGGGAAAAGTTCTTGATGTTTTCTTTGCCATTCGTGAGGAAACAACACTTTTTCTCAAAATGAAAGGGGAAGAAATCCGTTGTCTGAAAGATATAAAATGGATATCAGAGCTGGCGTTCCTAGCTGACATAACTATGCATCTGAATAATTTAAATCTGTCATTGCAGGGCAAAGGGCAGCTAATTGTTGACATGCATGACCAGATCAAAGCGTTCATGCAAAAGTTATGTTTATTTCAGAGGCATATGAATAATGGACATTTAACGTTCCTCAATCGTCTTGCTTCTTTAAAACTACCTGAAGGTACTACTTTTGACGATTACCAAGCAAAGTTTGAAACACGATTCCGAGACCTCACTAGTTTGGAAATGGAACTTAAGGTGTTCAGCACTCCTTTTTCAGTTTCCCCCAATGACTTGTCATCATCACTTCAATTGGAGATTATTGATTAGCAAAATTCTACTTTGTTGAAAGACAAGCTTCACAACAATGCTGCTCAGATCATGGGCATGTTTAGATCTATGTATTGCTGTGAGCAGCTTTTCTCAGCAATGAAAAGAGTAAAAAGTAAGGAATGATCGTTTCTTCAGGATGCAACAATGAAGGCCATCCTCCGCATTAACACTGCGAACACTTTGATGCCTGATATTTCCGATCTTGTAATGAAAAGAAAAGTCAAGCTACAGAGGCCCAATAAATTTAGTATGCAATTTCTTGTAAAACAGTTGTTTCTTATTTATTTTCTGAACATCGTATTTCCTGGTGTAGCATGTCACCACATCTTAGCAGCTAAGAGTATGAGGTTGTCGATCTTAGTAAGACGCAGCTGGCACATCAAAATGCTTGCCTTGCCGCCTGCCTCAGCCTGCCGTGCCACCTGCTGGCGTGCCGGCCCACTTGAATGGCCACAAGTGACACGGCTCCCTGGAGCAGGGAGCGCTCCGCGGCTCACAACGGAGCCAACGAGCTGAAACAGCCTGCTATAGAGTATATTACACTAAAACCCCATCCAAACAGGCATTGGAAGTCCCAATGGTATGGATGTACCATTCTCAGATATTGGATGCAGATATGGACAAAGGTAATGAGAAGTAGTAGAAATGAGAACAGCAATAAACTTAACATCAGGATTGATGGTCACTAAGTCAAAGAAGTTAAGGAATTCTGCTACCTAGGCAGTAAAATAACCAATGACGGATGGAGCAAGGAGGACATCAAAAGCAGACTCGCTACGGCAAAAAAGGTATTTCTGGCCAAGAGAAGTCTACTAATATCAAATACCGGCCTTAATTTGAGGAAGAAATTTCTGAGGATGTACGTCTGGAGTACAGCATTGTACGGTAGTGAAACATGGACTGTGGGGATCCGGAACAGAAGAGAATCGAAGCATTTGAGATGTGGTGCTATAGACGAATGTTGAAAATTAGGTGGACTGATAAGGTAAGGAATGAGGAGGTTCTACGCAGAATCGGAGAGGAAAGGAATATGTGGAAAACACTGATAAGGAGAAGGTACAGGATGATAGGACATCTGCTAAGACATGAGGGAATGACTTCCATGGTACTAGAAGGAGCTGTAGAGGGCAAAAACTGTAGAGGAAGACAGAGATTGGAATACGTCAAGCAAATAATTGAGGACGTATGTTGCAAGTGCTACTCTGAGATGAAGAGGTTAGCACAGGAAAGGAATTCGTGGTGTGCCGCATCAAACCAGTCAGTAGACTGATGACCAAAAAAAAAAAAAAAAATGGACAGCCACTGCTATTCCAGTTGCTGTTTCTTTTTGTTACCTGGAGTTGTTACTGCTCAGTCAAGTAGCTCCTCAATTGGCATCACAAGACTGAGTGCACCCTGGTAAGTCAACAGCACATTATGGCCTGGATGGTCACCCATCCAAGTGCTTATCACAGCCAATCTGCTTAACTTTGGAGATCTAATGGGCACTGGTATATCACCATGGTATGCCCATTGACCCTGTAGAATATGTTATAGGAGTAAAAAAATGTAAGACTCAATAGCGTCTCAGTTAATAATCAATCAAAACTCTGCAAGAATGAGGAGCTCACCAGAGGGGGTTACAAGGTGATAGTTGGCATTATGAAAGCCAGACTCAAAAAATGTTTCAAAATCATCAGTCTTTAAATTACTTAGAATTTGGAAGCAGTCACTACATACAGTGATGTTAGCCAGTATGTTGAAGTAGGGGGTGTACAGATCACCTAGCCATTCAAGGCGGCTATCATAAATGTTTATTTGCAGTTCAAAATTCTTTACCAGTTAAATTTTCATCCCTAGTGTCTAACTGCATTGAGATGACAAAAGTCAAGGAATACCTCCTGATATTGTGTCAGACCTCCTTTTGCCCGCCGTAGCACAGCAACTCAACGTGCCATGCACTCAACAAGTCTTTGGAAGTCCCCTGCAGGATTTGTGAGCTGTGCTACCCTTGTAGCCATCAATAACTGCAAAAGTGTGAAGTGCTTTGAGAATTTCGGAGTTAATTCTAGAAACAATTGTCTTTCCTTTGTCTTGAAAAAAAAAAAAATGGTTCAAATGGCTTTAAGCACTATGGGACTTAACATCTGAGGTCATCAGTACCCTAGACTTAGAACTACTTAAACCTAACTAACGTAAGGACATCACACACATCCATGCCTGAGGCACGGAGAGCGGCTGGCTACTCCTTCTCAAACACCCAATATTTTACGTATAGATGTGGAACAGTGGCTCCACGCCACTGGTTTCTATGTGCAGGTGGGAAGTTGGCTACGAGAAGTCTCTCAAGTGTGGCGGTCAATTGACACTGACAAGTGTTTGCTGCTCGCACCATAGAAGCTGTATAGAAAGTGCAAAGAGTAATTACGTGTTATTCCTTGGTGGTTGAATAATTGTAATTATTACAGACAAAGGAAACATGATTTGACTAGAGACTCTTACTTAATCTTTGGTGTAGATCTGCTAGAAGCAATACCTGTCTTTGATAATGTAATTATACTTAATAGAGTCTAATGGTTAATGACTCAGTTGACATGTAAGAGTCTGAATGCCTATGTGAAACTTGCGATAGAGAGAGAGAGTCATTTAAATTCCTCTAATCATCATTAGTTCTTCAGAGAAGAAAGTTGTGGAAATTGACGCAGCCAACTACAAAGAGAAGAGGGTCGGCTAAACATTTCAAGTAAGTCAACTGACGTGGGAGTGGTGTGAAGTTAGCAATCCAGCCTCACACTGCTTCTCTTGTAGTCAAAACCATTAGAATGTGGTGACCATGACAGGACATGAAGAAAGAGGAGTTTTGAAATCAAATCAAGATAATAAGATACTGTTAGTTGCCATAGCAACCAATAGTAACAAGACAGGGAAATTTTTTTGCAGAGTTGGATTCTGCTTAAACAGTAAAAAGACTGAAAATTAGTAAATACCATACAAGAGAAGACTTAAGGAAGATCAACATATTAGACCAAGATGAGATACGATGAGATCTGTTCATCGACAAAGATTCAGTGTAGAGAGTAAGCAGCCCTCACACACATTGCAGGGTTGTGGACATGGAAACTAGCCAACAACTGATGATACCAGCTCCAGCTGCCAATCACTGGTGCGGATTCTACATCCGCTCACTGACACCGATGCTGAAATCAACCTTCGGCGCTGCTGGTGCCCGTGCTGTTCACCAGTGCTGATTACGCATCTGCTCACTAATGCAACTAGAAATCTATGCTGGGTGAGTGCAAAGCAATAATTGGTTAAGTGTAAAGTTAAAGAAACTGTTGAATAATTGAGCTCTGTTAGGATATCTATTATACTTAGTGTAGGTTTATTTTTAATGCTCACAAGGTCAAAAACGTGTTAAGTAATTGATCAAGAACAGCAACTGGCTTCAGAACCAACCATGGCTATTAAAGTGAGTAGTGAAATGCTGGATTGGTCTGAAATAGTGAATTTAATTGAAGCCCAGCGGGCAGATTCAGCAGCTGCAAATGCTCAAATGGATTTTAAGTGAAAAATTAGATGCGCAAAGTGAAGTTTTAAGTTCTAAGTTTGATGCCTTAAATAAAAAAGTGGAGAGTTTTCAGTTATATTTAAAGAATGGGTTAGGTAATTCCTTAACTATCCAGATGAATCAAATGTTTACTGACCTGAGCCAAAAGCAGGAAGAGCAATTTCAGAAGTTGGCTCAGAAGTTAGAATTTGATATTGAAGACAAATGTAATTATGTAGAAGCTGAACTTGGCCAAAAGTTAGGGTCCTTTGAAAAGTGTATTCAATGTTACATTTGATGCTGTAAAGCAGAGGTTGCATACCTTAAAAGAAAATGTGGAAAAACAGGATAAATTAACACATTTAGTCCAATCACAGGGTGCATGTGTTAGTACCCGAGTAGATAATGTGGAATGTGATGTTAAGGAGAAACTAGTCAGTTCATACTTAATAAATATAAGTAATCTGGAGGAACAGGTAGAGGAAATAATCAACCAAAAAGTTGCCGCGAGGGTAACCTCCGACAACGTTTCTCAAAATTTTGCTTCAGAACTTAATGATACTAAGAAAGGCATAGTTAGTTTATGGAAAGAATTCAAACTCATCCAGGATAAGGTAGACAGAAAGGTGACTTCTCCTAACATGGTATTGATCAGTGAGGTAATGACCGACCTTCAATTGGTAGGGGGGTGGGGGTGGGGGGGTGGGGGGGGGGGGGGGGGGGAATTCTGGACTATCCAGGCAATTTCCAAAGTTTAAGCCAGACGGGGAAGTACATCCTACTCACTTTCTGAAATGGTTTAACCAAGCCTTACTGATGAACTGGGAAGATTAAAAAAAAGATTGAGTTTGTGGTAGGGTACCTTTTTGGAGAAGCTTCTGAGTGGGGTACAGTCAACATCAAGAAACTTTCATCTTAGGCAGATTTCCAGAAGAAGTTTAAGGAGAAGTATTGGTCAACTAGCGCCCATGAAAAATTAATATCTGATTTGTGGGACCCGAAGTACTGTAACAGTGCATGGGGCACAATGAGAAAGTATTTCAATTGGCTTCTAAGATGTGCGAAGTACTTAGATAAGCCCATGAAAAAAGAAGGGTTAGTTCGAATTTTAATAAGTCATTTATCCATATACGCCAGGAAAGATATATCGTGTAGTAGGTGGAAAACCATAGAAGGCCTGTTGTCTTTTGTGGACACACTCGATGCCTTGAAGAAGGACCATAATGAGATCATACACCAAAATGAAAATCAGACTTATAAAAGGAATAGTAATAATAATTTTAGAGAACACAAGGCTAATTTTGCTAGAGTACACCAATAGGAGGTAATAGGAGCAATGGTAATGATAATTACCAAAAGAAGCATCCACCTTTGATTATAGGATCAGTGACGTCGCAAGAAATTGTACCAAGCAGTAGTAGAGTACAAAGTGGTAATGTAGTACCCTATTTCAGTAACCAATCAGTGAATACCAATAATGAGGAAAAAGTAGTGCGATCTGGATCCAGGGCCAGGGGCCAGGTTGTAGAAATACATTAAGAGGCCTAGTTTCTAATAAATATGTTATTTCACACATAAAATACCAACCAAAGAATGGTTGCTACTGGAAGAACAGAGCTTAAATACCATTAATCCTCAACCAATAATAGTAGGAAAAGTGGAGGATTTGGAAGTTAACATATTTATAGATCCCAGGAGTGAAGTGTCAATTATTTCTAGTGCTTTCCTTAGCACATTACAAACTAAACATCACTTACTGCTATTACCAGTAACGGGGGTGTACATAGTCAGTATTCCTGGAACAAAGAGCTAAGTTGGAAAACACAAGACCCAGGTGAAATGCAATATTGGGAATATTCCATTTCATCAGACAATGTTAGTAGTAGAAAATATCGATAGGGATGTGTTGTTTGGCCTAGATTGTCTATGACAATTTAATATCATATTGAATTTTGGGGAGAATCTTCTTTATTTTGGTAAAGGTGACTACAAATATTGTGTGGTGGTGGGTGTTGGGATGTTTAAGGGGGACTAAACAGCTAAGGTCATCAGTCCCCCATTCCAAAAACAGGCGAGACAGAAATGCACGAAGCAAAATATTGTGTACCATTTGCAATGGACAGCTATACTGGTAAACAAGCAACTGAGAAGCAATTTTTACAATTAACAGCAACAGCACAATTGTCGACAGAGGTTGAAAAGGTATGTTATGTGTCACATCAAGCTGACATACAGAGCACAGTAAATGTATCGCCAATATTAAGCAGTGAACTAAAACTAGATTTATATAAAATTCTAATGGAATATGAAGAAGTATTTTCCAATCATCCCGGTAGTGCTAGCAACTATATCTGTAAATTTAAAATCAAAGACAGTACTCCATTTTTCTGTAAGCCATGTCCAATACCAGTAAGTATGAAAAAAGCAGTTAAGGAAGAAATTGACAAGATGATTGGCAATAACATAATAGAACGTAGCTCTAGCATAATGAATAACCCCTTGGTAGTAGTAAAAAAGGCTACAGGAGGTGTGCGTTTAGTGCTAGATGAGTGTACTTTGAATAAGCATATAGAGATGGATCAAGACCGACCAATTAACATCAATGAATTATTGTCCAAATTTGAGAAAGCAAAGTATTTTAGCACAATGGACCTGACTGCTGGATATTGGCAAATTAGTTTACATCCTGAAACAAAGAAATAGACAGTGTTTCCATTTGATGGGAAATCATATCATTTTTATGTGTTACCATTTGGATTAAATATATCAGTATCTGTGTTTATATGTGCACTGGACAAGGCATTAGGAAGAGAATTGTTAAAGGATTTAATAATATATGTAGATGATACACTCATAACCCCATGTACTTGGGAAAAGCATTGCCTGACCTTGAATAAAACCCTGCAAAGGTTTAAAGAAAAAGGTATTACAGTAAAATTGTCAAAATCACACTTTCCAAGACAAGGGCTTACGTTTTTTAGGGCATACTGTAGGAGTGCAGGGAATTAAACCAGATCCGGAATGTATAAAGTCTATTAAGGAGTGTCCACCCCCTAGAAACATATGACAATTGAAGCGATTTATTGGTATGACTGAATACTATAGATGATAAGTACGAAGTCAGGAGCTGAACAACCCAAGACTTTTACGCTTATTAAGGAATGGAATACCGTGGATTTGGGATCAAGAGACCAATGATGTGTTTGAAAATGTAAAAAGAACACTAGTAAAATCACCCATATTACAACATCTGGTTAGGGATCAGCCATTTAAAATTTCAACAGATGCATCCAACTATGGTATAGCAGCAGAACGTTTCAACGAGAGGTCTGAAAAGTACAAATCACATATCTATAGCTTTTGCTAGCCAGAGTCTTATAAACATGAATTAAACTATGCAGGCACAGAAAAGGAACTATTATCAGTAGTATGGAGTATCCAAAATTTCCAAACACTAGCATGGTGGCCAGAAATCTGTGTATATATGGACCACCAAGCTTTATCTGTTTTAATGAGTAGTTGGTTATTACATAGTAGATTAATGAGATGGATGTTGTTCCTACAGGAATATGACATTAAAATACAGTATGTAAAAGGTTCTGAAAATATTGTACCTGACACTTTGTCTAGATTGCCTGTAGACATGAAAGAGTTAAAATGCCATACATCATAATCAATACTTTACAGAAATATTTGCTATGTGTATTAGGAAGTCTTTACCTCCTACTGAAGTAGAGAAATGGAAGGTTACAGAGAGTAATTTGTTTTGGAGAGGCAGTATAACATCGCAGCTTTGGTGTTTATGTATCTCAAAATTGATAAAGGACGAGATTGCATGGTATGTCCATACTGGATATGGACACTTCGAAATAAAGAAATTTATCTCTCATATGAATAAATTCTATTATTTTAAGAAATTAGGTCATAAGGTAGCATTTTTAATTAGGACTTGTGAAAATTGTCAGAGGGTAAAAGAGAGTAACATTCATGTTAAATACAAAATGTATCCAATCATTCCTCAGGCATTACTTGATCTTACAGCAGCGGATTTCTTTGGACCAATTCCGAAAGGGAAGGGAGGTGTATCATACATTTTTGTCTTCAGAGTGTTGGTCAAAGTATGTTAAGTTGTATCCTATTAAGAAAGTAAATATACCAACCGTGATTCACTGTATGTAGCAATACTTTCTCGAGGTATGCAGACCAAAATGATTTCTTACCGACAATTGGCCACAGTTTGTTCGTAATGAATTTAAAGAATTTTTAGTGTGGAAAGATGTTCGGCAAGTATTAATCTCCAACTATAATCCGTCTTCCAATCTGTGTGAAAGGGTTATGAAAGAAATTGGGAAGTTATGCTGCATCTACTGCCATGAAAAACATAGGTTATGGGCAACGAAAGTTAAGGACTTTGAACTTATTTTAAATGAATTACCACATTTATCAACTCAATTAACACCTTTGGAAGTAATAGGCAAATCCTTTGTGGAAGAACCCCTAATTAAATATATTACTTGACTGGAACAACCTACTGTTGATTATGAACTTATTTTCCTACCCTGAATTGCCCTAACTTCTTACACTATCCCCCTACTTCTTACACTATCCTATTATACTGCTTACAGTTAATAGAGAAACATACCAATGTGGAATTATGATAACGTCACACAAAACTGCTCCTGGTATGTGACTGAATCATCCTTGGTTGCTTGAGGATTGTGCCCGCTAACATTTTGAAGAAGTCATCTTCAGTGGTTAGAAAGTAGAAAGTTGTGCCTACTAGGAAATTTTATGGCATCGTCCTCAGTTATTTCAGGGGTGCCCCTGGCTGTCTTCATGACTCGTCCTGGGTCATCTCAACTTATTTGACTTACTAAGCAGATAGACTAAATTTGCCTAGCCAGCCAGTCTCTCCCACCATTCACGTATAGTCAGGTCTCATTTTTGCCTAGCTAGCCAGTCTCTCCCGCCATCTATGTATAATTAGATCTTATTTTTGCCTAAGCTATTCTATGAAAGTAACCTCTTCTCCAGTTTCTCTATGCAAACCTGGGTGTAGGGGTCATAAGAAACTGCAAAGGATTATAGATTAACAGAAGATATGATATGTGAATAATCAATTAGTTGTGATAATATGATACATAATTTTATACTTAATACAGAATTTTTTTTTTACATTTTATGAGGTGTAATGTAGATGAGAGGGCTTGCATAGATTTTGACAGGGGTGGGTAGTGTTGGTACAGGCATAGCTAACACTAAACACACACACACCACAACTTTCAAACAAGTATGACTGATTCTTCACCATTTGCCATTCCATAGGCATTGTTAAGATTTTCTTCAGGGGCCTCAAGGGTGAAGGTGAGAATGTCCATTCTGTAGGAGATGATTTAACACCATACCTCCTCCGGCTTCTCACTCAAGTACCGGCGAGGTAGGGATCCTGGGGAAGGGATTCCTGTCTTTGGGGCTATCTTCTATCACTTCTTTGATCTTAGCAACCATTTCTACTTTTCCTTTCTTACTTCTCATTTGAGTACCTATCTATCTTTCCCTCTTTCCATATTCAACCACTTCTATCACTGAAGTCCTTCTTAGTTTCAGTGATTTCCAATAACCTACATTTTATTTCACATAACCAGGCCGAAGAATCAGGATACACAGACACATTTACACATACACACAATGGAACACAAAGATGCAAACAATAAAAGGACAGATTGAAATGATGTAAGACAGGCCAAGGGTAGTAGGTGGAAAGCTATGTGTACATTTGAAAGACATGCACACATTGTTGTTTATGGTGATGGTTCTACATCATATTGTATACATCTACTATGATAAGTCTTTACCAGATATAGATAAGAAAGAGGCCCAAAAGACATACACACATTGGTGTTTACGGTGACAGTTCTAAATTGCATGTGGTTCTACATTGCATATCTGTATGTAGAGAAATATATTTGGATATGTAAAGACTGTGATGATTTTGTATCATATACATACATAGATATATAAGGAAAGTAAACTACACATCAACTACACCTGAGAATGAAGCATGAGTAAATTAAGGAGAGCATAAGCCGGAGAGGAATAGATTGTGATAATTAGTAAGGATGGTCAAGGTGACAGATATTTTGGTGACTTGTAGGATAGGGCGACTCTTATAACCTAAGTAAGCATATTATAGATTCAATAATGTATGTAGGCATGAAGTATATACTGAAAACGTAGAAGTGATAAGTAAAGGAGGACTTCAGGGTATGAAATGAAGTATTAAGGAGTGAGTGTGAAAAGTGAACTAGATTTTCAACTTTACCAGAGGATATTTAATGATAATGTACATAAAGATGTATATTAGGGCAATGAACCATGAGGCCTGCTCAGGAAGGATAAGGGGCTGCACCCAGTATTTATTGAATATAAAAGGCAGATAGGCAGACCAAAGGAAGGCTGACCTATACTGTGTGGACAGGGGCACCAAGAAGGGGGTTGACCTGTACCATAGTAGAATAGGAATTTAAAGAGGTGTACCTACCAAGGAGGGGCTCTCAGAGGGTCAACCCATATGTAAGGGATAGGTATGGACCCTAAAAGTAAAAAGGTCAGTATTGTAACAGAATTCACAAAATTTGATAGAGATTATTCTGGTAAGTTTGGATCCTATAGCCAACTACCATAATTAGGTTTTAGGTGTGGAAAAAAAAAACACCACTTTTATTTTGCCCAAAGTTCCTCCAGGCTACAGACTAATATAGGTAATGATACCAGTATGTACTGAGAAAAAATAGAACACAATTTTAGAATAAAGGATGAAATATTCAAGTGTCCATGATACCTGGAGTTTACGACTGGAGTTAAGGTCAGAGTCCTCATAATTCAAAAGTAAGAGCAATACGGAATGAAAGAAATATGCATATAAATATATATAGAAAATGAATACTTTTAAAATGTAGATTGTTGTGATGTATGATATTAAGATACATATTGATTATGTATAAATAATCGTGTGTTCAGGCTGAGGGGAGTGATATGTAGCGCTTTGAGAATTTCAGAACAAATTCTAGAAACATTTGTCTTTCCTCCGTCTCAAACACCCGATACTTTAAGTATGAGTGTGGAATAGTGGAAAAGTATCTACCGTGCCACTGGTTTCTGTGTGCAGGTGGCAAGTTGGCTATGAGAAGACTCTCAACACGGTGGTCGATTGACACCGACAAGTATTTGCCGCTCGCACCGTATAAGCTGTATGGAAAGTACAAAGAGTAATTACGTATTATTCCTTGGTGGTGGAATGATTGTAATTGTTATAGACACAGGAAACATGATCTGACTATAGAGTCTTACTTAATCCTTGGTGTAGACTTGCTAGAAGCAAGACCTGTCTTTGATATCCAAATTATTCATAATGTTGAACGATGCAGATGGCTTGCAAGAATCTGAATGCTTATGTGAAACTTGTGATGTTGTTCTTTGTGGAAATGAAAATATACCAGAACTGAACTCAAAGTATTATGTGAGTACCAAGTTATTTCAAGAGAGAGAGAGAGAGAGAGAGAGAGAGAGAGAGAGAGAGAGAGAGAGACGTTTAAATTCCTCTAATCAGCATTAGCTCTCCAGAGAAGGAAGTTGTGGAAATTGATGCAGCTGACCACACAGAGAAGAGGGTCTGCTAAACATTTCAAGTAAGTCAACCGACGTGAGAGTGGTGTGAAGATAGGAATCCAGTCTTGCACCGCTTCTCTTGTCGCCAAAACCATTAGAAGTGTTGCCAGTGCAGGATTTTGTGCACAAACTGATCTCTCAATTATGTCCACACTCAAATTATCCAGAATACTCTTCAAACCAATCACAAACAGTTGTGGCCAGAAAATACGGTGCATTTTCACCCAATTCTATGGCCCAACTGATATGGTCACGAGCCCAGGGCAGGTGCTGCAGGCAATGTCATGCTGTTAGTACAGGCACTCACATTGGTTTTTTGCTACCATAGCCCATTAACCCCAAATTATGCTGCACTGCCCTAACAGAAATGTTGCACATACACATTGATTTCTGTGGCAATTTCTCTGAACACTGCAGATCTTGGAATACTTAACTCACTAATTATTTCTGAAATGAACTGTCCCACGTGTCTCGCTCCAACTATTATTCCACTTTGAAATTCTGGTAATTCCAATTGCACAGCCATAATCATGTCAGAAACCTTTCCACATGAATCAACTGAGTACAAATAAGAGCTTTGCCAATGCACTGCCCTTTTATACCTTGAGCATGTGATACTACAGCCGTCTGCATATGTGCATATCTCTATGGTTCAAATGGCTCTCAGCACTATGGGACTCAACTTCTTAGGTCATTAGTCCCCTAGAACTTAGAACTAGTTAAACCTAACTAACATAAGGACATCACACACATCCATGCCCGAGGCAGGATTCGAACCTGCGACCGTAGTGGTCTCGCGGTTCCAGACTGCAGCGCCTAGAACCACACGGCCACTTCGGCCTGCCATATCTCTATCCCATGACTTTTGTCACCTCAGTGTATAACTCATTGCCTACGTGCCAAGTAGGGTCACCACTTCAGTAGACATTTATTTCCGCAAAAAGATCTGACTGACAAGCCGGTGCACACCATTTCTCAACAGCCACTGAGGGTGTGGGAGATAAGTCATGTGTTGGCTGCAGGACACTACACGAGCATTGGTCCCAGAAAGAATGGTTTCTCTGTCTCCAACATCCAAATAGACATGACATAACCTACCTCTCTCTCGCCTAATTGTCCAGACTTTGTACTGACAATGGAGTTACATCTTTCCACAACCACTCTGCCTCGATAATGTTGCATTCCAACTTGGGCATTCCCAATTGCATTCAGATTACCAAAAACAAGTAAATGGAGCTTTAATGACTCCTTCAGTTATGAATGACTCCCTTCAGATGACCATGTCCTCATTTATTCTGGCCAGGACTCACTGGGCCATTGCAGGGGCTCTGCACAAAATGGGCCATCAGGGTAAAGGTTTTGCCCAGCTGTGTGGAACATGCAGCATCAGACAAGCACAGACAACCTCCAGATGCTATGAATGTAGAAGTGTTTGGAAAATTGCAATAAGACAGATTAAGGGATATGTCTACCTGGTTAAATTGAGAATATTCACATACAGTTGGTGTGAGGACGTTCTGCATGCAAGAACAACTCTGACCTGGCCAACTGCACTACCACCAGTAATAGGCACACTGTGTATGTAGCCATGCCCAGAGCTGCCGCTGCGTTAGTTGCTCAATTGCATTCTCTTTCATAGTGTAAGTGATGTGGACTATCTTTATAACCTAAACCAATTGTGTGGCAAATAAATATTCCGAATTATATTGCCACAAACCACAAAAGTATGATAGAGAATGTTATATCAACACAAAGTGTGCGGCCTGGTCATCACTTTCAGATATTATTTTGGGCTCTGAAATATGGAATGACGTGCAATAAAACTCTTTTAAGTGCTTTGTTCCAGTCTGAACATAACTCCAGGCAGTATATTTGGTATATGTATGGTATATTCCCAGTGTATACTACTGACAAAGTCATCTCAGGTTTTCCATCCGGGTAACTACATCGAAATTCCATGATCTTCTGATGAGTATCACTTTCAGCATCTTCTACCAAAGTGTTAAGATTAAGCAGGTGTCCCATACATGGAATTCCCATGTAATCTCAACACTTTACCAGAAGACGATGAGAGTGACACTCATCGAAATGTCGAGGAATTTTAGCGCAGCCACTTCGATGGAAGCCTGAGGCAATTTCATTAGTAGTAGTATAAAGATGGCTATAGAGGTCATGGGGTAAGGTGGTCTCTTTGTTTTATTTTCTTGGAGAGTGCTGCAGTCTAGTCTTGAACATTTAAAACTACTGAAAGACATTTCTTTCGCTTCATCAGCAAGTTTCATGGAATCATGGAAACTGTTGCGCACACTAATATCCAATGAAATATTTTGCAATTTCCTTACGTCTGATGTTTTGCAGTTTCCTTATGTCTGATGTAAGGTAGGTAATAAATTCATCTTCATGTACTAAAATAATAAATATTGTGTCATTTGTGACAAAGCTCATAAAATAACATATTTTAGCCTCCAAAACCATGTGTTTTTTAAATTCTTAGGTTATGTAATTTCATATTCAGAAAATATTTAGCATAATGGTGTCCATTTGGGCTTAGTGGCCAATCACTTGACAAGGCAAAGTGGCAGGATAATGTACTTACCTTGTTTCCAAGGCAACAGAATTGATATCAAGACAGCAGTACTTCTCAAAATAAGTACACTATGGCATTAGTGTATTAATAACTTGGTGAAAAGCTATGTTCTCTTATATGTGAAGGTGTCATAAAATTATTTAATAAAATCACTACAACAATCATGGGAGTCCCAAACTATGCAACAAGCATTGGATGATATGAGATCAGAAAAGATGGCATTTGTAACAGCAACCAAACTACTCAGTGTTCCAAGAAAGACACTTAAAATACAAGCTCTTAAAAAGAACTTCCAATGTATGTTCAACAAAGAGGAAGAGGGGCCGACTGGTGTGGACGTGCGGTTCTAGGCGTTTCAGTCTGGAACCGCGTGACTGCTATGGTCACAGGTTTGAATCCTGCCTTGGGCATGGATGTGTGTGATGTCCTTAGGTTAGTTGGGTTTAATTAGTTCTAAGTTCTAGGTGACTGATGGCCTCAGAAGTTAAGTCGTATAGTGCTCAGAGCCATCTGAACCATTTTTGAGGAAGAGGGAGAACTCCTTAATCATATTTTTGGCACAGAATGAAGATATCTATATCTAAATCTACATAACATTCCGCAAGCCACCATAAGGGGTGTGACAGTGGGTACCCTGTACCAGTACTAGTCATTTCCCTTCCTGTTCATTCACAAACAGAGCAAGGGAAACCTACTGCCTGGTACGCCTCCGTATGAGCTCTAATTTCTCGTATCTTATCTACATGATCCTTACTCACAATGTATGTTGGCAGCAGAAGAATTGTTCGGCAGTCAGCTTCAGATGTGTGTTCTTTAAATTTTCTCAATAGCATTTCCTGAAAGGAACACAGCGTTCCCTCCAGGGATTCCCAATTAAGTTCCTGAAGTATCTCCTCTGAATTTCTTCAATGTCTTCCTTCAATCCAACCTGGTATGGATCCCTAACACTCAAGCAATACTCAAGAACAGGTTGCACCAGTGTCCTTTATGCGGTCTCCTTTACAGGTGAACCACGTTCACCTTTTCCTAAAATTCTCCCAATAAACCAAAGCCGACCATTTGCCTTCTCTACCACCGTTTTCACATACTCGTTCCACGTTATATTACTTTGCAACGTTATGCCCAGGCATTTTAATGCCTTGACTGTGTCAAGCAGGACACTAGTAATATTGTGTATGAACATTACAGGTTTGTGCTTCCTACTCATCTAGATTAACTTAAACTTTTACACATTTAGGACCAGCTGCCATTCATCACACCAACTTGAAATTTTGTCTAAATTGTCTTTTATCTTACTACTGTCATTCAACTTCAGCACCTTGCCATACACCAAAGCATCATCAGCAAACAACCACAGACTGCTACCCAAACCGTCCACTAAATCATTTACATATATGGAGAACAACAGCGGTCCTGTCACACTGTGTTCTATCACTTATGAAGTCTTTGAGCCACTCACATATCTGCGAACTTATTTCATATGCTCATACCTTCATTAACAGCCTGCAGTGGGGCACCATGTCAAATGCTTTCCAAAAATCTAACAATATGGAATCTGTCTGTTGCCCTCCATCCATAGTTCTCACTATATCATGTGAGAAATGGATAAGCTGTGTTTCACAAGAGCAATGCTTCCTAAAACCTTGATGATTCATGGACGTAAGCCTCTTAGCCTCAAGAAAGTTTATTATATTCGATCTGAGAATGTGTTCAAGGATGCTGTAGCAAACAGAAGTTAGGAGTATTAGTCTGTAATTTTGTGGATCCATTCTTTTATCTTTCTTATATACTGGAGTCACCTGCTCTTTTTTACAGTCACTTGGGACTTTGTGCTGGGTGAGAGATTCATGATAAATGCAAGCTAGGTAAGGGGCATATGCTGTAGAGTACTCTTTTTTAAATAGTACTGCGATTCCATCCAGACAAGGTGATTTATCTGTTTTCAAATCTTTAAGTTGATTTTCTACACCAGATATGCTTAGTTGTGTGTTGTCCAAATGGTTAAATTGTGGTACGTTTGAACAGTTCTCTTGTGTGAATGATTTCTTGAGCGTGAAATTTAAAACTTCTGATTTCATTTTGCTATCTTCAACAGCCACATCAGACTGGTCAACAAGGGACTGAATGGTAGTCGTAGACCCACTTAGTGATTTTACATATGACCAGAATTTTCTCAGGTTCCCTGTCAAGCCTTTTGCTAAGGTGTGACAGTAGTTTTTGTATGCTTCACACATAGATATTTTCACAGACACACCAGTGCCTACTAACCTTCACTTGTCATCATTTGTGTTTCCCCTTTTGAACCCAGAGTGCAACAGCCTCAGCTTACTCAGTAATTTGTTAATTTTGTTATTAAACCAAGGTGGGTCATTTCCATCCCTTATCCCCATACTTGGCATGTAACTCTCCAGACCACGATTTACAATCTGATGATATTATGACATATTAGTAATAGATTTAGGCCATTTGGGATATCAGCTTCCTTAACAGAATAGCCAACCACATTCATTCAACAAAGACAAAAGCAAGTTGTAGAGAAGATATCAGTGACATAGTTTGGGAAGGCACATCCAAAACCAGATCCCACTTCAGTGGCCAGATCACAGGGCTCTAATGAAGCTAGAACGCAAAGCCTTTTCAGAAAGAAGTGCAGCAAAATGCTTTCACTCTGCTCATTAGAAGCTCATTTCTCTTTCGCAAAGAACTCTGAGTAGATGAAAATGCCATATAAAAACAGAAATGTAAATACAAAAACATTGCCAGGAAGTGAAAATGCCAAACAGTTTTCAGTAAAAAACAAATTTCATGTCCTTCCCATGAGAGAAGAGGTGGATTTAGGCCTAACATCGGTAAGGGAACATGAACTTTTGAACAAACCTTGTCAACAGAATGGTGATACAGGCTGTAGGTTCAGCATTAAGGCAAACAGTGGTGGTGAGAAAATGAGCATGTCATCCTTTGCATGTAGTAATGGGATGAATGAGAAAGACAATATCAACAAAAACTTACAACAGTGCAAATATGAAAGTAGTGTATCATTTTTAACAGACAGTCGTGGCAAAAACATGATGAGACTTATCAAAGAAAACAAAAAATACGATGCAACAGGTATTGTGAAGCAATGAAAAACATTATTGGTGTCAACTTACATGATAAAATGTTGGAAAAAAAAGACTGTGTCGTGTGTAGGGGAAAGTAGAAGAAACATGCCCAGTGGGTAAACATGCGCATCGCTGTTTCTCTGATTTGAAAGCTTTGTTGAACTTTGTAACCAGTGCTACACCTAGCAGCAGGTTAGCGAACTACTTTCATCTGGTCGCTGGGCTGCCATTAGAGTCTCGCGTTCAGTGAGTCTGCAAATGGTGAAACGTGAGGTTTTGATCTAATTTGCAGTCCTCGAGATTTAAGACGGTGAGTCTCAATTTATTACGTTGACCAAATTTACTCGAGATATAGTTGAAGCCTGTATGTCACGGGTATGTTTTGACATGAGTCCTGTTTGGTTGTAATTAGTTTTAAGAAAATTGTGGCCAAAATTTATTTCCGAGGCACTATGGGGTAAAGGTGCACACCGACGCACACGTTTCCCCCTTATGTAGTTAAATACCAGCAGACTTCCAACAGTTCGTTTTTTTTTTTTTTTGTTTTTTTTTTTCCTCTTTTTTGTGTGCCCAGATACTGAGAAAGTACATCAGGAAAACAGAGCAGTACAGCTACACTGTAGACACGCTTAAACAAGCAATGCATGCAGTAAGAACAGATGGCAGGAAAATCAGAGAAGTTGGTAGGAACTTCAAAATACCACAATCAACAATACGAAAATACCTCGCAAAGCCCATTAATGAGTTAACACAGCCAAGTTTGAGTCATAAGTCTATTATTCCAGAAAGTGTTGAGCAAGAAATGGTTCATTTTATCATCCTTCTTTGCAACTTGTTCTATGGCTTAATACCTAAAGGTTTGTGGAAATTGGCATATAACTACATTGAGAAGAATGGTATTAAACACAATTTCAACAAAGAGAGTGACTTTGCCGGCAAAGATTCGATGTACAGTTTATTAAGCGCCACCTGACCATCAGATTACAGCAGCTGGAAAATACTAGTGTGAATAGAATCAATGCTTTCAGCAAGGAAGAAGTTACTCGAATTTTTGACAATCTGCTGACTTTAATGGGAAAAACTGAATATTGATCCCACAAGAATGTGCAACCAAGATGAAACTGGCATAACCATTGTACAAAAAAAGTGTTCTAAGGTGTTTGCTACCAAAGGTTCAAAGAGGGTAAGCGCTGCAGCTTCCGCTGAGAGGAGCAGGACCATCACTGGTGTGTTTTGTATGAGTGCTGGAGGTCATTTCATACCTCCTATGATGATTTATCCAAGAAAATGAATGAGTGCAAATCTTCAGATAAATAGACCAGATGGGGCCATTTACTATTGTTCCAACAATGGGTGGACCAACACAGTACTATTCATCGAGTGGCTTCTTCATTTTAAAAAACATACATGCCCAATAGCTGATGAACCAGTGCTCCTCATACAGGACAACCACAACAGCCAGATTTCCATTGAATCTTACAAGATTTGTAAAGAAAACCACATCCACATGGTCTCTCGGCCACCGCACGCGTACCACCGCCTACAACTCTTGGACCTAACCTATTATTTGAGGCCAGGGCCCAGGTTGTAGAAATACATTAGGAGGCCTAGATTGTAATAAGTATGTTAATTTCACCCATAAAATACCAACCAAAGAATGGTTGCTACTGGAAGAACCGAGCTTAACTACCATTAACCCTGAACCAATAACAATGGGAAAAATGGAAGATTTTGAAGTTAACATATTTATAGATCCCGGCAGTGAAGTGTCACTTATTTCTAGCACTTTCTTTAGCACGTTACGAACAAAACATCACTTACTGCTATTACCAGGAACGGGGGTGTACATAGTCGGTATGCAAAGAGCTAAGTTGGAAAACACGAGACCCAGGTGAACTGCAATATTGTGAATATCCCATTTTCTCAGACACTGTTAGTAGTAGAAAATATCAATAGGGATGTGTTGTTTGGCCTAGATTGTCTATCACAATTGAATATCATATTGAATTTTGGGGAGAATCTTCTTTATTTTGGTAAAGGTGACTACAAATATTGTGTACCATTTGCAACGGACAGCTATATTGGTAAACAAACAACTGAGAAGCAATGTTTACGATTAACAGCGACAGCACGATTGTCGACAGAGGTTGAAAAGGTGAGTTATGTGTCACATCAAGCTGACATACAAAGCAAAGTAAATGAATCGCCAGTATTAAGCAGTGAACAAAAACTAGATTTATATAAAATTCTAATGGAATATGAAGAAGTATTTTCCGATCATCCCAGTAGTGTTAGCAATTATATATGTAAATTTAAAATCAAAGATAGTACTCCATTTTTCTGTAAGCCATATCCAATACTGGTAAGTCTGAAAGAAGTAATTAAGGAAGAAATTGGCAAGATGATTGGCAATAACAAATAGAACGTAGCTGTAGCATAATGAATAACCCCTTGGTACTAGTAAAACTGGCTACAGGAGGTGTGCATTTGGTGCTAGATGCACGTACTTTGAATAAGCATATAGAGACGGATCGAGACCAACCAATTAACATCAATGAATTATTGTCCATATTTGATACACCAAAGTATTTTTAGCACAATGGATCTGACTACTGGATATTGGCAAATTAGTTTACATCCAGAATCAAAGAAATATTCAGCATTTCTGTTGCTCTTTCTAGGGAATATGACCTTTTCATGATACAAACAGGGCACCAGAGAATTACTGAGTATGAAGTTGCTGAACATGTGAAGAATGCTTTTCTTTAAGTTGCTACATTTTCAAATGCCTTATCTGGCTTCCGTGCAGCTTGTGTTCACCCATAGAACCCCGCCAAGTTTTCTGAACTCGATTTTGCCCCAGCTCGAACACTAGACAAGCTAAGAGTTGAAGCAGCCACAGATTGTGACAGTCCTTCAACATCCGCAGCACATAAGACCCCATGGACTGCCACAAGTCCATCTGTGGGGCTATTTGATGACCCTACTTCCTCAACATCCACAGGAGGTTTTACTGAAAGCCATAAGAAGCTTATGACTTATCTACCAGCTTTTGACCTAAAGAAGAAATCTGATAGGCCTAAGCCTACTGAGGTTAAAACAAGAAAGTCCAGAGAAAAGCAGCACTCTGAAATACTAACTAGCACATTAATGAAAATAAAGCTTGAGTTGGACACAGAAAAGAAAAAGGAAAAAGAAGAGGTGAAACAGCAAAAAATTGCCAAATAAAACATAAAATTTGCTAGAAAGCTTAATCTCGGCAATAGGCCTAAGCCTAATACGAAAAAAAGTATGGATAAGAAGATATTTCAAAACAAGAAAAAGGATAACCAGACTTTTGGCAAGAAACACTTACAAAAGAAGAATCAGACGATTCAGTGTTGACGAAGTTCCACTGTGTAATGACGATGAGTCCGATGATATTGACATGGAGCTGTTTGACCCTGGCGCACTTCATGGAGCCAACAACCAGATTTGCGGGCTTTGTGGAGATCATGGTAAAGACAGGGAACTGTGGTACAGATATACTTTGTGTGGAAGATGGTACCATGCAGCTTGTACCACAAATAATTCTGCTAAAGATTTTACATATGGTATGTGCTGTGAAGGACTTATCTAACTTGTTAAATCTGTAGGCCCCTAACATCAAAGAAAACTCTGCATTTTATTTGAAAACCAATAGTCCTAAACTATGTTAAATTTTGTAAAATTTTATTAAAACTTATGTTTAACCTAGTCTAATATGTGCCTTATCAATATAATCTTTGGAACAAACCTTGTATTGTTTCTTTTCCTCTCCCAGTACTACTGTGTATCAATTCTTCTAACATGCGCACAATTACCCCACTCAATGCGCACATTTCCCCGACATTCGGGAAACCATGCGCTTAGGTAGTGTCCTGGAATTTTGTTTTTGGTGCGTTTATTTTTAAATATTTTGGGTTATCTTAATTTTTTATAGATACTAGAATAGTTGCTCTAAGTTTTGATGGTAAAATAAATTTTATTTAACGAAGTAAATTTTTTAAAAAAAAAGTTCCACTTAGGTGCACACGTTTCCCCTCCTTCCCCTATAGCGGGTGCAAATGATATTGGAAAAAACGAAGCAAATAACTGCCTAATGGAACTAAAAAAGTTCGTGGAACACAATAAACAATGAAATGCAGTAGTTGTAACTTTACCATACAGGTATGATCTAATGTATCATTTGTGTTTCAACAAAGTAATTCGAAAAACTAACATTAAAATAAAAATAATGTGTTCTTTGTTTGGAAAATATAGCTTGCTTGATATAGGCAAATTGGACAGATGTCAGCATACCAAACACCGAAAGCATCTAAATTACAAAGGAAAAAGCGCTGTATGTAAAATGATAAATGAAATCATTGTGAACAGAGAGAGAGAGAGAGTAACATGAGAGAAAAGGATTCCAAGTTGCGTGAAACATCTCTCTCGTCTGTTCAATATGAGTCTTCCATACATCAAGCAATACCATCAACCAGTGTGCTAGAAAAAGCCACTCCTACCAAACATCATGCTAATGCAGGCGTGAGCAAAAGTCACCAAAATATATGTAGCCTCAAGAATAAAATAGACCAGTTACTAATACATTTAAAAGACGAGTGTGTAAGTGAGTCTGATATACTGTGGTTCTCAGAACATCATGTTATGAGTGGCATGTGGATGCTACAAATTGAGAACTTTAGTATAGCTGATCTATTATGAGAAAAGGTGGAGTTGCAATATTTGTAAAAAACAATGTTGCGTACAAATCTCTAGATTTAAGCAAATAGTGTGATGAACAGCATTTTGAGGTGTGTGGCATCGAGTTAACAGCAGACAGTGCAGTAGTTATTGTATTGGCTATTTACAGGGCACTTGCTGGAAATCTGAATGTATTTCTGAGACAAATAGAACCACTTCTGTTCCACCTATGTAGGGAAACTATATCAACCATTGTTATGAATGATTTGTATGTGGACTTCTTAACAGAAAATAGAAACAGAACTGACTTTGAACACCTTATGTAGTGTTACAACATAATACCAGTGGTGGACACTCCAGCTAGAGTAACAGCCATTTCTAGCACTTTAATAGATAATGTATTTGTAGATAAGGATATTTACAATAATTTAACTGTGAAAAATATTATAAATGGCCTCTCTGATCCTGAAGGGCAATTCCTCACTCTAAACCAAATAAACGTACAAAGGAAAGAAAATTTCATTTTGATAAACTTTAGGATTATAAACAAACACACCACTGAAAACTTTAATCAGCAATTACAGCTAGTGGACTGGTCTCCTGTGGATGCTGCGACTGATGTTAACTCAAAATTTAATATATTTATCAATGAATTTACAAGTCTTTCAGAAAAAACCTTTACAAACAAAGTCAGTGACAGAAAACATGTTAAAATCTGGAAACAAGCCTTGGATTACTAAAGGCATCAAAATTTCTTGTAGAACAAGAAGAGAACTATATACAGCAACCAAGAGATCAAATGATCCCAGTAGGAGTATGCAGTATAAACTCTACAATAAAGTTCTGAATAAGACCATACAAGCAGCAAAGAAAATGTGGTTGAAGACAGAAACTGATTACTTGAGCAATAAAGTGAAAACTATGTGGAGTTTTGTTAAAGAAGGAAACAAGGAAAAATGCAATTTGTAGTGAAAATATCCAAATAAAAAGTGATGGCCATGTTGATAGCAAACCAAAAATAGTTGCAGACACATTAAACAAACATTTTAACAGTAACAGAGAAATAGGTTTACAAGGCACCATGAACCAAGCCATCAATCTTTTGAAAGCCAGAGTACCTAGCTCAGCATAACACACGAAGGCAACAAGTCACTGTTCAAGAAACTGAAAGAATTATTAAATCCCTGAAAAGTAAAAACTCTTCTGGGATTGACAACATCTCTAACAAATTATTATTGATAATTTAGTAGATAAACTTGAGGTAACAGCAAATAAGGCGTTAAGTGAAACAGCGAACTGGTTTAACATTAATGACCTTTCTTTAAATGACACTAAAACAAAATACATTCAGTTCCAAACAACATTTTTGATGCACCACTTAAGCAAGGAGTAGTTCCTGAGCGGTTTAAGTATGCAGTTGTAAAACAGCTGTATCAAATGGAAATAAGACAGATGCTGCTAACTATTAGCCAATACCACTACTGACAAGTTTTTCAAAGGTTTTATAGAAACTAATGCATGCCAGGACAGTAAAACATCCCAGGGATCAAAATATCTTCAGTGTGATTCAGTTTGGATTTCAGAAAGGTTTGTCAACAGAAGATGCAATATTCGCAATTGCTGGCAAAGTCTTGGAATCTATCAACAAAAAACTGAAGGTGGTTAGGATTTTTTGTGACCTAACAAAAGTATTTAACTGTCAGTCATCAGACTCTTTAACAAAAAGGTGCACATCTTGGGTGTAAGTTGTTCATCAGGGAATTGGCTTGACTCGTACCTGTAAAACAGGAAACAGAAAGTTGTAGTGGATAGTCAAAATGGAGTACCATTATCTTAGAATGGAGTACTATCACATATGGAGTGCCCCAATGCTCAGTTCTGGGCCCCCTACTTTTTATTACCTTTATAAACGATCTGTCTCTGTGTATGGAATATTGTCGATTCATCATTTTAGCTGATGAAACACACTACTTACTGATAATTTAGTAGATAAACTTGAGGTAACAGCAAATAAGATGTTAAGTGAAACAGCGAACTGGTTTAACATTAACGACCTTTCCTTAAATGACACTAAAACAAACTACATTCAGTTCCAAACAACATTCAAAAATGAAGAAATAGTAGTAAAAATAGGTGAGCGGGTGATAACCAGGGTGGATATCTCAAAATACGTAGGCTTACATGTTGACAGCAAACTGAGCTGGTCAAACCACACAATGGATCTATGCAGAAGATTGAGCTCAGCTACTTACTCATTATGTATTGTTTCTTCTTACTGGAGTATGGAAATCACTGAGGCAGCCTATTATGGTTAATTCATGCCATTATGGCATACAGAATGGTCATTCCATCTCAAATCAGCACACTTTAAATAAATATTTGACCTCACCATCTTAGATATTGCTGAAAGTTGTTTTGCTGAAACTAAGAACAATACCAGATTGCAATTTTTTACCTCAAATCATTTCTGAAATACGGTCCTGTAAACTTTTCAAAAACTGGCCAAATATGTTTGAACGGACTTTTTTTAAATTGCCCTAGGAGCTGCTCTAATTGAGCTAGAGAGCTGCGAAAGGTGTCATTTTGCAGCATTTTTCATGCTCTTTCCAGTGATATACAACAAAACATAGCTTCTAAGTAATAACCTATTTCAAAATACTGATCAAGATTTTGATTTAATTTTTTTACAAAAAGTGCATAATTGAAAATTTTCAAAATATTTCCATAACTACTTCATACTGTTGTAAATTACATGGCAAAATATAAATGTGGGATGATGACGTGTTCATTGTTAAAAAAAATTATTCTGGACTCTTTTTTTCACTAACAGCCATAGTAGCACCAAACTGACATTTAACAAACAGGAATTTCATTAAAATATACTGAAAGGTAAGTCAAAATGTACTAGAAATATCAAAATATCACTTTCTTGAAACAAAACTAAACAACATTTTCTATAATTCGTTGCTTATTTTTTTAGTTTCTTACAGTTTAAACTAATAATCTACTAGCTGGCAAAACGAAATGTTGAGTGTGGGACCTATAGCTAAGATTTAAATAAGGTGTGAAAAACTTGTAAGTAGACTATTGATGTAATACATGTAATGCACATTTCATTAGTACAGACTTTAGTCACTGTATGAAGGCTGAGCATGCTTGTGTTCCTGTCTATGTGTGCAGCAGGCTGTGAACAAGCTGAAACAACCACAGTGCTTGATGTCTGTACAATCATTCAGAGAATGGAGCCATTGTTGAGAGGATATGAGACTTATCTTCTAAGGCTGTGTGTGCCTACTGCATTATTGTGCACCGTGGTTTTAGTGCAAATCAATTGTTACCTCTGTGTTGACGAGTTTGTATCTAGTATATTTAATAGTTCATTTACAAGTAAATCTATAAATTGAAGGAGAGTTTATAAGTGGTTTTTGTATCAATATGGAACCAAGTAAAAAGTGCAGTGCTGTAAGAGTGCAGTGTTGTAATCCACTGAAAAAGTCAAATCATTTTATTAGAGACAGAAAAAAACTGAGAAATGTCACAGCATGGATGCTCAAATTATTTCCACAAATACCTAGTGGTGGCAGGATTTGTGATAAATGTAGGACAGATGTAACCACATTGAAAAATACACCAGAGCCAATCAGGGCTAAAAGTGTTCAAGATTCTTTTGGATCAGAGATAATCATCCCAGACCAAGACCCTGACTTCACTGCAGCTTCAGTGGTTGTTCAAAGACTTAACACATCACTTCAAGAACTAGATGAGTCCCCAATTGATAAGAAAAAAGTAACATCTAGACATTACTCCAAATCAAAAGTGAAAAAAAGCTCCTCATCAGTGCTGCTGAAACTTCTTCATCAGATACTGATACTGATGAATCCGTTCTCCAAAATCTCAAAACAAACTTTAATAATTCTATAAGTAGAGCAAAAAACTAATGATTCTTACAAGTTTACCTGAAAAGTGGAGTGTAAGGAAAATAATGAGGGAATTTAATGCTCCTAATTACATTGTTCGGCAGTCCAAAAAAATTTTGAAAGAGAAAGTATTCATGGAAGGTCCAAACCCAAAACCAGGGAAGTATTTACGAACAGAAACTGTCAAAACATTCGTTTTATGAAAATATTGAAGTTAGCTGGGCAATTGTGTGACAATTACACAAACAAGTGGATGTAAAACAAAAATATAAAAAAAAAACTTACTTTGTGTAACCTTAAAGAAGCTTACCAACATTTTAAAGACAAGTTTCCTAACATAAAAATAAGTTTCTCTAAATTTGCTAAGTTGAGACTGAAACATTGTGTATTTGCTGGCTGGAGTGGCACACACACTGTCTGTGTGTGCACAACTCACCAAAACATAAAATTAATGATACAAACTAAGTACAGTAACAACCAGCAGCTTAAACAATTATAAGCAATGCATTGCAAAAATGGTTTGCAACCCATCATCAGTTGATTATAAGATGGGAAACGGTGAATATTGCCCTGGAGAAACTTTCATATGTAAAATTTTACAAGACTCTTTTGACGAAAACTTAATTGAAAGAGTTCAGTTCCAATATTGGATGTCAGTTGACTACTGTAAGCTGGAAATTGTTCAGAAAACTTCTGAAGAATTCATAGATTTATTTTGTAGTAAGATGTTGATTCTGATTCAGCATGACTTCATTGCCAAGCAACAACGAACATTCCTTAACTCCACAAGAGAAAACCTTACGGAATCTGAATTTGTTGTCATATGTGATTTTTAGGAAAATTATAGTATAGTTCTGCAGGATGAAGCTCAGAGTTACCACTGGACAAGACAACAGATTACCATCCATCCTTTTGTTATATATTACAAACAAGAAGGCAAGATTCAAGATTCAAATTGATCATAAGAGCTCTGTCATTGTTTCCAATTGCCTGGAACACAATACAGTTGCGGTTTACACCTTTCAGAGGAAACTTATATCTTATCTAACAAATAAATTTCAAAAGCTTCCAAACAAGATATACTATTATTCTGACGGCTCTGCTTCTCAGTAGAATAATAAGAAAAACTTCCTGAACCTTTGCCTTCATGAGGAAGACCTCAACATAAAAGCTGCGTGGCACTTTTCAGCCACAGGACATGGGAAAGGGCCTTGTGATGGAATAGGGGGTTCAGTTAACAGACTGGCAGCTTGTGCAAGTTTGCAAAGGCCATACCAAAATCGGATCCAAACCCCATGAGATCTATTTGAACGGGCAGTAGATAATATCACAAATGTTGATTTTGTGCATTCCACTCAAGAAGACTATGCTGCTTCAGAAATATTATTAAAAAGCCAGTTTGAAAAGGCATTGACAATGAAAGGAACACAGCAATTTTACACTTTCATTCCCAACAGTACATCAAAATTAATAGTCAAATACTTTTCAGGGACAGGGAAGTAACTACATCACCGGAGAAACTGAAGTTACAAGATGTATCAGGCTATGCCACCACTGTATATGGCAGAAACTGGTTCAAAATATGGTTCAAATGGCTCTGAGCACTATGGGACTCAACTGCTGTGGTCAGAACTTAGAACTACTTAAACCTAACTAACCTAAGGACATCACACACATCCATGCCCGAGGCAGAATTCGAACCTGCGACAGTAGTGGTCATGCGGTTACAGACTGTAGTGCCTAGAACTGCTCAGCCTCTTCAGCCAGTCAGAAACTGGTGGCTTGGGTACATTTTAGAAAGAAACAAAGAACTTGATGAAGTGAAAATAATTTTTCTTCATCCATGTGGACCAGCTAAGTCATTCTCCTATCCTGCACATGCAGATGTCCTGTACACATCAGTTGTGGATGTTCTCACGAAAGTAAATCCATTTACTCTGACTGTGAGAACATACAATATTAATGAAAGTGATGTAAGCCAAACCCAGTTGGCTTTATTAAAACGTAATCTGTGAATCTCCAAGACAATTTATTGGGAAACTGCTTTCAACTCAGATCTTAATTTTGTCTCAGGTTAGTGTTAGTGTATATTTTATAGAAAGTTGATTCAAAATTACTATTAGTACCTTTTGTGTTAAATTTAGCTATGTATAGATACCTGTTACTCAAAAACAAGCATAATGTATTAATTTTTTTTAATGGTTTCATTCCAAACATCATGGACCAAAACTATTATGTAAATACTTGTACTTTTTCATACTGTATTTCAGTTTGTACTTAAATACTGAAACATGTTTGTTTTATCAGTTAATATACAGTTAGTTAAGTTGTATGAAATTAAAATAAGCAATCAGTTATAAAATATGATGATTAGATTTGTTTTAAGAAGGCAATGTTTTGATATTTCTAATACATTTTTTACTTACCCTTCAGTATATTTTAATGAAATTCCCATTTGTTAAAGGCCATCTTGGTCAAACAATGGCTGTTAGTGAAAAAAAAAGAGTCCGGAATAATTTTTTTTAACAATGAACCCATCATCATCCCACATTTATATTTTGCCACGTGATTTACAACAGTATGAAGTAGTTATGAAAATATTTTGAAAATTTTCAATTATGTATTTTTTGTAAAAAAATTAATTCAAAATATTAATTAGTATTTTGAAAAAGATTATCAATTACAAGCTATGTTTTGTTGTACATCCCTGGAAAGAGTATGCAAAATGCTGAAGAAATGGCACCTTTCCCAGATCTATAGCTCAATTAGAGCAGCTCCAAGGGCAATTTAAATAAAGTCCATCCGCACATTTTTGGCTGGTTTTTGAAAAGATTACATAGCCATATTTCAGGAATGGTTTCAGATAAAAAAATAGAAATTTGGAATTTTTCTTAGTCTCAGCACTACTATACTAAATTTTAGCAAAATCTAAAAAGGTGAGGTAAAACAGGTGTGTTGATTTGACATGGAATGACCCAGAATTATATTTTGGGGTAATCAGATACTGGCTAAAAAAGTACTGTGAGCACAAAAAAGAGCCATAAGGATCATGTGTCGAGTCCATCCTAGAGTCACATACAGGAATCTTTCTAAGAAACTTGGAATCTTTACATCCACTGCAGAATATATATATATATATATATATATATATATATATATATATATATATATATATATATATATATATATATATATCTTTTTCATGTGCTTTATAAGAAGTAAAAGTCCATTTTTAAACTGAATGGTGAGTATCATAGTCATGATGTGAGAAGGAAACATGATATCCACCATCAGCCGATAAATATAAGTATGGTACAGAAAGAAGTCCATTTCACTGGGTGTAAGATTTTTAATGCACTTCCTTCAAGAATTAAGTGTTTGGTAGAAGATGAATTCTTAACTATAAGGCAGTTCCTATTACAAGGATCATTATATGTGATAGGACAGTTCCTGAACTAGTGTTTAGCATTCTTGTATTGTTAAATGTAAATATATACCCAAATCTATATTTGAAATCCTGATTATTCTTTATTGTAAACACATATTTTGCAATATTTATTTTCTGTAACACTATTATTTTGTAATATTTATTTACCTCTCAAAATTGGTTTTCTGTAGTAGAACCTAAGTTACTGTTTACTGTAATATGAACTCATTTTGTTTTGTTTTTATGAGCTACCATAGAGCTCTGACACGTTCCATATCCTGTGATATTGTCACAACAAGGATCACAGGAACAATAAGTAAATAAATAAAATAAATTGAATCTACAATGCTAAAGAATCTGGTCTAACAACAATTCTATCAAGAAAGTTAAATGTTTTTAGAATAAGGGCAGATGATGAGAATAGAGTTGTGCATAAAGGAAAAGTAGGTAGCAATGATAATAATGTAGGTGCATTCATCACTGATATAACTGAGATAGTTGTGCAGACATTATATTTTTGCCAAAATTGAAATAAGGCCATCAAGAACAAAGAAAGAAAGGGCAAGGCAAGTATTGTTCAACAAATTTGAGTATTTTTTAACCTACAAATCAGTATCATTTTCATTTCAAAATCTTTTTCTATTCATTGTGAGCCAAAATCTTTATCTGAGTCTTATTTCTCCTTTTCTCTCTCTCTGGTCACTTTGCCCTACCAACTGGGTAAAGTAGCAATTTTCCAGACTTTCGATCTCAGTTTTCTGCTACAAAGAGAAAATTTGAATAATAACACAATTTCTCATAGTTACAAAATATATGCAGTTTACACTGGTATATTTCATATGCTTATATGTGACATGAGGGCAAAGAAAAATATTTCCCTTAGGGTGGCCACTTTACACAGCTTTCCTGTATGTCTTGTCTCTCAGGCATTAACCAGTCTGTAGTAGGATTTGGTAAACTCTCCATATGTAAATAACACTTTGATAACAACTGAAATAACAAATGAAATGTGTATAACAGAAAATTCTTCTCTCTCAGCAAAGCTGTGTTTCAAAACCACATTTAGAGGTGGTACATTTTATAATACATCAGATGCAGTCAAATGGAAATGAAACAGATGGAAAAAAAGTGAATTGTTTACTATTTCAAATGTAATTGCCATAGTTGTTAATACATTTATCCCACTATGAGACAAGAGAGTCATTACTATCATGGAAAAATATTTGTAGCTGCCTATGGAGACATGATTGTACCAAGGCATACACCTCTTTGTCCAAAGTAAATCAGTGTGCATGAACGTCTTTCTTCAGGGCTCCAAAAATATGGAAATTGCATGGGGAGAGATTATAAGTGTATGGATAATGTGTAAGGCCTTGCAGAGAGACTTCTGCAGTGTAGTCAAAACAAACTTGGTAACATGTGGGTGGGCATTATCCTGCAACAGAATGATATCATCTATCAACATTCCTGTGCATTTGGACTTGATGGTGCATTTTAAATTTCGCGAAGTGTCCACTTGCCACTGTGTGTTAATTGTGGTGCCATGTTACAGAAAGCAAACAAACAGCAGGCTCTTGCAGTCAGAGAAAAGAGTCATGATGACTTTACCAGAGGTGGTGAACCTATTATTTCGACTAAGCTGCAGAAATTTCTCTGGGAAGCACTTACACATATTTGTGGAGACCAGAAGAATGAAATTCATGGCCATCAATTTGCTTCGGATGAAAAGGTGCACGCCTCAGTACAATCATGTTTCCATAGGTAACTGCAAACAGTCTTCAACAAAGGCATCATGTCTCAAAGTGGGACAAATGTATTAATAATTTTGGTTATTACTTTTGAAATAATGAACAATTTATGTAGTTTTTTGTCTGTCTTGTTTTCATTAGATTGACACTTATAGATTTATCTCATTTACACATTTGTAGAGAATTACCCACTGTAAGCAAGGGATAAGCATGTCAGGAAGTTATTCAGGTTTGCGAAAACCGCTTCATGCACAGGAAGATGCCTGCGGAAGGAAGGAAAAAGAATATGTTAGGATGGATTACTGTAGACCTTACAGGCAAATCACATTTTACCCAAGGCAGTAGGGAGAAGAAGTGACCCTTTGGCCCCAGCTCAAGGAATGTCATCTAGTGAAGGCATTGATTTGATGCAAAGCTGATGGATCATGGCATCATAGACGATATAACCTGTAACTGCTAGAAGGTAGGTAGACACCTTTTAGCTTCCTAGGTCCATGTTGCAACCAGAGGTGAAAAATAAATCCGAGGTGCAATGTGTCAAAAGGCTAATGACCCCTCTCTGAAACCAAGCATGGGATTTAAAGAAGAAACAGACTGGGTGATGAGGAAGTGGGCATCTGTCTTCATACCTCACACTCAGTATTGCTGTGTGATTTGCCTAAACCATACACTGAATATGCATAGAATTTATTGTTATTGATTCTAAGCCTTCCTTCATGTCAACATACAGTATCATCATAAAAAAAGGTGGCAAAAAATGAGATTTGCACAAATAAACTGGAATTTTAAAAAAATATGTGGGAACCTTAGGTGAATTTCAATACCTTTAGTTCACTGCAGTTGGACTTGTATTTTTATGTGAAGGTATTCTTGTCAAACAGTCTACATGTTTTTGACTATGGTTAATAATCATATGAGACAGCGAAGGGTTCTATCATCATTTTGTACTTCCATTCTACATCTTGAGACTAAATGTAGAATGACTTCTGTAGCTGATGTACTGATTTAATCTATGTATTGAAAAAGTTTGTGTCTACATCTTGGTGAAGTGTAGTCATATTTTTTGATATGTTTACTTGGGTGCAAGTACCGTTACAAGTTGCTGCAGAGGAAATGTTCAGATTTATCTCTATTACTGGGAAACGTTACCAAACACAAATAAAAATACAAAATGGAATATGTCACAAGTAACCACGTATTCAGCCTAGTGAGTCTTCTAAAAGACATGATATTTCAGCAAGCTGACTTCTTGCCATCTTCAGGCATTTCTGTTTACTGAGTGATATCTGCTGGGTGCTGCCTTTATATCCTCTCCCCCCACATCCTCCTACTGCCTGCATCCAGCACCTCTGCGCTGACCTGATGCAGTGTTGTGGAAGCATGGCATCAGGTGTCAACCCAGGGCCTTCAGTAGTGCCGCAGCTGGTGCTGAATGCAGATCTCTGCTGGTTTCGTAACAATGCTTCTGCATCCTCTTCAGGTGTCATGACAGGAGTAGACTGCCACTGTGCTCTGGTCATACCCAAGGCTGGGTCCCAGTCATTGCTTAATTGAAAGTCACTGTCCTTATTTATTAGTCCACCATGCAGTCAGTTCTCTACAGCTCCTTTGATAATTCAGTCCAGAAGGTGTTGGATTGTGCAACAACTTTGAGTTGTCATAAAGCATGGCATGTCTATGTGAAAAGCAGTGCTCTGTTACAGTAGACTTTGTTGGTTGAATGTTGTCTGTGTGGAATTTATGCTCAGTGCATTTGTCCTGTACTGTCCAGATAGTCTGGCCTACATACATTTTCTGGAGTTCTAGGTCATTCTTGACACATCTTAATAAGGTTTCCATCTTGGCTGGTGGGTGAAACATGCACTTTATGTTGTGTTTCCAGAGTATTCTTCCAATTTTTCCAATTGTGTTTGTGATGTGTGGAATACTGTCATGGGCTGAGATTTTGTGTGCTCTGTGCCCTAGTGTGCTTAGGTCACATTCTCATTGTGAAGTTGCATGACAGCTGGCAGCGTGCAAGTACAAATCTGTATGTTTCGGTTTGCGGTAGATGTGTTCTAGCATGCTACATCGTCTTCATTTCATGAGTACATCTTGAAATAGGAGTTGATGATTTCATCTATCTCCATCATGAGTTTGATCTTCTGGTGCTGCAGAAGATCCTGTAGGTGACATCTTCCATGTTGCCATGTCACCAGATTACAAATATATTATCTATATACCAAAAAAAAGCATGAAGACTTGTAGATTGCTGTATTGTAGCGAAGAGATTCCATTGCACTATACTAAACTGAGATGCTGTAGGCTCTACAATTCACCCCATTATGAATTTCTTTTACTTTTTGAATGTTACACTTCCAGTGTTAGTCATGTGTTGCTGTTTATTGTAAAACAAAACATTTTGAAGAAATAGCCATTCATCAATTTAATCTGTCATCAGAGGTTATGGATTTGTTAAACTAAATGTGTGAGTCATCTTCTAGCATATAGGCAATTTATGTAAAGGTATTTAAGAGCAACTACTTCAGAAACCGGTCATCTCTCTGCAGTCATTTAAACTTGGAAAGCACCTATTGGTAAAATAGACAAAAATTCAGGGGGTTTTCCTCACCATGAAGATAAAATTGACTTGGAAATCAGCGTGAAGTAACAAATGTCCCACTCTGATTTCAAAGTTGTTGGACATTATGAGGAGACTCATTGATGCTGTCCCATGAAGACAATGAGATAGAGAGAGCTTAACAAGACAGAATCCAACAGCCACCATAGGGAGTCAAATGAAAAGGTTTAGAACTTAATGAAAGAAACAAATGAACAGCTCAGTGTCATACAGAAAGGGCTGATGTATCTTACTGACAGATTACTTTACATTTGAAAAGTGACGAATTATGTATAATCTAGCTCTCAGATTCCCTTACAGCATTCTCCAACACACATTTCACTTGTAGTTGCCAGCTTTTGTGAAAAATATCGTTTAGTGCTTCCACAAGTGCTTCCTTTAAAAAATTACTTATAACTGATAATGAAGTCCAGGTGCACATAATAAAAATGAGGTATGTCAATATGATATTTAGTCTCTTCGACCTTGTAACACTTTACACCAGGTGTTAGTCATTTCACTAAGTGTTTTGTTCTGTTATTGAACACCAAGTCACGTGTTGCTAAGTATCAATTGTTATGCTCTAGGTTAATGACTAACACTGATAATCAAAATAAAAATCCTCTATGTACTATCGGTGATAACTATATTTGCTTAATAATATAACAGTTGACTGTACATATGCCATAATTACTACCATGTCTGTAAATATGTAATAAGCCAAAATTGGTAAACTGCAAAGCCAAGTAAAGCACAATAGCACTCAATCTAGTCTGATACTGACCATAACTTGTATATGACCACTTTCATTACTACATAAATAAGCAAACTTATATTGACAAATAAACTAATTTGCAAATTGACCAATTAAAAATGTGATTACCATTTTAATACTGCAGTTCAAATCCAATAAGGGAGCTTAGGTGATGGTGAATCTGCAAAACATTCCATATTTGGTGAACTCGCTGGATCAAGGTTTCACTGAAATGGTGTAGTAATTAAAAACTTTAAAATGCAACTGATTCATATTCTTGTTAACATAAAAATTCTCTTTAGATCTTTAATGAACAACACTTGACGATTAACATTTTGAAGAAAACTAACATTAAAATAAATACTTGTCAAGCTAGTTTCCAAAACAAGTTCCTAATCAAATTACCTGTACTATAAACAACAGAGGCTGTAAAATTATATTTCCATAATTAATTATCTCTAAAACAATACATAATTTGTCCAAGAGAATCGTCAACATCTGATCTGATTCAAGCACTACTATTGTTTTCTGTTGTGACCTGTGTAAAAAGTCATCTTGTGGACAATAAGATCACAGTGGCACTATTCCTGCAAACTTGGAAATTTTGAAACTGAAACTCAATTTCAGTTTAGAAGTATTAATATGCAGGCATGGTCATGTACTTGGTACAGTATACAGAATTACTGTGCAAATTGTTGTAGAGTTAGCATTGTAAAACACTGGGTAAAACTTAATCTACCAGTGAATAAATGGATATCTGCCACAAATATTATGTCAGTGTATTTATTTGAGAGACAGCATAAGATATTAAACCTCTTTCTGTGCAATATTTCAGAGGATGTAAGGAAACACACAGTGCATTTTGAACTTGGAGGATACCAACATGACCAAAACTAAGTAAGTGAACTTTTCTGAATCACTTAGCTTTTCTTGTACATACAGAATTTTTTGTGCAACCATCACGTCAGATGAAAGCACTTGAAGATTGTGGCTGACAAAGCTGAATGACATTTCAACCTGGTAAACACTTAAGAACTCAAAACATTTTCTGGATTTTATTTACTGGCAAATCACTAGTTCAGAGTTGGGTCACAGAACATTACCTCCATAAATTTCTAAATTGGATGCAATAGCTATGAAAATCAAAATTATAGTAACTACCTCAGTTTTACCAAGTGAACTGTGTGAGTGGAGCTGAAAATATTGACACCAAGAGATATCTATTGCTACAGGCTGAATGATTATGATACTGATGTGGAAGCTGCAAAGCATCAAATGAATGTGAACGGCATTGCCTCCTATGAGGGTATATGATTACTTATAACATTACACAACCATGGATGTGCAGGAGAAAGTATTGCAGCATGAGAAATCTTCAATAAGACTGAAGACTGAAATAAATACTACCACTACAAATAGAAAACTGCTTGCCTTAAAGAGGGCCATAAAATATTTCAGTTTCAATATGTATTCTGCCAATCAATCACAATCTGAAATCTCCTGGCAATTTAAAACTGTGTGCTGTACTAGGACCTGAAAGCAGAACCCTGCCTGTTGCAGTAAATTCTCTTATTGGCTAAGTTAGCTAGGCACAGTCCATGAACCTCTCCCTCTGGTCTAGCTAACCAACAGTCTCCAAATTGTCTACACAGCTGCCCACCTTCAGCTAAGGCTGCTTCTTTCTATTCTGACAGCTTTTTGTGTATTTCCTATGGCATCAAACAAGTTACAACTCGTATTGTGACTAGAATTATATTTCACCTCATTTTGAGTTACACTGCTGGTAAATTACTTGGATAATTCAATGTAACAAAATACAATTCAATGTACTTCACAAATTGCTGATTGTGTTCACATGCAAATTATGTTTATGATACATTAACTGAATGGTCTGAAAGAGGCTGGAAGGGCTAAGGACATAAAAAAATAAAAATGACTAGAAAAATGTCACAATAAAATTCAAACAGAATACTATTGTGATGTATATCAAACATATTAAAAACTGAAATATGTGGTATTAGCATTCCACAATAATCTCAATTATATATTTTGCTGTGAACCAGCTTTTGCCTTTCTAGGCCAACAGATGATGTTTAAAATGGAATATACAATAAATATATTTGCAGAGAATTAGTGCTGTGTATTGCAGTTTTTAGTATATCTATGTTTCTCTAAGTAACAACAAAATATTCCATTAGTGTACATCAAACAATGTTGGCTGACCAGAATATTACAGAACTAAAACAGAATTTTGTCTAGGCAAGGAATTATGAGAATTACTGATGTATCTTTATTGTTTTAATTAATTCATAGCAATTAATCATTGCCTTTTATATAAAGTCAGTTATCATAATTGAAGTAGCCTGACCTCATGCTTTAACTGAAATATATCAGTTGTTCCAAAAGGCTTTTCCAAAAAGTGTCAAAATAAAGATATGCCAAGCTCACAATCAGGCTTTGCAGGATTACTTCAGAGGAGGCATGCTTAATGAAACCTTTTATTCTGAAACTTCCTGGCAGATTAAAACTGTGTGCCGAACTGAGACTCGAATTCGGGACCTTTGCCTTTCGCGGCAATTGCTCTACCAACTGAGCTACCCAAGCACGACTCACGCCCCTTCCTCACAGCTTTACTTCTGCCAGTACCTTGTCTCCTACTTTCCAAACTTTACAGAAGCTCTCCTGTGCACCTTGCAGAACTAGCATTCCTGAAAGAAAGGCTATTGCGGGGACATGGCTTAGCCACAGCCTAGGGGATGTTTCCAGAATGAGATTTTCACTCTGCAGCAGAGTGTGCACTGATAGGAAACTTCCTGGCATCCCTTTTATTCTGCTTCAAACAAAAGGTGATTCTGAGTGTTCTGGAATGCAAGAGAGTATAACTGTGAATATAATATAAGGAATGTGAACTGTCATGACAAATACAAGACCCACAATGTGTTCACTCCAGAACTCAATTCATAATAATTGTACCTGATGAGTTAATTCAAGCCGATTAGATGGAAATGTGTCACAGGAACGAAATTTTCTCCCTTTACTTTCCATTTTATACACAAATCACATCTCATATATCATTAATTATGATAGTACTGCTACTTATGCAGATGACCAAACCTTACTGTTCATGGCCAAATACACAGAAGATCTCAAAGTAAAATCCAACATAGACATAAATAATGCTATTCAAACATTTAATGAATTAAATTTGTGTAACAACATTGCTGAACCCTTTAATTTTCAAACAGAAAACTTTCACGGTGAAGATATCAACATTTGCGTAGATGAGTGCATAGCAAAAACTGCAAACTCACTAAATTTATTGCAGTAGTAATCAATGAAAATGTAAATTGAGATAAACACATGGAATATATGTGTAGGGAACATAACTCAAACCTATATACGCTGCACAAACTCATCTACTATCTAATTCATTTGTCACTAGGTTATTGCATAAGTGTATGGTGAAACTCGTCCAAAATAAACATTAACATTCAAATTACAAACAAGAGCAATAACTGATGATAGGTAACCTGAAGTGAAGAGAATCATGTAGGACACTATTTAAAGCATTTGCAAAAATATTTCTATTGTAGAATGTTTTTGCAGAAATCTGACAAGAAACTTTACAGATACTAAAATTAAGTTAGATAGAATGATTATTAATTTAAAGAGTGTGAAATGTGCACTTTAAATTAATCTTGAAGAACAACATCACGAAATAAAATTACTGAAGGAAATCTCAATAAATGTTTTACAGTGAGTGGGAAGTAAGAAAGAAATAGGTTATTGATTACTGACACCAGGGTATTTTTAGATGGATCACAGCCTATTTTCAGACAGCAGTACAAGTGGAAAGCAACCTTGTGCTTTTCAAAGACCACATCCTGATATCTACAGTCAACAATAGAGATAAATCTTATAAACCTGAATAAGATTGGTTTGATATAATTTATAACCACACTAGTCACGGTTGTGGATATAGTAAGTGAACCATTCACACAAAAAAGAAAATGTACAGCAGGAAATGAAAATTTAAATAAGAATGAAGATCCAGTGAATGTGTGAGTGCAAAGGAATAATGGATGCAATATGAAGGCTAGGGTGTAATTAACTGTGTCGTCACCCTGACTTTATGTGATTTTCTAAATATCAAGATACTGGAGCACAGTAAGCAAGAGTGGGTGGAGTTAACACTTTAGAGCTGATACCCTCAAAAAACGATAGCCCACCCAAAAGCCAGATACCCATGATTTTATATGTGCATGTTCTCAATGTTTAAATTTCAATTCTTTCCATGTTCTTTTGGTTCCTGTTTTGTGAGTGTAATTTGGGTATTGATGACTACATGGTGTGAGCATGCAGGAAAGGTGTGATATTTCTTTCTTTTCATGGGTCCTAACAGCAGAAAGCTTATGTAAAATCAGGTCAGCTCTATCAAGATAGTGAAATGTGGTTTGATAGAAGATGAAATCGTATGTGAGATATCTCATGGTTTTCAAAGAAAGTGATACTGATTTTTTAGACAGAACATGCCTGAAAATAATGCAGCATACATCAACTGTCTGTGGAGATCTTGCAGAAAGCAGATATCTTGAACCACTACTCAATACATCTGGGCACTCCAGACTATCAACCAAAAACTGTCTCCTTTTAAAGATTGAGAAAGAAATAGGAAAGAGGCAGAAACAGAAACAATGTGTAGTGTGCTCTCTGAGAGACAAGAAACTAGCCAGAAAAGGTGGTGCAGAGACACAATCTACCTGTTTACTGAATGTACGGTAGGGAGGCTTGGAACATTTTTCAGACTTTTGCCTGTATCCACTCTTGTAATAAAATTGTAACAAATTTTCTTATTCCAGTTTGAAACAATAGCATTTACTTTATGTGTGCTGCAGTCTTTTTCTGAAATTACAAAAATTGTTGAGAGAAAGTGAGGTTTTTATAAATGTGAAAAACAATTCAAAGGTGCAAATATTGGATTCAAATAAAATGGGTTACAGGAGAGAAAATCTTGTCAATAATATATCAGAAACATGTGTTACATTACCATTCTATTATGCACCAATAATCAGCAAGTTAAGAATGACAGTTAAAAACATTTTTAAATATAAGCTATTTCCATTTTCACATAAACTCAGCCCATTGGAAAATATCATGTGTTTCACTAGAGAAGACCTTCTTCTATTTCAGGATACAAGAATATGTACAACTTATGAAGTATGGCTAACTGTCCACATATTATGTAACTAGTTTTAAAAAATATACAGAATTTTACTTATCATAACTCTCTGTGAGTGAAGAACTAACAATGTCCTCAAAATAGCTTTAAAATGTTGTACAGAACTTAAATATGAAGAACTCATAGTATTTACAAGTGGTGCACAAAACAAAACCTCATGTTTCAGAACAACAAAAACAGTAAAAAAATGCTGGAAATTGTTTATGTTGATTTCTAGTGTACTATCCTTAAAGTGATTCTAAAATCAGTCACTATATTGTAACATTGGCCAGAAAACGCCATGTGTTCCCAGGTACACTATTCTCAATGTGCAAACTCTCCCACAGCACTTTGAAAATGATCATGTTTTAAAAATATCATACAAAACATAAAATCGTGTCCCAAAAGATGCAAAAAGAGGTTACTGTCATAGAATCAACTTTGTACTCCATCATTAACTTAAGTTCTGTAAAGTAAATGAGTTGATTTCTGGGAATGTAAGGGCAGGTACTTTCGACCAATTTATCTAGTTTAATAAAATAAATTTATCAGTAGATTCCTTTATGAATACTTACATTAATACAAAAACAATGTATTTAAATTAAAAAGTGTAGCTTTTCAATTATGTTTTTAATAGAATATTGGAAACCTTCCAAGAACTGTGCAAGTTTGAAATATGATGAAATCAACTATGACTTCTGGTACTGGTTCATTTGCTATGGCTCAGGACCTGTAGTGTTATGAACTTGTACCGCTATCATATCCAGGGACTGATAGAGGATAAAAATGTCAGAGTATGAAAGAAGGAACAGTCATCAAATGGAGCATATGTAATTTGGTGATAACATCCTTACCACACCAAAATAAGTCTGAAAATAAATTAGTGGATGCATAAAGTTAAAAGTAGTACATTGATGCTACTAGAATTCGAGGAATCAATGAGGAGAACCAATAACAGTAGTAAAAATGTTCCTACAACAGCAGTCCAAGTTAAAACCCAGGCCTGCTGTTGCTTGTCATGACAACAAATGGCATGAAATTATTACTAGTTTGGCTTTAACAGCATTGGAGATTAACACCAGTTGGCAACAGAGGCACTGTGAGGTACAGTGTTCATCATTTCAGAATGGCATTAGAAAAAAGCAGTCATCTACAATGTTATGTTGTGGTTTGATGTACTAAATTACTCAAGCACATCATGATATGGACAGCAAACTTCAAAGCTTCCACTTTCAGACACTAGGGCACTTTGTGTAGCATTACTGTACCACAGAAGGTGAGCATTTACACTCACAACTTACCAGAAAACAGCACTGAGAAGAGGTGCAGTGTGCTAACTTTATTCAAACATCCACAGTCTAATAAGAAAACTAAGAACACAATTTTCATCCATACATCATATATTCACAGTATTTGCTACTATAACAATGATGGCAGGAGTGTAGTGTTCACCACTATAAGCTAATAATTACTTGATACTTGACATCTTTCACTTGCCGCCATGGTGCTGCCACATCAGCTGCTGGCTACTGCTCAGTTACAGGTAATGCACAAAAACATCAAGTCACTTCGCAAATGCTGTTAATATGTAACACAGAGCAATGTTGGAAGAGGCCACCACTAGTTATGTTGGAAATGTGAGATTATCTGTCAACAGCTGGGGACCAAAGACTGAACTGTGGCAGGAGGTGCATTATGAGGCCCTGAATTTAAATTTGTGTCATAAGCTAACCACAATCTCATGATGTGTAATGTATCCAAGAAAGTGGTAGCCAGCAAACTCTAGTAGAACTAAAATCATTATTACTTTGTTCATATCTATTGAAGCTAACCCGTATGAACAAACTCACAGCAGAAAAAGTTCATTTTGAGTGCAAAAAGCGAATTGTAATTTCTCGCTATCCCTGATTAGCCGAAATTATCCTATCGCTGGCTACATGAGCTTCCGTGTTACCAGACAATGAGCAATCCTAGGCACTTGGCTGCAGATTATAGGTGACAGACAGAGATTGCAGATGAAAAAAGAATGGTATGCAGAAAAGAGAGAGCAAATAAAAAAAGTCAATATGATGATGAAAATTACTGGCAAGGAATTAGAAATAAAAAAAAAACGTTTAAACAAGTTAACTGAATAAAAATGATAATCATACTGTTTAGATTAGAATTAGATGTAAAAAAATCTCCATATTTAATGAGATTCATCCAGCAGGTTATTACACTGACCACCACACTATAATGCAAGACTGAGTGATGGTGTTATAGTTATCAATGTCATCACCCAGTCACAATGACAAATTGCTTCCCTCAAAAACTTGGTTTCACACAATGTTGTGAGGATCATATCTAAAGTAAGCTGAGCTCTGTGACTGTGAGAACTGCATATCTGATGTTCAAATGTGTGTTGACTGGAAGTATCCAGACACGTTTACTTATTTCTGTTTATAAAAAGTGTGTATTTCATTAGCATCATTACGTGTGTGTGTGTGTGTGTGTGTGTGTGTGTGAGTGTGTGTGTGTGTGTGTGTGTTTCAGAGAGTGTCTGTGTTATTTTTGGTGCAGTTATCATGAACGATGAAATATATAATAAAAGTGCCAGACCAATGATTCAGGATAGAAAGACATCAGAAAGACTGCCAGACAAGGAACTGGAAGTGAAGTTGACCAACTGTTGTGGTAGTTTGGCAACAGTGAATGGTCTGGGGGTGACATGGAGTGCTTTGGTTAGAGGAAACCAGCCCCAACATGTTAAGTGCCTACTATCAAGTACTTTTAATCAGACTATAGTTCGTGGAAGCACATTCAGTAGTTAGTCACAGGTGTACTGGGACCTGTAATCTAACTGAGACAGCAACTACAGATGTTACCAATTACAGCCTGTACTGACATTGTCGCACAACTAGTAGTACAATGACATACAGTAACCATCACGACGGTGCTAATATTGGTCTGCAAGAAAAAAGAAAACATTGGCACCACAGTCACAAACTGACCTGGTGCTGATGACTGCTTTGACTGTTATTGGTAATAATGGGTCTACCAGGAACAACAACTGCATGTGTGGTTGTAACATCACTGCCAACTATTCATTTTGCTTGCATGTTCTGGTAGGTAGATACAGCATCTACGTACAAGGAAACCAATATGCTTGCCTGAGTGAACTAAGAAACTAGTCATCCAGGTTGTGGAAGCACCTATTTCAGACAGGGTCACAATTCGTTCCCCCAAAATGGTCACTGAACCACCACAACCACCACCACCCCTCAAAAAGTTCAGCCTCTGCCAACAGAAAGTGTAGCTATTCTTTGGATTTTGCTGCCATTTGATTTATATTATGAATACTTGTTTCTGTTCTGTATTGTTACTTTACAATTATAGAAGTGTATCGCCAAAGTGAAGTTAAATTTGGAAGCTAATGTCATCGACTGTGCACAACCCACAATTACCTAAAATTAAACCTGAAACTATTTATTGTTGTACATAGAAATTAAGAAGACTCATGGGCTAGAATACCCCTCAAACATGGGTATTAAAAAGAAGTGTAGAATTATTTGTAAATTATTGATGGACAATAAATATATACATATTAATTCTTTAAATCCAGGTAAATATAAATTGAATATGCTTAAAACATGGTTCCTGTTTTTAGCAACTGAACTGATCAACTTCTGAAAAGCAGATTTAGGGCTATGTTAGCTAAGCAAATATGGGACAGCAAGGCAATAAAGCTTTTAAAATTACAGGCTACATTCCACAGACTACTCTCTCTCTAAATCATCAACAGCAGGCATTGTATGGGTAAATTATGATTCATTTCTTGAGAAACATGCAGTAGGATAGTTGACTTGAGAAGCACAGTGTGGCAAATTAAATGGTGAATTTTTGGAGTAGAAGCAATTCATCTAGTAATGGCGCATGTATATGTTATTTTATGTTTGTATATTTGCAGATGAAACACAGTTTCTGAAATTATCATGTAAGGACCAGTATTAAGACATGGAAATAGTATTTAACTACATTATCTGCTCCTATTGTGGCTCCAGCAACACCAGTAAATTGGTAGGTATACAGTGAACTTTATTTTGGTCTTTTGATGAGAAAGATCTTTTTGACATCTGGAGGGGTTGATGGAGGGGGGAGGGAGGGAGGAGGGGAAGGTGTTGACAGGAAAAGGGAAAATTTTAGCATCTTCAATTATTGTCAATTTTTTTAATGTTGGTGACAATGTTGTCATAATTTACCTTGCACTCAATATATGGCTCTTTAATTTTATGCACCTCATGAGAACATAGTACTTGAAATATTTTACTTATTTAATGAATTTTAATAGGTCAGTACATATACTATATCTCCATTTTTGTCATTACACTGTTTAATGTGGGACATATATACATAATGTTTATCACTAAACACTAGAAATGAACAGTATACAATATTGACAGTATCACAGCATGGAAAGTTATACTGCTCATGAGCACATGCAAACAGAATCCAGGGAAAAACAAATCTTTACAATGTAAGGAAGAAATTAGGAATTTTACAAAGATTGCTTTCATTTTATGTTGGAATTTCTCCATAGACAGATAATACAAGGAATATGTACAAAACAGAGACTGGGGCTGCATGTGTTATAGCATTCATGTTTCAGGCACATATAATAAGCACTCCAGACACTCTTATTTGGGAATTAAGTTTTATTAATACCTTCATCTCTAATGATCTTGATGTCAAAGGAACATTAAATACCACCACACAACTTGCATGAATAAACTCCAATGTTAAACTGTATTGCACCACTGGCAGTAGTCAGATACTTCACCTACTATATTACACATGCAGGTGAAAGGCAGCTCTCCATGTATGAAGAAAATTCAGGGGAACAAGAAGGAATTAGACAAGCTCATGTCATGGTGGAAACTTTCTGAGCGAACCAACAAGTAGTCAGATACCAGTATGTTGCTACATGTTGATGTATTTTATGTGTGCAAGTGATTTAATCATCATGATTATATATTAGAGTTTCAATAAGTGATGGGCCTATATTTAAGGCTCCTTGTGATGCTAGCTGCTTTGTCTCTGGCTATAATGTAAACATTTAGTTCACTAGTTATGGTATTTGTTGCACACATAAATCATTTGTAGCAATACCAGGTCTTCGTTAAGTATGGCCATTTATCATTTTCACCACAGTAACACCTGTGATAAGTAACACAGTACATGTCACTGTGCGAGTATAGTTACATGGTACATGTGACCTTACTATCGTAATGCAGATTCCAAATTGCCGCTTATATTTAATTGCTCCCTCACTCCCAAACTAAATATGGTCACTTAACCCCAATACACTGAATGCTCTTTGAATGTGGGTACCACCTTATAGCCCACATCTCACTGTAAGGGAGGTAATGAGCAAAAGAGTATACTAGGTGCTTAAAAATAAATCTACTGTTATCACTACAAGGTATGTTGATCCAATGTCTTTATCAAATCAGTTTTGTTCCTCTTTTCCAGTACCTACCTAAATTTTATTCATGATACTGACAGTATTGTTTTACCCACATTTTCGAAACTGTTTTAAAATATCTTTGATATCTCCTAATATCAAACGTCTACATATACTGCACCAGTATTTACTACAATACATTAATCACACTTCAAAAGCAACGAGAAGGCTACACAGAAATCAATACTAACATCAGATCAAAATACTTTCTCATGCCCCAGTGCCTAATGTACACATATCAAGGAACTTACACATCAAGGGAAAATGTAAAATTAAGAGAAGAGGGATGCAGAGAAGAAATTGCAATTGTGCTGAAGAAAGAGAGAGAAGTAAAATATATTCTGAAAGAACACAGTAAAATATGTTGGGAAAAGGCTTTTTATAATGTATAGACTCCTGTTGTCTCTTATCATTATTAAGTTGTTCTTTCATTTCTGACTATGGCTGTTCTTCATTCCATCTGCTAAGGTTCAATAATATGCCTTGATACCCAAAATTTTGTTCTGGTACCATACTGCTTTTCGCTCTACTTTTGGTTTTGTGCCTGTTACTTGTTATTAACATCACAATTTGCAAACTGCTTATAAATCTGCGCACTTCTTTGTTCATATTGTGAAAATTATGTAAAAGAAATAACCCCAACTGAAGGACCTCTACAGGAACTGTTACGAAATTTTATTGGCAGCCATGATGTTTCCATTCTTTCACAGATGGAGACTCAATTCAACTTCTTTCGAAAGTTAAAAACAGCGATAATAAATTGAGCACATTACGTCGTTTCTCATATAGGCAAGACTTATAGGATATAATGATACCAGTTCTTTAACATATTACAGAATTATGTACCTAGTACCAGTACCATAGTTCTTTAAAAAAATCGAAAAATTTGATCTTGGCATTTACAGTTTCCTGTATCAGTAAACATTACTATTGTTCCTAATGAAGTTATACCGATGCGAAACAAAAAGCTGTGTAAACTGTACAGATTACAAATCCCATGAATTATGGTTCTAAGTATAGGTGTCGTAACAAAATGTCGCTTAAAAATTTATAACGAACACACATACCGATAGCTTTGACACTGAGCAGGAACATATTTCACTTCTAGTAACTAACTTAGATCAAATAATTTCTAAGTTATTAATTTACACCTTTCATTGTTGATTACATCTCTCAGTGAACAATATTTCGTAATTTCTTGTTGAGTTCATTCTGTATTATTTCTTCAGCGGAGAGAATCCTGAAATTATTCTTCGAAGGTATTTCTAGCAGGCTTTGTATTATTCAGTATTACTACTACTTAAGCAAAAAAAAAGGCATCCTTTAATCTCGTACGAATAGAAAAATACTTACGAGTTACTCTGATACAGTAAATCATAGTAATCAATTATAGTGATAAAAATTCCTTATAAAGGTACTAATGATTACCTTTCTCATGGGAATACAAGTCTGATTAGATGCCCATTATTCTCAGGCTTGAGTAACAATGGCAACAGCATGCAGAAATCGCGCCAAAATGATCCTTTTCCAAAGAACATATGTTTTACCGTCGTGTTCAACTCGTTGGTAGTGGCAGTTTTTTTGTGTCACGGTGGTATCACAACAGTCTCCTTGGGCTGTGCCAGTGGCAAAGATTGACTTTACTTACAGTCAATCGGGGTAACTTCGTACCTTTTCCTTCAATTTTTTGAAAATACTGGACAAGCAATGAATTACACATCGTAACAGACAATATGAAATTTTACGTTTATACTTACTGAGCACCTGCCAAAGTGAAAACGTATAGGTCTACTGACTGTATCCTATTCCAGTAAAACTTCAATTCTAACGGTGTTAAAAAGTGGCACTGTCATTCAGGATAACTTTACATCTGTCTTAAAAAACAAAGAATTTTTTGTTTTTAAAGCTCTGAGACAATTTAGATGGTAACAGAAGGAAGTCAACTGGCCTGAAGTTAGCTTCAGTTTCCCGCATAGGGCATTGTAACCAGCAGGCGCAAAACGGCTCAGGGCCAAGTATTGAAACTTATCGAATCTTACGCGTAAATTACACAGCGCTTTAAATCGAGAGAATTACTTAATAGAAGACACACAGTCATTGCCATAAAGCGAACAAACGTAGGTGAGAAGGAAAAACTATTTTCAAATGAAACTTACGAAACTCAAAAGATGCTAGACGTCCAGATACGGGTTACGCAGATTTTAGATTCGCAAAGCTGTAACTACAAAATTAAAACGCTACAAACCAAATCCGGTGTCCATAGAACGCCCCTTTTTCAGTGTTGTGTGAAAAAAGGTACTATATTAAAGAGCCAGTTAGGATGTACCAGCAACAAAATATTGCAGAAAATAAAAGATGCGCTCCGTCGGCCTCTAAATTCGGAAGTAAATAACTCAATAAACATTCATCCTCGTAGTATCTCACTTGCAGCACCTAGAGAACATTCCTTCTTTAGTTCAGTAACAAAATATGAAGTCATATTAATGGTCCGGTTAGGAGAACTGGGTAGATGAATATGACAGAAAATTGGGTAGCTGAATATGGCCAATAGTGCGTGCTTTTCGTCCCCGGCTGCTATGCTAACTTTGGAGGTCAGCAACTCAATAAGTGTTCGCTGAGGCTATATCCCACTTGCAGCATCCAGAAAACACTCGTTCTCCAGTTCAATAACAAAACAAGAACTCAGGTTAATGGTCCAGTTACAAGATATTGGCAACTGAGTAGTGGAGACTTGTCACCCTGCGTGATAACTTTTGAGATCAATAACACAATAAATATACGCCTTGTCAATATGCAATTAGTAACGTCCAGAGAGCTCCTGTTCTGTTCAATATTGAAATATGAATGCAAATTAATTGTCCAAGTATGAGGTACTTGCAACTAAATATGACAGAAAATATGAGATGTGATCTCCCTGCCTCTAATTTGTACGTGCTCAAAAGGTTGATCATCATAGAGTGAGGCAGTGGGTGTATATGGTATATATATTACTGTGGAATGATGAATTTAAACGAAAGGGGGGAAAGATGCCCTGAGCAGAACTAATGAATTAGTATTTAGCATTTAAATCTGCAACGACTTGAATAAACATTTCACTTTGTGCAATGGATGATGACAGAAAAGCATACACAGGGTGAACATTAATATAACCAAAAAACTGCAGGAGTAGCAGGACAAAGAGACAGTCACCCGACTTTGCATTGGTGCCAAATTTATTCAAGATGGAGGATCCAAGATGGCGGCGATAGATGTGGCAATGTCACAATGACCTCATGGTGGGAAGTTCAAATTTTGGTGGGGAAATAGGTCAATTTGACCACTTCCACTAACCTACCCCCTCCCCTTCCTACCCACACCCACTCCCAAAGAAAATGGTGGGAAGTTCAAATTTTGGTGGGAAAAATGGTCATTTGAGCTACCTGCACTAACCTAAGAAAATGTTGGGAAAAAAGGTCACTTGGGCTACCTCCACTAACCTAAGTCATCCTACCACCACATCTTCCTTGGAATTGGAGGGAAGAGGACTCAGCCTTTGCTGGGCTGCTGGATAGGATAGATGTAAGTCTTTATTTTGCATGCAGTCTTTATTTTAAAAATGTGAGTTGTCATAGGATACCTGATATGTTCTACATCCTGGAGGACCTCCTCACTATGGATCAGTTGGAATGAAAGTAAATCTAATATAATGTAATAGGCAGTTGATCCATCCAGTGTGTTCACCAGGAGGTCCAGAGTCCAAGTCACTAAGTACACAGTACTGCCACCAGAAGATGCTGTCATTCTATGGTGGTCTGGGAATAATGGCGGGAAAAGGACTTAGCCTGTGTCCAGCTGCTGGAGAGAGGAAGGGATGTACTTCATTTATTTTCAGTGGGAAGTTGGAACAATTTATTTAGGGATGGATTTCAAGGTAGTTAATTACGCTGATACAAAACACTCGCCCTGACGTGTTTGGGGTCACAGTAAATAGCCTACAGACCTGGAAACTACTCGTAACTCACCGAATTAATGTATTATGTACAGACACGAAAAGAACTCTTAAATTGTCAAAATAATGCATGTATAATGCTCTGCAAACACGCTTACTAATTGTAAACTGTTGAAATAATGCATTGCACAGACTGCAGAACTGCAAACTACACGTAATTTAGCGAAAAATGCGGGACACTGATGTACAGACATGCAAACAACACGTAAATTGTCAAAAAAATGCATGTAAAATGCTCTGCAGACACGCTCACTAATAATGAACTGTAGAAATAATGCATTGCACAGCCTACAGACCTTTTCACAAAATAATGCAGTACACTGATGTACAGATGCGTTCACTACACGTAAAACTGTCAAAAAGTAATGCATGTCTAGCACTTACTAAGCATAAACAGCCGAAAACAATGCAGTGCACAAACAATCATTGCACGTAAAAAAGCTTTCGAGCTATCGTTATTGAAATTAGACGGCAAAATTTCAATGAACTGTTCCCTACAGCGTTCCCAATCTGGCCACACCGGGGTGGAGCGCTCATGTTGGTCCAATCCGTTGCACATGCAACACCCCTCTGGCAGCATGTAAGTGTTTACATAGGCTCCTTTGCTGCCGTGAGATGTTTCCCTAGGAACTCATTGTGCAAGGGCAGCTAAAAGGGTGTCAGTATTATGCTGACTTCTCATGTCTATGTAAATAACAGTCAAGTCCCCCTCTGGACGCGCTACAGAAGTCTTTTACAATGCTTCCCATAATAACACAGGTGCATCCTTCCTAGCCATTCTAATGGGACAGCCCGTCCCACATGCGAGACACTTCTGGCCGCGCATGTGTTTACCTAGCCACTGTGGCAGGCTCACCTTTGCAGGCGCAGATAAAAGGTTGTCAGTGTTATACTGGCATCAAATGTCTATGGAAATAAGAGCCAAGTCTCCCTCTCCGAAATTGTGAAGTGTTGCAGAAATAGTTAAGAGTCACTTTTATTGTTGCAGGAGCTTTCGTGATGTCTCAGCTTGTCTGCATAGAACTTCTTGTCCCAACAGGACTTGTTCACAAAAATACCCCAGAATAACACCGAATGCATTCTTCCTGATGGTCCTGACAAGGCATCCTGTCCATCACATTTTACCCTTCCAGGAAAACGCGACAGCATGTTTTAAACAAACATCTCTGTAACGATAAACATTCACACCGCTATTTAGAGGCTCCTATGATTCAGCACAAAGGATATCTTCTGAAGGAATGGAGCGTTTTGATTAGCTCCTACTGCATTTACTTTCCAAATTACTCATGCTGCCAGTATGGATGTACTGTCCACCTTTGTTTCTGCAGACGAAACTTTCAGTGGCAAAACTGGTTTGTACAGATCGCCATATTGCACTAACAGTTGAACTCTGTAAAAAGGGTCTATAGATCGTCAAGTACAGAAAGACACTTTCTCAATTACATTGCTCTGCCGCTGACTACAGCATCTTGAGTATTTCAGCATGAAACCGATCTCCAACCTGGCTATATATCACCACATACCGTTTCGATGTAGTAAACACACCAGACTCTGGGATTACAAGAATATATGTATAGTCAAATGGTTTACCAGAATATCATACAATTTTCGAGATACTTCTCGAAATCAAGCACATCGCAATATTGCTTGTACAGTATAATTCCGAAGGTATAGACTGCGAATTATTTCTCTAGAAACCTGAAACTTAAGCGAGGTGCGAGCCGGAGTGGCCAAGCGCTTCTAGATACTACAGTCTGGAACCGCCCGACCGCTGCAGTCGCAGGTTCGAATCCTGCCTCTGGCATGGATGTGTGTGATGTCCTTAGGTTAGTTAGGTTCAAGTAGTTCTACGTTCTAGGGGACTGATGACCTCATAAGTTAAGTCCCATAGTGCTCAGAGCCATTGAACCATTAAACGAGGTGGCACCTGACGTAAACCACTGAGTAACTAGAAACTTATATCGACTACGAAGACCTTTGTGTGAAAACTTGAAAAAAATTATAAGAAGCTGTTATTTTTACTTGCGAATAGCGATGTCGGTGATATATCAGATTCCAAATCATCCGTATAATTTCCAAAGTCAACTAAGGTGTTTCTCATGTCTAGAAAACCATCTATCTTTCACCTGCTAGATACATACAACATGCACCACAATCGATGTTTTCTCAACCAAATAAAGATGGGAAATGTGCAGTAGCCATCAGCCAGACAATACACGTGGGAGGGAGTAATGCTTCAGTGCAAACACATGTCCACACTGAAACTCCTCAAATTTCCACGGGGAACACACGCGATCACAGATGCTGTCCAACTCATACTGAGTATTAGTTCGCTATTCAGCCACCTAGAGGATGACATGGTTAGGTCAGCCACATTCCTGTACCCCAAAAGGACAGCTCCTGCTGTTAGCTTGAAACGTGAATTATTCCACACCACTTGCAATCGCTGCCAAGCGCCATGCACTCCAGACAGAATCATCCTAGGAAACCTGACACATATATATTTGATCACTACACTTACAATTATATATTTCAATTGCGGTCTCAATTGGATGACCTTCGACTGTGAGTGAAGTATCGGAAATACCCCCGCCGATGGCTGTGGCTCTAGAAATAGAAATATCTGTACCATTCTTACGACTCGACATACTTTTCGAAGTAAAAAAAAATCTTCCATTCCCTTTGCTGTCGCAGTAATCTACGTCAAATCCATACCTCCATTATGATTGGACTTAGTAATTTTATATTCACATGTCAACACACACAGACACACATCATGAGGTTGTGGTTAGCTTAGGACACGAGTTTAAATTTAGGATTTCATAGTGCATCTCCTGCCGCAGTTCAGTCATTGATCACTTAAAATCAGCTGTTGACAGGTAATCTCACATTTCCAATATACCTAGTGGTGGCCACTTCCAACATTAATCTGTGTTACATATTAACAGCATTTGTGAAATGACTTGCTGTGTTTGTGTGTTACCTATAACTGAGAGGCAGCCAGCAGCTGATTTGGCAACACCATAGTGCCAAGTGAAAGATGGAAATGTCATTTGGCTATGGCCTCCCGTCAGGTAGACTGGTCGCATGGTGCAAGTCTTTCGAGTTGACACCACTTCGGTGACTTGCGTGTCGATGAGGATGAAATGATGATGTTACGAACAACACAGCACCCACTTCCTGAGTGGAGAAAATCTCCAACCCAGAAGGGAATTGAACCCTGGCCGTTAGGCATGACAGTCTGTCGTGCTGACCACTCAGCTACCAGAGACGGACAAATGGAATATGCCAAGTATCAAGTAATTTTAAGTGGACTATAGGTGTCTAACTGTTAGCTTATCCTGCTGAACACTGCACCCTTGCCTTCACTGTTATAGTAGCAAATACAGTGAATATGTGATGAATGAATGAAGACTGTAAAGTTAGTTTTCTTATTTGACTGTGGATGTTTGAACAAAGTTAGCAAACTGCAAATCTTCTTGGTGCTGTTTTCTGGTAGTTGTGAGTGTGAATGCTCATTTTCTGTGCTGTAGCAGGGCTACACAAAGTCCCTTAGGGTCTGAAGTTTGCTGTCCATATCGTGATGTGCTTGAGTAATTTAGTATGTCAAAATACAACATAACATTGTAGATGACTGCTTTTTGCCAATTTTATTCTGAAATGCTTACCACTGTACCTCACAGTGCCTCTGTTACCGACTGGTGTTAATTTCCAATGCTGTGAAAGCAAAGTTAGTATTAATTTCATGTCGTTTGTTGTCATGACATGTAACAGTAGGCCTGGGTTTAAACCTGGACTCTCGTTGTAAAAACACTTTTACTACTGTTATTGGTCGTTCTCATTGATTTCTCATGTTCTTTTAGCTTTCGTGACACATGCATAGACACAGACATGCAGAAAACTGAGGAAGTGCACTGTAGAGTATGTGGGTGTAGGTGACTGGATGCAATCGAGTACAGTGCCATACACGGCGATCGACCAGAAAAATAGTGCATTTACACTAGGTGTTGGCAGCTGTACCACATTTACAAGCAATTTTAGAACACGGAACGAGATGTGATATCATGATCGCATGAATAGAAGTGACATAAAATCGGTAAACTTGCAAAAATGACGGAAAACGCGCATAAATCGAGGGAAAAGACACCGAAATGCAGGTAAATTGGGGAAGCACTTGCTTGTCTACAGGTTGGTGCAAAAGAATTCTTGTACTTGGGAACGAGTATGCAACAGCAAGAGGAAAACGATAAAATGGTTCAAATGGCTCTGAGCACTATGGGACTCAACTTCTGAGGTCATTAGTCCCTTAGAACTTAGAACTAGTTAAACCTAACTAACTTAAGGATATCACACACATCCATGCCCGAGGCAGGATTTGAACCTGCGACCATAGCGGTCTCGCGGTTCCAGACTGCAGCACCTAGAACTGCACGGCCACATCGGCCGGCAAGGAAAACGATAAAATATAGACGTGGAAGCATCAGGAAACAGGGAAAGAGTAATTTTTTCCATTGAGGCAGCATTCTACTGTATGTCTATTGTAATAATGATACACATGAGTTGACTGCTGTCTTTGATACTTTCCTGGAAGAACAGAGAACAATCAGACTCTAAATTTACTTTCATCTGCGTTAAAGGATGACAGAGATTGGATGGAATGATTGGTTGAGACACAATACTAAGAAGGTACCATTTAATGGTAGACTGATGATGCATTCTAGAGACAAAGGAAAATGTTGCTGCAGATCATTTGAGTATTGGGGCAAGGCAATTGCGGCCCCACTTTACATTGTTGCCAGATGAATTCAAGATGGCGGCAACAACGTCATCCAAGATGGTGGGGTGTAGACTTGGCAACAGTGCATGATTTCATCCAAGATGGTGCTGTGACATCATCCAATATGGTTGATTTTTGAGGGAAGTTTGAATTTTTGTGGGAAGAAGGTGAATTGGGCTACCTCCTCTAACCTAACCCCCCTCCCCACCCCCAGAAAATGGCAGGAAGTATAAATTCCAACAGGATAATGCATTACACCTCTACTAATCTGAGAAAAATCTCAGGAAGATAGGTCACTTGGCCTACCTAGACTAACATAGTCACCCAACCGCCACCTCTTCCTAGGAACTGCCATCAAGTTTGAATTTTAGATAGGCCAATTTGCGAATCTCTACTAACCTCAGTCACCCAACCGCCATGTCCTCCTAGGGATTCATGGAAAAAGGACTCGACCAGTGCTGGACATAAGTCTTTATTTTGCACGCAACAGTCTTTATTTAAACAATTTCATGCAGCACAGCCATCCAGTCTGTTCACTAAGAGATCTGGACTCCAACTGACTTAGTACACAGTGCTAACACCAGAGGGCGCTCTCTTCTGTGATGTAATCCAAGATGGAGGGAAACAGTGTGTTTGCCACGAGGCCCGGACTCAAACTGACCTAGTACACAAACGCCACCATCAAAAGGCCCTGTCGTCCAAGATGGCGGCCATGATGTAAGGTGATAAGAGATGTATCATTAGACCTGTGACGTTACAGACACACTGATAGGGTTCCCACCCTAAATCCAAGATGGCGGCGGTGGGAAATTTAAAAGGTGCCATGCCATACTTCCAGGGGGAAAATTCAAACTTTGTCAGATTTTCGCAAGTGCCACGCCCACCTGGACTTGGAAGGAAATAGTTAAAGTCTCCACAAAGATCCTCAACCGACTGCCAGGGAAGTTCAAATTCCAACAGGATAATGCATCACACCTCTACTAATCTCAGTAAATCGAGGGAAAATATGTCACTTGCTCGACACCCACTAACCTAAGTCATCCAACTGTCATCTATTTCTAGGAACTGGCCCCGTGTTTGAATTTTGGTGGTAAAGAAAGGTTAATTCGAGCGTCTCTAATAAGCTAAGAAAATGCCGTGAAAGGAAGGACACTTGCGCTACCTCCACTAACCTAACTCATCCGACCGCAACCTCATCCTAGGAACTGGCGCCAACTTTGAAGTTTGGCGGGTTGATAGGTCAATTGGGCTACCTCTGCTACCTTAAGAAAGAAAGGACACTTGGACTACCTCCACTAACCTAAGTCACCAGACCACCACCTCCTCTTAGGCATTTGTGGGAGAAGAACTCAGCCTGCACTGGGCTGGTGGAAAGAGGAAGGTGTGTACTTTATTTATTTTGGAACAATTTAGTTAGGGATAGAGTATATTTATTACACTAATACAAAACAAAAGCTCTGTCATGCTTGGGGTCACATCACACATCCTACAGACATGTGAACCAGTAAAAGACTCTGCAAACATGCTTGCTAATTCTCAACTTTCGAAATCATGCATTAGTCTTTATTTAAACAACTTGAGGCACGACCACCATCTGGTGTGTTTGCCACAAAATCCAGAGCCCAACTGACCTAGTACACAGCACCACCACCACCAGAGTCCACTCTCATCCCTCTCATCTGTTCGATCACTTTCTCTCTATTGCCATTCCAACGGGACACCTCTGATGCCCGGATACCGACACCACAGATCATGCTGTTCCACTGCTTGTGACTTGTGTATGACGCCCATAATGACATTACAGATCGTGCTGTTTCACTGCACATGACGTGTGTGTGTGTGTGTGTGTGTGTGTGTGTGTGACTCAGACAAGCACTGTTAGTCAATATTATGTGGTAATCAATAGCACGGCAATACTTGGATGAGATGGAAGAGACACCGCCAGTGTTCTGTAATAACAAGCATCAAAGTGGAATTCTCACAGGAACCACAGTACACGCCAGTTAGTGTTCGAATGTGGATCTGTCATGCATTAGATCCGGAGTGATGTTGAGATTTGGATCCACGATATGCCATGTGCAGGATACAGTTTGAAGGTGGATCCGCCATGCTTAACATACGGATTCGTGTTGGGATGCAGGTTCACAACATGCAGCACATGGGGTAGGGTTTGAAGGTGGATCCGCCACGTGCAATGTACGAAGCAGTGTTGGGATGCAGATCCACAATATACCACATCCGAGTTAGCATTCAAGTGTGGATCTGCTGTGGACTATATATCTGGACCTATGTTGAGAGCTGGATCCACCGCACGTCACATCTGTGATAGGGTTCGCGGGTGGACCACCACATGTTATGTTCGCACGTGTACTCTATGTTCGAAATTTGGTGCACCAACAGTGGGGACTGGGTCCTGGGAGCTGTCTGCAGGCATGCAAATACACAGGCATACAGAAAACAGAGCAAACACTCTCCAAATGTGGAGATGACTGGATACAGTAGAGTACAGTGCAATATTACGCTTCCTGATCAGTGCATTTGGGCTTGGTGTTGGTGGATGTGCTACATTTACAAGCAATTTTAGAACACAGAATGAGAGGTTATGTCATGATTGCATGGATAGATCTGACATAAAATCGATATAACTGCGAAAAATGACGAGGGAATAGGTATAAATTGACCAAACAGTAAATATTATGCGGTAACCAACAGTGCATCAATACATGGATGGGATGGAAGAGACACCGCCAGTGTACTGTAATAATAAGCATCAAAGTGGAATTATCCCAGGACCCACAGTACACGCAAGTTAGCATTCGAATGTGGATCCGTCGTGCGTTATATCTGGAATGATGTTGGGATGCGGAGCCACGATATGTTGTACACATGATAGGGTTTGAAGGTGGATTCGCCATATGCAATGTACGAAACGGTGTTGGGATGCAGATCCACAAACTACCACATCTGAGTTAGCATTCAAGTGTAGATCTGCCATTAATTATATATCCGGACCTATGTTCGGAGGTGGATCCACCACATGTCACATCTGTGATAGGGTTCGCAGGTGGACCAACCACGCGTTACTTTCGGACATGCATTCTATGTTCGAAATTTGGTCCACCAGCAGAGGGGACTGGGTTCTGGGAGCCGTCTGCAGGCATGCATATACACAGACATACAGAAAACAGAGCAAACGCTCTCCAAATGTGGAGATGACTGGATACAGTAGAGTACAGTGCTATATTACGCTTCCCTATCAGTGCATTTGGGCTAGATGTTGGCAGCTGTACAACATTTACAAACAATTTTAGAACACAGAACGAGAGGTAATGTCATGATCGCATGGATAAATCTGACATAAAGTCGATAGAATTGCGAAAAATGACGAGGGAATAGGTATAAATTGACCGAACATACATCGAAATGCAGGGGAATTGAGGAAGTACTTTCGTATCTTCTGGTTTGCGCCGAAAAATTTGTGCATGGGAACAAGTATGTGGCAAAAAGAGGAATCCGAGAAAACGTCGACATCGAAAGGAAGGGAATCAGGGAGGCAGTCAATTTTTTTTCCATTGAGGCAGCATTATACCATATGTCTATTGATGTACGAGCGATACATGTGAGTTGACTACTGTGTTTGATGCTTTTCAGGAGGACTTAGAACCATTTACCTCTAAACTACCTGCATCTGCGTTGAAGGACAACAGAGAGTGGACGATGTGATCGATTGAGATGGAGCTGTAATGAGGTACGATTTAATGCTTGACTGATGTATCCTTGAGAATGAGGAGATGCTGCAGGTCAATTTTTCCACTGTTCTGATCGGATGCATCAGTCGTGTGACATAGTTTGCATTCTACTTATATATAGCCACGTGTTCTGTATGTGGTTTAAAGCACTGTCTACTTGCGATTATCATCAGAGGTCATCAGAGGACTTGCATCTCATGTGTGATGAAACTTGGCACATTCCTATAAACGAGCTTTGATTTATGCTATGTACTCCATTCCCCATGTCGCATCTTGGATGTAAAATTGGGCTTCAGCGTCATAACTAAGTTAGCGATAGGTGCTTGTGAGGCGGTGCAATCCCCATGTACACATTTGCCTGACAGATGTGCTGTTTACAGAGCTAATGACGGAATTACTTGTAATTTTCACATGTCGGAATCTGCTGCTATGCGTTTATCTATTTCCTTGTAGGAAGTATCCCCTGCTACTAACAACCATTCTGTATATATCTGATGCAGGCATCGTATAATTTCTGGACCATGGTCGGATGTGAACATTGGACACTACATGTCTCCGGAAAGCTATATTGTGCTCATATCACACAGAGCAAATGTTTTACGGAAGTAGTTTTTTCGTTTTCTCTTCGATAACATAGTTTATCGTGGAGAAACCGGGAAGATGGATGTATGTCATGCGCTTGAAATATATTTCTTACATTGGAATATTAATAGCGCTATATTCCATACAGCTGATAGGTTGAACAATCAGACGATCTAACATTATAGCCCGTTATAAGTGCAGAACGTTGTAGCCTTAGGAGTGATTGTGTTTATGTTCTCTCTTGCCGATACCTTCCAGGTACTGATCCTAGACTCTAGAACAATACTTTAGAGTTGATAGCTTCGTTCATCTACGTAGAAATGCGTCGAACTCCAGCCTTCTGGATCTCCGTCACGCATAAAAATCAGTCGTTTATTGTTCTTCTTAACCGTCTGCTATTACATCACAACACTTGGAAATCTGTTGCTATACATCGATAAGGAGTTCTAAGCTCCTCGACATTGGCGCACCTCGACAAATCTCATGCACTTGGATGGGTGAGGACTCGGAAAGCTCCATTCATTCACGAGACGTGGAGTGTAGCGGTCTTCTTTGGGAAGGTTGCAGATTAATTCGGTAACGGTGCAGCATGGCGGGTTGCTCAATGACATTGTGAGGAGGGTCTCTCACTCTCTAATTTTACCCCAAGACAGCAAGAATGCTCTGTGTCTCCCATACGCATAGAGACAGATCGTGAATAAATCACTATGTTCGAGGTGTTAGAAGTATGTGGAGCACTGTCTAATATACTTTGATGATTTATGTGTTCGACAATTAACACTGAATGGGCATACTGCACAGTCATCTATCCATGTTGGCATTGATACTCGCAAAGTGGAGAAGGGGTGGTTTAACTATGATACTGAAATTGGGGAAACATGTTGTCACATCATCGGCCGATGTTGAAGCTACCGTAAAACTCCTAAAATTGTTTGCGCTATCAACTGTGATGCTTATTATTACAATACACTGGCGGTGTCTTTTCCATCCCATCCGTGTATTGGTGCGCTGTTGGTTACCACATAATTATAAGTCGTCTGTCATTTGTTTATTTCTTTCAAATAGTGTTTATACGTTACTGACTGTACAGTTAGCCTTCTGCCATCGAGTAGTGTGTCAGCAGTGCACAAGTAGCAGCATTACGGCATTTACTAGGCAGTCTTGTATTTTAATAACAGTTTAAATTTTGTGTCGAATTGTTTGTGCTCTCTGTAGATTAGTTCAGACATTTTTTGTACAACAGTATTTAGCATGCATAGGGAATGCGATTGCTGTGTTCGGATGCGTGATGAGTTGGCATCCCTTCACTCCCAGCTTCAGACAGTGTTGGCTTCAGTCACACAGTTTGAGGCTGTTGCCAATGGGCATCACTGTGGGGGTCCGGACGGGGGTTTGTTGGGGACGGCCAGCTCGCCCCACGCATCCCATGATCGGACTACGGCTGTGGCTGCCAGGGATACTGCTCACATTGAGGCTGACCCCTCACTTGTGGTAGAGTGGGAGGTCGTCTCGAGGTGTGGCAGGGGGCGAAAGACATTCTGGAGGGCTGAACGGAAGGCCTCTCCAGTTTGTATGACAAACCAGTTTCAGGTTCTGTGTCCGGCTGATACTGATCTTCGGCCGGACATGGCTGTTAGTCCCGTTCCAGAAGTTGCCCCTCAGTCTGCAAGATCCGGGAGGTCGCAGAAGGTAGGCTTACTGGTAGTTGGGAGCTCCAACGTCAGGTGCGTAATAGGGCCCCTTAGGGATGCGGCTGCAAGGGAGGGGAATAAAACCAATGTGCACTCCCTGTGCATACCGGGGGGAGTCATTCCAGATGTGGAAAGGGTCCTTCCGGATGCCATGAAGAGAACAGGGTGCACCCATCTGCATGTCAGCACCCATGATGTGTGTCGCTATGGATCAGAGGAAATCGTCTCTGGCTTCCGGTGGCTATCTGATTTGGTGCAGACTACCAGTCTCGCTAGCAGGATGAAAGCAGAGCTCACCATCTGCAGCATCGTCGACAGTACTGACTGCGGACCTTTGGTACAGAGCCGAGTGGAGGTAGTCTGAATCAGGCTGAGACGGTTCTGCGACCATGTGGGCTGCAGATTCCTCGACTTGCGTCATAGAGTGGTGGGATTTTGGGTTCCGCTAGATAGGTCAGGAGTCCACTACACACAGCAGGCGGCTACACGGGTAGCAGGGTTTGTGTGGCGTGGACTGGGCGGTTGTTTAGGTTAGATGGCCTCGGGCAAGTACAGAAAGGGCAACAGCCTCAAAGAGTGCGGGACAAAGTCAGGACATGCGGGGACCAAGCAGCAATCGGTATTGTAATTGTAAACTGTAGAAGCTGCATTGGTAAAGTACCGGAAATTCAAGTGCTGATAGAAAGCACCGAGGCTGAAATCGTTATAGGTTCTGAAAGCTTCCCGAAGCCAGAGATAAATTATGCCGAAATTTTTACAAAGGCACAGACGGTGTTTAGAAAGGACAGACTGCATGCAACCGGTGGTGGCGTGTTTGTCGCTGTTAGTAGTAGTTTATCCTGTAGTGAAATAGAAGTGGATAGTTCCTGTGAATTATTATGGATGGAGGTTATACTCAACAACCGAGCTAGGTTAATAATTGGCTCCTTTTAACGACCTCCCGACTCAGCAGTATTAGTGGCAGAACAACTGAGAGAAAATCTGGAATATATTTCACATAAATTTTCTCAGCATGTTATAGTCTTAGGTGGAGATTTCAATTTACCAGATATAGACTGGGACACTCAGATGTTTAGGACGGGTGATAGGGAGAGACAATCGAGTGACATTATACTGAGTGCACTATCTGAAAATTACCTCGAGCAATTATACAGAGAACCGAGTCGTGGAGATAACATCTTGGACCTTCGGATGACAAACAGACCCGAACTTTTCGACTCTGTAAGGGCAGAACAGGGAGTCAGTGATCATTAGGCCGTTGCAGCATCCCTGAATTTGGAAAAAAATAGGAATATAAAAAAAGGGAGTAAAGTTTATTTGTTTAGCAAGGGTAATAGGAGGCAGATTTCAGACTACCTAACAGAGCGACACGAAAATTTCCGTTCCGACACTGACAACGTTGAGTGCTTATGGAAAAAGCCTAAGGCAATCGTAAAATGCGTTTTAGACAGGTACGTGTCGAGTAAAACTGTGAGAGACGGGAAAAACTCACCACGGTTCAACAACAAAGTTAGGAAGCTACTACGAAAGCAAAGAGAGCTTCATTACAAATTTAAAAGCAGCCGAAACCTCTCAGACAAACAGAAGCTAAACGATGTCAAAGTTAGCGTATGCGTGAAGTGTTCAGTGAATTCGAAAGTAAAATTACATGTACCGACTTTACAGAAAATTCTAGAAAGTTCTGGTCTTACGTTAAAGCAGTAAGTGAATCGAAACAGTATATCCAGACACTCTGCAATGATAATGGCATTGCAACAGAGGATGACACGCGTAAAGCTGAAATACTAAACACCTTTTTCCAAAGCTGTTTCACAGAGGAAGACCGCACTGCAGTTCCTTCTCTAAGTCCTCTATTCCAAGGAATAGAAAAGCAACTGAAATCACTCAACAGAGGAAAGTCCACTGGACCTGACGGGATACAAATTCGACTCTACACAGAGTACGTGAAAGAACTTACCCCCCTTCTAACAGTCGTGTACCGCAAGTCTCTAGAGGAACGGAAGGTTCCAAACGATTGGAAAAGAGCACAGATAGTCCCAGTTTTCAAGAAGGGTAGTCGAGCAGATGCGCAAAACTATAGGCCTATATCTCTGACATCGATCTGTTGTAGAATTTTAGAACATGTTTTTTGCTCGCGTATCATGTCATTTCTGGAAACCCAGAATCTACTCTGTAGGAATCAACATGGATTCCGGAAACAGCGATCGTGTGAGACCCAACTCGCTTTATTTGTTCATGAGACCCAGAAAATATTAGATACAGGCTCCGAGGTAGATGCCACTTTCCTTGAATTCCGGAAGGCGTTCGATACAGTTCCGCACTGTCCCCTGATAAACAAAGTAAGAGCCTACGGAATATCAGACCAGCTGTGTGGCTGGATTGAAGAGTTTTTAGCAAACAGAACACAGCATGTTGTTCTCAATGGAGAGACGTCTACATACGTTAAAGTAACCTCTGGCGTGCCACAGGGGAGTGTTATGGGACCATTGCTTTTCACAATATAAATAAATGACCTAGTAGATAGTGTCGAAGTTTCATGCGGCTTTTCACGGATGATGCTGTAGTGTACAGAGAAGTTGCAGCATTAGAAAATTGCAGCGAACTGCAGGAAGATCTGCAGCGGATAGGCACTTGGTGCAGGGAGTGGCAACTGACCCTTAACATAGACAAATGTAATGTATTGCGAATACATAGAAAGAAGGATCCTTTATTGTATGATTATATGAAAGCGGAACGAACACTGGTAGCAGTTAATTCTGTAAAATATTTGGGAGTATGCGTACGGAACGATTTGAAGAGGAATGATCATATAAAATTAATTGTAGGTAAGACGGGCGCCAGGCTGATATTCATTGGGAGAGTCCTTCGAAAATGTAGTCCATCAACAAAGGAGGTGGCTTACAAAACACTCGTTCGACCTATACTTGAGTATTGACCATCAGTGTGGGATCCGTACCAGGTCGGGTTGACAGAGGAAATAGAGAAGATCCAAAGAAGAGCGGCCCGTTTCGCCACAGGGTTATTTGGTAAGCGAGATAGTATTACGGAGATTTTTAGCAAACTCAAGTGGCAGACTCTGCAAGAGAAGTGCTATGCATCGCGGTGTAGCTTGCTGTCCAGGTTTCAAGTGGGTGCGTTTCGGGATGAGGTATCGAATATATTGCGTCCCCTACTTATACCTCCCAAGGAGACCACAAATGTAAAATTAGAGAGATTAGAGAGGCAATGACAGTGGCACGTAAAGTGCCCTCCGCCACACACCGCTGGGTGGCTTGCGGAGTATAAATGTAGATGTAGATGTAGACTGACAGCGCTTGTCTGAGTTGGGGAATGAGTTTTGTAGATGGGTTGCTAGCAGTGAAACAGTGCTCGCGCACATGGCTGCAATATGAGGAATCAGTCGAAGCAAAACGTAGACTTATCAGCTATTCCATCAGTGTGAGAGACGAGCCTAAATGTATAGCTTGTGAATCACCTTCGGACTGTAGTTTGGAGACTGTGCACAATGCGAGCAAACTCTTCTGGTTTCCTTATGTTGTAACTGTCTTTTATATAAAATCACCCGATGTGTGTCCGCCCCAGTAGCTGAGTGGTCAGCGTGACGGATTGCCGTCCTCTGGGCCCGGGTTCGATTCCCGGCTGGGTCGGAGATTTTCTCCGCTCAGGGACTGGGTGTTGTGTTGTGTTCATCATCATTTCATCCCCATCCGGCGTGCAGATCGCCCAATGTGGCGCCGAATGTAATGAGACCTGCGATATGGCGGCCGGACCTGCCCCGCGAGGGGCCTCCCGGCCAACGACGCCAAACGCTCATCATCATCATCACCCGATGTGTGGCATGTTATGGTATCCGCCGTAAGAAAACGATTAACATCGTGTAACGTCTAGTTTCCTGCAAAAGGCCGTGGATCAGTCCTTCTTAATGTCAGTTTAGAACCTGGCACAGGACTCAAAGATGTGGCAGAAAAACGAAATGTTTGGTCGTGTACAAAGTGTTGTTACAAAACAGTGTTGCAAACAACTAAATAGGACCAGAGGGAGCGTCTTTTGCGACTTAGTATAGTCTGTGGGATACAATCATACGTCTACAGTATAGGGGATCAAACTTTAAAGTGGCTTCTGCAGTGCCTGTATATTTAGTAGGATCGTGCCGCACTGGCAGCAGTAGCAGTAGCAGTTTCAGGTGAAAGTGACGTAGGTACACTTGCTGGAGCTGAACTATTCTTCGGCGTGATTGGCATGATTAAACCGCAAATCGAAAAGCATTAACTTCATTTCATAATAATTCTTCAGCTGCTTAGGTTTATTCATTTTAATATTCATGTTATACACGGTGGAGAAAATCAGTACTCAAATATTGTTAAAAGAATACAGAAAGTATATATGCATGAGGTCGACATATTTCATACCTGTATTACTTGCCTCTTTCCTGCGTTAAACAGCACCCGTTCTCGAACAAGATATCAAAACACGCTGGGCTGACGTGACGCGTCCTCCTTACTTTTCCCACGCCAACAAAAAAAATGCTTCAAATGGTTCTGAGCCCTATGGGACTTAACATCTGAGGTCATCAGTCCCCTAGAACTTAGAACTACTTAAACATAACTAACCTAAGGACATCACGCACATCCATGCCCGAGGCGGGATTCGAACCTGCGACCGTAGCGGTCGCGCGGTTCCGGACTGAAGCGCATAGAGCCGCTCGACCACTACGGCCGGCTCACGCCAACAACACCCAGCCTATAGGAGGACTCTGGTCTTCACTTCACTGCACGGAATTTCGCGCTAGGACAGTAAGCTGCTGCAGTGGGGCACAGCGGGTGAACAACCAGTCCACGCCGAAAGTTTAAAAACTGTACACTGCCTACAGTCAGAATTATTTGTCCCAAATTTTCGAGCGGAGTCGATTGCTGTGACTAAAATCTTGCAGGTGTGATTTTTTCTCCTTATAATAAGAAGTCAAATAGGCGATGTTCAATTTAAATGAATTTGGGAGAGCAGAAAACGTATCCCCCTCCCTTCTGAACTTTGAAGTGGGAAGGGTGGACGAATGCCCCATCCATTCCCAACCGCTTGATACGGCGTTGCAGCCCGGTAAATGTGCTCGTTCACTAGCGGACCATACCAGCTGCAGACATCAAATCCGTTAATGACTCGTGACACCAATGACAAAAGATACAAGACAGAAGTAAAAGCCGTTTGATGAATAAATAATAATAATAATAACAAAATAATAAATATTTCGCAAATGTAGGCGGAACGATTGAAATAAATGGCATTCTCCCCCCCCCCCCCCCCCAAATCCGTTTTCCAGAGGCCTTTAAAACGTTCTAATAACCACAGAAAGAAGGCTAGTGAACAGAAGTCACAATCTTAGGTCGAAGTAAATTAATGATAATGGTGAGTGCGCCTTTCGATTTTATATTGTGTAAATCATGGTTTTGTCAAAATGGTTTTATTATGTTGCTATGCTAGCTCTGAAATCAACTCCATGAAACATGTTACTTCTCAGATTTTCGGACAAATGCAATTCAGGCCAAGCATTTCTTCGATTCGCTATTACTTATAAATTACGCTAAACCGATACATTTGGCACTGATTTTAGCAAATTATTTTCAGAATCGATTTTTACTCTGCAGCGATATTTTATGTACCATGCTATGACTCTTATTAAAATCAAAGACATCTGTTGTACAATAAAAGTTGATGTGCATCAAAAGTTGATTTGCGCCTGTTGAGGAATTGAATCGTGGTCTTTCGCTAGCTGATCCATTCTCTGAACCCACTCCACCTGTGCAACACACACTAAGTCGAACGTGAAACGAAGTTAGAGAGGTGAACATACATGATGCGCTATACGTAACGAACAGTAAAATGCAGACTAAGGGCGGTCACTTGTGATGTGAAGGATCGTAACCTATGATCTTCAACGTCATTAGCAAGTCCTTCTTAGAAACTTCAAATCATTAGGAGCTGAAGCAAAACAGGATTGTCATTAACACCGAAATTACTTTTGTACGTGCTCATAGTGCTACTAAAGCATAAACCACCATCGCAGCAATAATAAATTTCCCAAGCTCCCTTTCAGTTTTGATTCTTTGTAATCTTTCTCGATCGCGCTATACAAACTTATTTACGTATTAAGATTTCCAGTAGAACACTAAAAAGCCCATCGCTGGACAGACTTAAATATTCAGCATATATGCCACTAGTTAACCATAGTACGCTAGCAACAGTTCTTGGAAAGCGACACTCAGGCTGCTATGTATTGAATTTTGCAGGCCTTTGTGACCTAGCGGTTCTAGGCGCTTCAGTCCGGAACCGTGCTGCTGCTACTATCGCACGTTCGAATCCTGCCTCGGGCATGGATGTGTGTGGTGTCCTTAGGTTAGTTACGTTTAAGTAGTCCTAATTCTAGGAGACTAAATAAATGTCGTATGACTAGGGCCTCCCGTTAGGTAGACCGTTCGCCGTGTGCAAGTCTTTCGATTTGAAGCCACTTCGGCAACTTGCGCGGACTGATAACCTCAGATGTTAAGTCCCATAGTGCTTCGAGCCATCTGAACCATTTCCTGCATTTTGTCCTGTAAGCTATTTCTGATTTAGTGACGATCGTTATATTTGTCTACAGCGTAAGCATAATACACGGCACGTGAAATCAAGCACTAGCAAAAATCTCTGGCACATACGCTGTCGTGTGTTGGCAGCAGTGCATAAACCACAGAAATCGTATTAGTTGCTGCGCATCTGTTGGAAGAGCGTCTCGTTCTTTCTGTTTTGTGTGAAGCTTCAAGAATGGCGCAGTTTGCGTTCTGTCTCACGTTATTCGTTGCGTTATGTGAGTAAAATCAAATAAAAGAAAGGATACGGATTTTTCACTATAATGGATGACTAATAGTTTCTTAAATGTTAATAACCAAACGCGTTTGCATTATTCGTCTACGGAACATAAGCTGTGAAATAAAATTACTGTATGTCATGAGTCACAATGTAAATAACGGTATTGTTTCAGCTGCTTATTTTTCAGGAAAAATATTTATTATATTTATCGTATGCGACTTTTAAGAACAAATTTTACCCTGAGAGTTTTCATATTCTGTTACATGTGTTAGTCTGTAGATTTGTGGATTACGCATAAGTGCTTTGTGGAAAGACATAGATGTGGAAAGGGTGTATGCGGATTTGTAAGTCACCTTCTTTCCTATATGCTAAGCTGTTTCGAGAGACCAGAAATTCAGAAATAAAGATCATGCAAGACATGGGTGATACAGTGTATCTGGAATATATACTGGTCATATATATTAGAACCCTCATTCTTACGTATCTTAGAGGTGTACGTAGAAATATAACTCCACTCGTTTAATTTTAGTTATTTTACGATCAATTTGAAGCTGTGATAGGCTTGTTTGCGATGTTGATAGTAAAACTTTTCTTTCAACTCCACATCGCAGTCTATTTTGAATTACCAGAATGTTATTTAAGACAGTAAAATCATCATAACTGCCATTATTCCAGAATGTTATGAGTGAATTGTTACCAATTATAACACAATAGCGATGAGCAAGTTTTAAAACAGCTACAAAGTGGATTCAGCTGTGGTGAACCTTAACAGCGCTATTAAATTTTAGTAGCGAGGAGTAGATTTTTCAGTAACAGTGCTTCTAACAAAGACAAAGTAATCTGTAGGAATTCTTACAATAATTTATGATAGTGCTCTGTAATCACAGTTGTACATGACATTCTTTCCTATTAGCCTCCTCCTTTGATATTTCCAATAACAGTGTAACAGGCAAAACCCAGAAATGTTCATGACTGTCATTGCTTTTACACATCACAGAAATCAGAACTTGTTGGTATCACAGCCTTAGAAGTTCAATTTCAGAGATGAACATGGTTGTAGCAGGTATTAATATAACACCTAAAATAATCATATAACAAAAGACACCATTTCTCAGGAAGTAGATAGAATATTCCATTCACCTTTTCATTTGCATCAAGTACTCCAACCTCATTTGTTAATGACAGCATTACAATACAGTTTCCAAATGCTTCAGTAGACGTCTTTGCAAATGCGTCACAATCCTCAATACTGAGGTGATAATAAAGCATACTGGTATATTGGTATGTAAAACACCACATTGTATTCAGAGATTTGGTTTACTTTATATAATGACGTATGTCCTAAATTTTTTAACAGAATACTGTACGTAATGTGAGTCTGCTTCCAATACAAATTTCTTTACAGCCATTATTCACATACTCATTGAAGCTACAAGTGAAGAAATCCCAAAACTAGAAACATCAGATGACGATAACTCAAACAATATCATTCAACTTTTTATGTGAGTATTCTGAGTTATTAGTATCTGTAGACTGTGAGGCCACTTTCTTAGATAAATTCCGACAAAACATTCTTCCTTGGTGTGTTTCGTTTCAGGTATCCAAAGATCCCCAATGAACCTTGCGATTCTGAGTTAAAAATATGTGGAATATACATGTGTGTAGGTGAAGCAAAAGAGAACTTGGAGGAATCTGAGATTGGTTCACAGTCACCAATTATAGGTAAATATTATTATAACTGTAACATGTTTTTATTTTCATTCATTAGGCCTGGTGGGTCAGAATTATGCTTAACTTAACACGTAAACTTCTGCTTCTATTGAACCAACTACAATTGTCTAATCAAATAAAGTTATCCTGTATTTCTTCATATTTAAATCGTTAATGCTCTTGACATCTACTTCGAACTATGGAGTTAAGTTCTTAACACACTGGACTTAATTAAAGGAGCAACAGGCTTCAAATTTACTTCCACTCATTCATATTTACAATGTCTGTAGTGCCATCAGGTATCACAATGGATATGCAGGAAATGCTCCCTCGAAAAGGAGTGCCTAACCATACCTGTCTAATCCATTTGTCTTCCACCCATGATGTCTTCAAGTTATCGAGGATGTTACATAGTAATCTTTGTATCTTTCTCTTTCACTTTTTGACATTTTTATTCACCCCTGAGGCCCCAACAGCGTACAAAGAACATGTAGTTGAATCAATTTAAAGTTTTTTTTCTGGAGATTAATAATAAAATGTTTGCATCACATATATTGACTACTAATATGACTCTGCTCTTGGTCATCAGTTTTTACTTTTTAAGAATTTTTTTTTCTAGTGTTGAACTAATTTTCACTGTTGACATTGTTTTCTATGCCAAAACAATAGCATTTATTTACGCAAGAAGCTTTAGTGTCTTGCATCAGATTTTCATATTTTCTCATTTCTGATGTCGTGCACTTTCTTCTACTGCATAGGTCTACATGCTAAACTGAGACTGGAGCACCAAATCCCTTTGACAGGAAGAAACAACTTTTCTAGAGTGCATCTGAAGTACATGTCTTCCATAAGACTGGACTGCTGAAATTATTTTAATTTCAAAGTTTCTTTTCTCAATGGTACTGTATTATGACAATCAATAATTTATACCATTGTCATAACAGTACTTAAATATTCTCTTCTCCCCTAATGACCAGCACCAACCCAACATAGCATGAATTTGGGGTTACCTAAAGCTAGGAAATGTCTGCTGGTCTTGTTTTACTTTTTAACCCTATTACAGGATTTTCTGGTTGTTAAATATAGTGTCTTGAAAGATGCTACTACCATGTAGGAAAAATTGAAACATACCAGCCAGACCACAATACCAGATAAGCACGATCTGCATGATATTATAAAATGAACAGTTTTTGAAGAATATTCTGTGAAACATGAATGGCAGAATGGGAGTCTGCTGAATTATGGGAAACATCTGTGTCAGATAAATGGGTATCAAGGTCGCATTGTTGTACTTACAATTCTTGTAGGAGGTGATCTATTGCTTCAGTGGTGTAGCCAACTGTTTGCACCTGCTGTAGATCGTAGCACTATCTCAGTTTACAATCAGCTTTATTGCTAAACAGTACTGGTTTGCATTTTGACATGTGATAAATGCTGTGCACGTACATGGAAAATTACACATATTTGTGATGTGATCATTTCCATGTATTAGTTTATATATGTGCAGTGGAAACAGAAAAAAAATTTATTGGAACTTGGGGTACAGCCGGCCGGTGTGGCCTAGCGGTTCCAGGCTCTTCAGTCTGGAATCGCGCGACCACTACGGTCGCAGGTTCGAATCCTGTTTTGGGCATGGATGTGTGTGATGTCCTTAGGTTAGTTAGGTTTAAGTAGTTCTAAGTTATAGGGGACCTATGACCTCAGATTTTAAGTCTCATAGTGCTCAGAGCCATTTGAACCTTTTTTTTTAAACAGATAGTTCCATGGATGTGTGTGATGTCCTTAGGTTAGTTAGGTTTAAGTAGTTCTAAGTTATAGGGGACCTATGACCTCAGATTTTAAGTCTCATAGTGCTCAGAGCCATTTGAACCTTTTTTTTTAAGCAGATAGTTCCACCTTAGTTGTGGCTGTCAGCAAGAAGTCTTTCCTACAACTCAAGCAATAATTATTCAGCAATCTCTAATACACTTGCGCCATGATATAAATCATTCTTGTAATGTGTATCAATTATTTTACAGAGTAACTATTTTCAGTGTTTTGTCTTCAGCTGTAAAAAATATACTTTGTTCAACACTTACTAGGAACATTTCATTTCATAATTCTTTTAGTCGCTGTTGCCAAAACTGAAATGTGAATTTATACTAAAATTTATGGTTTTTAAAAATTTCACATACATTAGATACTAAGTTAAAAATAATACAGTACTACTTCAAACATAATGCAATCTGAGGAAGGAATTGTTTGAGTAAATTCCATTGATAAAAAATTATCCTGAATGTGAGGGTAATCAGTAAAATCTCATAAGACAGGTAGACTCAAGTGAGATATGATTATTTGTGGCAACTGCATCTCAGGAATGAGTCCAGTTCTTCACAGCAGTTGCTGGTTACCCTTACTTCTACAAAATGAGTATAGATTTAAGGAATAGATGTAAATAATTTTATTATATATAAAAACAAAGATGAGGTGACTTACCGAACAAAAGCGCTGGCAGGTCGATAGACACACAAACAAACACAAACATACACACAAAATTCAAGCTTTCGCAACAAACTGTTGCCTCATCAGGAAAGAGGGAAGGAGAGGGGAAGACGAAAGGAAGTGGGTTTTAAGGGAGAGGGTAAGGAGTCATTCCAATCCTGGGAGCGGAAAGACTTACCTTAGGGGGAAAAAAGGACAGGTATACACTCGCACACACGCACATATCCATCCACACATACAGACACAAGCAGACATATTTATTATACATAAAAACAAAGATGAGGTGACTTACCGAACAAAAGCGCTGGCAGGTCGATAGACACACAAACAAACACAAACATACACACAAAATTCAAGCTTTCGCAACAAACTGTGTCTGTATGTGTGGATGGATATGTGCGTGTGTGCGAGTGTATACCTGTCCTTTTTTCCCCCTAAGGTAAGTCTTTCCGCTCCCGGGATTGGAATGACTCCTTACCCTCTCCCTTAAAACCCACTTCCTTTCGTCTTCCCCTCTCCTTCCCTCTTTCCTGATGAGGCAACAGTTTGTTGCGAAAGCTTGAATTTTGTGTGTATGTTTGTGTTTGTTTGTGTGTCTATCGACCTGCCAGCGCTTTTGTTCGGTAAGTCACCTCATCTTTGTTTTTATATATAATTTTTCCCACGTGGAATGTTTCCTTCCATTACATAAATAATTTTATTCATACATTAAACTTTCTATCAAAATCAGTTTACCTTGTTACACACGATATAAGCATTTGATATAGCCAAGTTCTTAAAAAATGAGTGCTACTCTTGAATATACACTAAAATTTTGTGACTTAAGTATTAATTCTCTAATTTGACTTACAATTACACATGGTAATGTAATACAGAGGTCAATTTATTGCAGAAACAACTGTGAAGCAAGTATCTAATGAAGATAAGAAGTGCTTTTGTAGCAGTAAAGCAGAAGAGCTATTCGTTAAACAAGAGGTAATGAAAGTGGGAGATCTGCATTTTGTAGATTACAGGTAAATTGATAATTATCAACTACATAACACATACTTGTTTACGTTTCTTTAGTGACTGATGATTTTTGTTTTCATAGGGTACAAGAAGATTTTGAAAATGGCTACAACTATCTAATACATGACTGGAACTTAACCGTATTCACAGAAATTCCAGATGAGGTAAGCCTCTCGGTGTATATAACTATAATTGAATAATCTGCCATTGAAACTTTCATATTAATCTCATGGAGCCATGGTCATGACTCTGGAAATATTATTAGTTTTATTAATAACAAGTAAGGCTAATACTGACACTGAAAGTAGTAGGATGCAGGAAGTATGTGATAAATATACCACAGCTTCTCATTATTTAAATCTTCACCTGAAGAATAAATAATACTAGAACTGCTGGATTTTTAGAACCCCTTAGAACCACAGTTAGGACAAAAATGTCCAATCCATAGTTCATATGTTTACAGCTTGTTCCTAGCCTTTTCTGTTTTGTTGGATCAGTTTTTCTATAACAGATAGTTGATTCAATGACCATTATTATGTTTTAACTCTAAGCATTTAATATTTTCATTTTATTGACCAAATCAACTTAAAAATGCAATTAGTGGAGACATGTTCATAATATCATAAAGAAATATTGTGTTCTTATAGACATGCAAACCAGTTTGCAAACAAAATTATATTTTTTACAAGTAAACAAGAACATTTAATACAGAGTCAGTATGTTAACACAATCTAACAGAAGTGTGCACTTTGATACACATTATCTTAAGTTAAACATTAGTTTGTCTGTGTAATATGTTCCTGTTAGATACTAACAGATCATCATTGTCTGTAGACTAGACTCTGTAATGTATAAAGACATAGGGAAATGTCATAAAACATTTCTTGTAGACTGGCCTTGGTTTCTGCTACACCATGAGCTTGAGAAGAAATCTTGTGATGTTGTTTTGAGCTTTGTTACATCTCTATAGATGACCCAGCCATTGATGCCTGCTAAATAGAGAATATTGTAAAAATATCAATGGGCCACATTCTTCCAGCATATTTCACTTAGTAGTTGTGAGCAATCTGGTCAACATTTACTCTGTATATGGTTTCATTGTAATATGTCACTGTTAGGCTTTGGGTTCATGTCAGTTCAGATTTGTAAATCTGGATGCAAGGAACAGAATTATCACAAACATTCCTGGCTTTCCCTGGCATACTACAAGGTTCATATCACCTTTTTTTAAAAGTTGCAGTTTTGAATAGTTTCTTGTGAGCTTTCTTCATGCATTCTGCCATGCCCATTCTAATTCTGTTTATTGTACCAAGGAAGGTTGTCTGGTTGGTTTTCAGATATCACACAAGAGAAAGTGGCACAAAGAAGTTCTCACACAGAAAATTTCTTCCTTTATTTAGGTATAGGGTAGAAGTTTCTTCAGTGCAATTGCTACGATGTTCACCATCAGGACAAGTTTAATCTTTGCCATGCCATGGGAAAGCATTTATCACATATTTGTAATCTTTATTGACATCTATCCAGTATCTCTGCCCATATGAGTTAGATTTTGAAGACATGAAATGAGAACCCAATATCTACACTTAGGCAGAAACTACTGCTCATCAGCACAAATTACAGACAGGAAACATATATGTTTTGACAGTATGTTAGGAATAACTTCCATACATTTTACATGACAGAATACTTATCGTTAGGTAGCCTCTCCAAATGTGTCAACACAAACCAAACCCAAGACACCTCATGATTTTCTTTAAGTGATTACAAGTCATCATAAACTTGCAAAGTTGTATTTTCCATTTTGTGACAAGAGAAGTTCCTCTTCTGTTCCTTTGGATTCAGCAGCATCTCTATCATACAGAACGACTATCAAGCTGTTCCAGCTGTAATGACAGTTCAACATCTCCCATTGCTTTATGTGCCTCTGTTCCAGTGCATTTCTGAATATATTTCAGGACACATTCATCAGTAAACAGAAATGTACAGTCTCAGAAAACATTTTGTTCCTTACCTTTTACACTACTATGTACACATGGAGATTCATCAGAATTTTTTCACTGACGTATCCAAGCTCCGTCCTGTACATTGTTTTACATCACAATGAAAATCAGGCAAAATAATGTCTGTATCCTCTCCTTTGGATTCAACTTCTTTGATATTATTTATAAAAGCCAACATCTGGTGATCCATGAAAACTTGTAGCTGCCTTGACAACATAAATTTGTTGTAGTTGGATGGATCCTAAATTGTTGTACTGGATTGGGGATTATTGTACCTTGAGAATAGTGTACCTGGAACAAATGATGCTTCTTGGTCAGTGTTTCAATGTTATGACCTATTTTAGAATCTCACAAAGGAATACATATGAGAGACCACCATTTGTACTATTTTGTTTTTGGCGTGTGACTTGAGTTAGTGATGGTGGAACATTCATAAATATTTGTAGTTATGCGCACTTAAGTGCTGTACTGTTATTAAAGCTTATTTGTAAAATATTGTTACTTTTTCCGGTAAAGAATTTTATGATGAGTAAAATGCAAGTTAATCTGAGAATTAGTTATATAATATGTGGGCAGTTAAGCCGTACTTTGTGAGTCATGCACCATCTTGTACCTTGAAACAAACAGAGGTCTTCTAACCTGGGACCTTAAAAATTTTCCCTCCCTTTCAGTTGGAAATTTGTGTTAGTTTTCAATAACAGTTATTTAAAAATGTTTTTACTTCTAATTTGATTTTTGATTACACTTCTACTTAATTTTATTTCATTGCTGACTGTTGTTATGTTATACAGTAATAGATATAAAATTAAATACAGTACTGACAAGATTTTCTCATTTGCAACACTTTTTGCCTATTCAAAAAGCACATATGTTGTTGTGTCATGTACTTGTGAAATTATACTTGAAGTGTTTTACATTTTATGACTAGGCATTTCATTTTGCAGCATTATGAAAACCCCAGTGTAATTCACTGTATAAGCAAGAATACATGTATGGTAAGTAAGGAAACATTCTGCATATTCTGTTACATAAATTTCTTTGTCTGCTTACATACTTCACTCCTGGATGGCTGGACCCCATCCATTAATGTAGCAGTCACTTTGCAGTGTCTGACTATTTCATGATTCTTTTGTGCATGTTGATAATAATATGCTTTAATGCAGATAGGTATTTATTTTATTATGACTAGAATGTGTTGTCAACAGTGATTTGTAACAGGAATTATAACATGTCATTGTACTGATCAAACGAGGATATAGTTACATATTATAAACTTACTTTCTATCCAGGAATGCAAATGAGCTCTGTGGTAAACCTCAGTTTTAAGTGAATGAACATTTAAGTAGATCATAAGTCTTACTAACAGTTATGGTCCACAGGATAACTGCTTAGCTTGAAAATTCTTTATCACATCACTATATGTGCTGACCAACTTATTGGTGAATTTTATGAATTTTACTACAGGGAGAGGTTTGTTTCTTTTGTAACTGCGCATAAACCTTCACATTGTTCCTAGACTATGTTAGACAAGTTGTTTGTGGCAGTATATTGCTGATCATTGTTGTAAGTCTATACACAGAAATTTACCATAAAATGCATTAAACTTGACCAAAGATTATTGAATTTTTGGCTCATTAATTCTATTGTTTCATTCAAAATTATATGTTTATTCACTCTGTTATGGATGAATATTTCCATTTTCGTTTCCTCTATGGTGTATATGCTTTCCTTTTTTTCAGTTGGCTGCAGAGTTTCCAGGTTGTTAACAGTTTTCAAAGAGTGGCCTTAGTCTTTAATATGTGCTGGAATAGGTGTCCTGTTGTGCTTCTCTAATGCGTACCAGCTTAAGTGTGCTGTAATCCCAAATTTCAGTATTTCCAACTGTCTTTCCTGTGCATCCTGAAGATGCCAGAATTACCTAGAATTGCATTTTTGTATTTTACATTGAATACAGATCTTTACTAGTAGACTTCCTCAAAATATCATAATGCAGTTGCTAGGTCTCTTTAGAGATCTACATTTCAAAGAGGACTATGGTGTTATTCACTTCATGCCCATGGGTGATTGTTATGCAGATGGCAGCACTTATGAAAATTATTGTCATTTCATCACCTGTTCAGCTGAACATAATGGGAATGTCATCTACATACAATTGGATATTATTTGTGATACCTTTATTCAGTTTCTTTAATTTTTCTAAATGGTTGACAAACATTTCTGCTATGTAGCCATTAATTGGGTTTCCCACAGAAAGTCAGAAGTCCTGCATGTAAATGTCATCGTTGAAAGAGAAATCGCTATGTAAGGTTACAAAACTAAGCATGTCTATAAGTACAATAACTTCTATACAGTTCATTATTTCATTTTTCATAAAATTACTTCTGAGGTGGCACAGTCATTAGCAGACTGGACTCATAATTTGGGGAATGGTGATTAAAATCCTTGTCCAGTCATCCAGATTTAGGTTTTTCATGATTTCCCTAAGTTGCTTTAGGCAGGTACCGTTATGGCTCCTTTCAAAAGAGCATGCTCAATTTCCTCTGCATCCTTTCCCAATCCAAGCTTCTACCATTTCTCTAATGGCCTTATTGTTGATAGAAAGTTAGACTCTTGTCTTCCCTTCCTTCTGCCTAACTTCCACAGATACTAGTATACAGGGTTACTAGACTGAGATGACATATGTCATGGGACAATATTCAAGATTCAAGATTCAAGATTCTTTATTAGCCATTGATCATGCAAGATGAAATAGGCTTCGTCAGTACATAAAATAATATTAATATTCCAGACACTATATATAAGGCATAGATATAATTAGCATATGAGTAACTTACAAATAACATAAACCTTAATCAGGTGACTACAATGCTTAATACATATTCTTGTTTCAGATACATACAAAGGTACCAAAAATGAGTTACATTGTAGTAGCAAACACAGTAGTTACGTAACACATCATAACACTGGCAAATAAAGTAGTTACCTAACACAGTTGAAATACAAAGGTATTAGATATGAAATATTTTGTAACAGTATATATAGTAGTTAATTAAGTTAATTATGCAATTACAGGTTTATCTCTGTGCTACTCAGATCATAATATTCTTGCATAGAATAAAATGGATTGTCAGATAACCAATTGTACAAATCTTGTTTAAGAATTTTTGTGGGCATGTCCCGAGCAGATTGCGGTAGTTTGTTGAATATTTTTAAGGTATTCACTTTGTGTGAGTTACTACTTTTTGTTAGTCTGTGTCTTGGTATATCATAATCTGCCTTCCTTCTAGTGTTGTAGTTATGAATTTCTTCCCTGACAACACCTTCCATACCATTGTTTTTAATGTGTAACACACAGATATAAATATACAAGTTTACAATGGTCAACAGTCTTAGCCTTATAAAGAGAGGACGACAGTGCTCCGTGGGACCGACTTTACACATTATGCGCAGCATTCTTTTCTGCATCAACAAAATTTTGTTACTGTGAGAGCTGTGCCCCCATATGAGAAGGCCATATGTAATATGTGACTGGAAGAGTCCACAGTACATTGTTCTCAGAAAGTTCATGCTAATCATGTCCCTAAGTTTCCAAAGGAGATAGGAGACTCTTGAAAGCTTTTTGCAAACCTGATTTACGTGTTCTTCCCAATTAAGTTTGGAATCAATATGCATTCCTAATAGTTTTACAGTTTTGTTTTCTATGGTTTTGGGTAACCCTAAGAGAAGCTGTTGTGTTTTCTCTGAGTTACACAGTAATTTATTGGATGTGAACCAGTGGATGGCTGATTTGAGTGATTCCTGTGTGTTATTGTCCAAAGCTGAGATGTTCTGATGTGAGGTGAGGAGGGTTGTGTCATCTGCATAGCATATGGTAGTACTATTTATGTGATGAGGTAGGTCATTGATGGCTATGATGAAGAAGAAGGGTCCCAGAACCAAGCCCTGTGGTACACCAGTACTAACTGCTGCTACAGGGGAGTAATTATTTTTAACTGAGACAAACTGTCTTCTATTATGAAGATATGACTCTATTACTGCTAATGCTGGGTTACATACACCATAAAATTCTAGTTTTGCAACCAGGGTGCCAAAGGGAATGCAGTCAAAAGCTTTGCTCAGATCACACAAGACAAGTGACACCATATTCCGGTCTTCAAAGGCTGTTAATGTCTGGTCAACAATTTCCAGGATGGCCGCAGTGGTATTTCTGCCCTGTCGGAATCCGAACTGACTATTGCTCAAAAGGTTGTGTGTCTCAAAATAGCTACTTAATTGAGTGTACATAAGTGACTCAAATACTTTAGAAAATATTGGCACAATTGAGATTGGGCGATAACTTTTAGGAAGATGTTTGTCACCCTTTTTAAACACTGGAATAACTTTGGAAATTTTGAGGGAGTCGGGAAACACTCCTGACTGTAAACATTTATTAAATATGAATGCCAATGGTTTAGCGATCGAGTCTACAGTTTTTTTTACTATGTAATTGGAGAGCCAGTAGCAGTCCATACTTTTAGAATTTGAAAATTTTGTGACTGTTCTTTTAATCTGAGCAGGTGTGATACTATACCAGTTAAAGACATGATCTACTGGTGGAAGGGCATTAAGTAAATCGCTTGCAGATGTATCTTTTTTTTCTATCTTACTTTCAATTTCTTTAATTGAGCTAATGAAGTAGTCATTTAGTTCCCTTGGAGTGAGCTGAGTTTCATGTGTGTGACGTGTGGGATTTTCTTGTGCTACAATCTGCCATGCTGCCTTGCACTTGTTTGTTGCACCTTCTATGTACCCTTCATAAGCAGCCTTTTTTGTCTGTATCAGCTTAAGTTTGTAGAATTTTTTACATTTTTGGTATGCTGCATAAAAGGTGCCCTCCTGCTCTGATCTTTGTTTACATGCATTTTTATATGCTGTGTATAGTACGAGCATGTTTTTTCTTATCTGGACCAGTTCGTCTGTGTACCATTCCAGCTTTTTATTTTTATATGTTCCAGAAGAGTTGGTTTTAATTAGTGGTGAGCATGAATACCATAATTCTGTATAATTTTTAAGGAAGTTTTCAAAGGTAGTTTCAACATCAGACTTCTCAGATGAACACTTATAGACAAAGTCCCAACTTGCATCCTCTAGTATACGAATAAATGACATAATGTATTCTTCTTTTTGTCTTCTTACCCATGTCATATTGTGCACACTAGTGGAATTTGGTTGCTTACTAAAGAGATTGAGAAGCAATGGGTCGTGGTCTGCAAAGCACCCATTTGCAAGGCTAACAGTGTAGCTGCCACGGGGAAAATTCACAATAATATTGTCTATGCATGAATTTTTACGTGTTGGACACTGGATGGTACAGTACAGATTATGGGACCTTAATAAATTGAGAAAAGTTCTTGAGGGCTCATTGCTTGTGTTTACCATTTCTATATTAAGATCACCACATATGGCAATCTTTGTTTTATGCATTAGTATTTTTCTAACCAGTAGTTCAAATCTTTCAAAAAATGTATCAATGTTGCCATTGGGAGATCTGTATAGGCTTACAATTATTAGATTTTCATCAGTCATTTTTATACAACTAAATTCTGCATCTAACTCTGTACAGTAAGATGATACATCTATTTTTGTAAAGTTGAAATTATCTCTGATAAAGATCCCAGCCCCACCATTTCGCCTCTGCTTTCTGCACATTATGTCTGCAGTGACGTATCCTTGAGGTACAAACATATCTACCTCATTTGCAACTAACCAATGCTCACATACACATATTACATCAACATTCTTAATCTTACAGAAATGTTCCAATTCTAACCTCTTATTTCTAATACAACAAATATTAACTTGAAGTAATGTCAGCATATTATCTCCCTTTTTGTTTATCTGGATACAGTTTGACTTTGAATCACAGTTTATATTTTTTACATTACCTACGAGTGGTGTGCTTGTCAGATTGTTGATCCCCATGTCTGTTATGGTGTGCTGTTGCTGATCTGGGGCCAACAAAAATCCTGACTTCTCGCAGGTGGTTGCCTCTTGTGAATTGGTCGGCTGCTGCTGGCTTCATTGTATACAAAATCCTGGTCCTTTAGCTGTTTCTTTCTTCTCTCTCCTCTCCCATATCTTGGCTGCAGGATCTCTGAAGGTGGTGCTTCTTCTTCAGCTGGTGGTGTCACAACTTCTTCTTCTGGAGGTGACAACACTGGTTCTTCTGCTGGTAATAACACTGATTTTTCCTTTATAGGGCAAAGTGGTGACTCTTCCTTTTCTTCCTTCACTGGCAGTGTTATGGGTGGATGTATCTGTTCTTGTGGTTTGTCAATTTTTTCTAATATTTCTTTGCACAGAATTGTTTTACCAAAATTGTTTCTGTGCAACCCATGCTTTGTAAAATGATCTCTCTGAGAGCTTGTTGCATCAATAAATGTTACATTGGCGAAACTGCTACAGATCTTTCTAAATTTTCTATTTGTTCGAATAATTTCTTTATTTACGCATGAAGCTTCCATCAAGTCGTGTCTTTGTGGAATGCTTACAACATATACATCTGAATGTGTAATTTTCCCTAAGCGATATGCACATATGCTGGTGGCAGTAGTATCACATAAATAAGGTATAAAATGCAGCGCATTATAAGAGCAGTTATTTGTACTCAGGTAATTCATGTAAAAAGGTTTCCAATGTAATTATGGCCACATGATGGCAATTAACAGGTTCTGAATATAGAATAGTAGTTGGAGCTAGACGCGTGCAACATTCCATTTCAGAAATCATTAGAAAATTCAGTATTTTTAGATTGACAGAGTTTATGAGACAATCAAATTTCAGGTGTTACCTCTCTTCACAGACAAAACAGTGGCCAACGGTCTTCACTTAGTGACCAAGTGCAGCAATGTTTGCCTAGAGTTTCAATGCTAACAGACAAACAACACTGCATGAAATAACTGCATAAGTCAATGTGAGATGTAAGACAAATGTGTCCATTAGGTAAGTGTTATTTGGCATTAATGTGCTATGGAAGCAAATGATCAACGGAAGTACTTTCTTAATAGTATGACATTACCTGCAGCACCTCTCCTGGTTTGTTACCATTCCTGTTGGAGCATAGATGACTGGAAAACCATGGGCTGGTCAGATTTGTCCTGCTTTCAGCTGGTAAAAGCTGATGGCAGGGTTTGAGTGTGGTGCTGGCTACATAGTGGTGTTGGCTGTGTTTACACATTGTGGACAGGGTCCTCTGGTCCAACTGAACTGATCATTTATTGTAAATAGCTATGTTCAACAAGTTGGACACCATTTACAGCCACTCATGGATTTCATGTTCCCAAGCAACAATGCTGGGCCACAATTGTTCGCAATTGGTTTGAATAACAGTCTGGATTAATTGGTTTGAATAACAGTCTGGACTATTTGAGCAAACGATTTGGTCACCCTGAATGCCTGACATCAACCCATTGAACATTTTATAGGACACAATCAAGAGGTCATTTCATGCACAGAATCCTGCACTGGCTACAGTTTTCCAATTATGGGTGGCTATAGAGGCAGAATGGCTCAATATTTGTGCAAGAGACTTCAAGTGGCTTGTAGATGCCACGCTATGTCGAGTAGCTGCACTGCACCAGGCCAATGTATGTGCAACATGACCTTGGGAGGTATCCCATGAATTTTTTCACCTCAGTGTGTATCAAGTGACAGAAATCTGACTTGAGTTAGAACATTTTATGACAGGACTAGTAAGCCTGACTATGTTATTTGTACTGTTGGTATGTTCATAGCACTTGTCTGTGGAATACGATTTTTCGTATGTATATTTATCTACTAATGTACCATTAACTAGTTAGCTGTCTGTAAATTTTTCTGGCAATAATTAGATGTATTGTTCTTATAAATATTTTGCTGCACTGTGAGTGTAGGAGCAGCAGGATAGAAGAGTACTTGTGCACATTTTAAGGTGGATTAGGATCTAGGTTAAGCAGCATTTCACATTGACTTTCTTTGTTTCACAAATTATTATAGACTGCTTACATTGTCTTGGTCTCTCACATCACCTTGTGTCCTAGAAACAATGATGCAAAAATTATGAAAGAAACTGGGGTCAGTGTTTCTGCCCGAACCCTGTCAAAATCAGTGGCTTTATTCACTACTAGCTCTTTTATTTGCCCATAACACTGTTGCAACACACAATCATTCTTTGACTCCATTCCCTTCCTCTAACCTCATTTTCAGATTATGTATGACTCACAGTATATCAACTGTCCTTACTCTTCCAGCAATAATATCAATAGCTTTATCACATTCCACATATATTCTGAAAGTACCTAGGATTCCTAACACCAAACTTGTATCCTAATTCTGTTTTCAATTTGCTCAATGTCATACTGAATTTGTAGGTCTACTGGGAGCTTCCTGTTACATTCTGGAGTTTTATTTTATATTTTCTTGTTATGTAGGTCACATAGTAACAGAATCAATTACATAGGGTTCTATATATGGGAAGAGTTACTATTTACATTGCAATATTGTAGAATATATGGCATACTCGTGATAATGCTTGTCGCATTCCCTTCAGTCATCACAGTTTCCTTCCTAGAAATTATCTAGGTCTCTTAAATTTTCATTGTTTACTAAAATCAGATACACAGTAAAAGTTGCACTGGATGATCAGCAACTTCCAGGTGAATTAAATTCATTATCTTGTTGACTGCAGTCTCTGTGAAATCATTCAAAAGACACATCAAAGCAGCAGTTTTCATGTTCCAGACACTCGTTTCCCCTTATATACAGATAACATATCTGTAACTGCCGATGTAGTTTCACAACTGTTTAGCCTTGATTTCTAGGTTCTAAGTTGAACGTCTTACAGACTGATGACGCATGTGTACTGTAAAACTAAAACATTTTAGCCATAAGTGACTGGTGCCCAATTAAATGTATAACATAATTCAACATATATTGTTTAGCCAAAAGTTATACACATTTGTTATATGTTATCAGATAATGATTCCACTTACTCTACACATTTTTATTTGCCTGTATTTAAATGCAATTTTATATCACACATTTTTTATGTAAATGTTGTAGCTTTAATCTGATTCCAAACCATTTGAAACATTTCTTCCAAGCACATGAACATCTTGCAGCAATTAGGGCACAACTGAATGCATCCTTGATATCTTCAAGCATCTTGGCATTACATAATACTCAAAGCAGCCTTGACAACTTCAAGCAGCTTTCCATCAAATACTGCAATTTGTATATCTGTGGCTGGTCTATGTGCTTGTACAACAGATACAGTGGCAGGAGATATCCTAAAGCACCATAACCATTCCCCCACACAACCAACAACTATAGACTCAAGTGACAAATATCACTGGACAGATCCTAGTATCATGTGAGACATTATTTTGTCCAGTGTAGTGCAGTAAGTAGGTGTAGCTTGGACTCAACAAGTTTTTGGAAGCCTCCTGCAGCCTCTACAGTCATCCATAACCACTGAAGTGTTGCTGGTGCAGGATTTTGTGCAGCAAATGACCTCTTGATTGTTGTTGTTGTTGTTGTGGTTGTTCTTGTTGTTGTAGTCTTCAGTCCAAAGACTGGTTTGATGCAGCTCTCCATGCTACTCTATCTTGTACAAACCTCTTCCCTCTAAGATTTATACCCTCCAAGCTTCACTCCAATACTAAATTGGTGATCCCTTGATGCCTCAGAACATGTCCTACCCTTCTTATAGTCAAGCTGCGCCACAAATCCTTCTCCACAGTTATATTCAGCATTTCCTCATAAGTTACATTAGCTACCATTTAATCTTCAGCATTCTTCAAAAGCTTCTATTCTCTTCTTGTCTAAACTCTTTATCATACATGTTTCACTCCCATAAATAGCTATACTCCATAAAAGACTTCCTGACACTTACGTCTATCCTCGATGTTAACAAAATTCTCTTCTTCTGAAATGCTTTCCTTTCCATCACCAGTCTACATTTTATATCCTCACTACTCTGACCATCATCAGCTATTTTTCTGCCCAAATAGCGAAACTTATCTACTACTTTTGCTTGGCTCTGAGCACTATGGGACTTAACTTATGAGGTCATCAGCCCCTTAGAACTACTTAAACCTAACTAACCTAAGGACATCACACACGTCCATGCCCGAGGCAAGATTCGAACCTGCGACCGTAGCGGTTGCGCGGTTCCAGACTGTAGTGCATAGAACCGCTCGGCCACTCCGGCCGGCTGATCTACTACTTTAAGTGTCTCATTTCCTTATCTAGCTCCCTCAGAATCACCTGATTTAATTCGACTGCATTCCAGTATCATCATTTTTCTTTTGCTGATCTTCATCTTATATCCTCTTTTCAAGACACTGTCCATTATGTTCAACTGCTCTTCCAAGTCCTTTGCTGTCTCTGACAGAATTACAGTGTCATCAGCAAACCTCGAAGTTTTTATTTCTTCTTCCTGGACTTTAATTCCTACTCCAAATTTTTCTCTTGTTTCCTTTACTGCTTGCTCAATATACAGATTGAATAATATCAAGGGTAGGCTACAACCCTGTCTCACTCTCTTATCAACCACTAATTTTCTTTCATGCCCCTCAACACTTATAACTGCCATCTGGTTTCTGTACAAATTGTAAACAGCCTTTCGCTCCCTGTATTTTACCGCTGTAGCTTCAGAATTTGAAACAGAGTATTACAGTCAACACTGTGAAAAACTTTCTCTAAGTCTGCAAATGATATAACCGTAGGTTTGCCTTTCTTTAACCTATCTTCTAAGGTAGGTCATATGGTCAGTATTGCCTCACATGTTCCTACATTTCTACAGACTCCAAAATGATGTTCCCCATTTTTGGAATTGTAACTCATTAAACTGGTATCCTGGTAATTTTCACACCTCTCAGACCAGCTTTCTTTGGAATTGGATTCATTATATTCTTCTGAGAGCATTTCACCTGTCTCATACATCTTGCTCACCAGATGGAAGAGTTTTGTCATGGCTGGATCTCTCAAGGCTGTCAGTAGCCCTAACGGAATGTTGTGTGCTCCTGGGGCCTTGTTTCAACTTAGATCTTTTATTGCTATGTCACACTCTTAATTCAGTATCATATCTCACAATTCATTTTAATCTACTTCCTCTTTTATTTCCATAATATTACCCTCAAGTACATTGCCCTTGTATAAACCCTCTATCTACTCCTTCAACCATTTTACTTTCCCTTCTTTGCTTACGACTGGTTTTCCATCTGAGCTGTTGATATTCATACTGGAGGTTCTCTTTTCTCCAAAGATCTCTTTAATTTTCATGTAGGTGCCATCAATCTTATCCCTAGTAATATATGCTGCTACATCCTTGTATCTGTTCTCTAGCCAGCCCTGCTACCCATTTTGTACTTCTTGTCGATCTCATTTATGAGACATTTGTGCTCTTTTTAACCCAATTCATTTACTGCATTTTTATATTTTCTCCTGTCATCAATTATGTCCAGTATCTCCTACATTACTGAAGGATTTTTACAAGCACTTGTCTTTTTACCTACTTGGTCCTCTGCTGCCTTCACTATTTGATCTCTCTAACCTCCCCATTCTCCTGCACCTGTATTTCTTTCCCCTGTTCTTGTCAATCGTTCCTAAGGCTCTCTCTGAAACACTCTAAAACCTCTTTCTCTTTCAGTTTATCCAGGTTCCATCACCTTAAATACCTACCTTTTTGCAGTTTTTTCAGTTTTTATCTACAGTTCATAGCCAATAAATTGCGGTCAGAGTCCACATATGTCCCTGAAAATGTCTTATAGATTAAGATCTGGTTCCTAAATCTCTGTCTTACCATTATATAATCTATCTGAAACCTTCTGGTGTCTCCAGGCCTCTTCCATGTATACAATATTCTTTCATGATTCTTAAATGAAGTGTTAGCTCTCGATTTTGGTCCATAAATGATTGTCGGGTTAATGTCTGGTTACCTGAGTGACCAAATCATTGGTTCAAATTGTCTGAGATGTGCATTGTCATCTATAAAAATTACTTCATTTTTAGGGAACATGAAGTCTATGAATGGCTTCAAATGGTCCCCAAGTAAGTGAACATAATCATTTGAAGTCAATACCATTATGGAGCCATGACCAGCTTGCACAGTGACTTGTAGACAACTTGACTCCATGGCTTAGTTGGGTCTGCACCATACTCTAACCTTACCATTAGCTCTTACCAGCTGAAATCTGGACTCATCTGACCAGGCCAACGTGTTCCAGTCATCTGGGGTTCGCCTAATGTGATCACAAGCCCAGGAGAGCTGTTGCAGGTGATGTTATGTTTTTATCAAACCCACTCACATCAATCGTCTGTTGCCATAGCCCATTAACACCAAATTTCCCTGCACTTTCCTGATTGATACATTCATTATGTATGACACATTGGGTTCTGTGCTTATTTGCCACAGTGTTGCTTGTCTCTTAACACTGACAACTCTACACAAATGCATTAATGCATGCCTGTATTTGTCATGGTATACTATCCACAAGTTCATCAAGGAACTGTTGGTCCTCAATGGTGATTCGGTGTAAATCCCTCAGAGTGGTTGCTGGGTCATGTCGTCCATAAACAGTCCTTTTCCATCTATCCCTGCCATGTTCAATAGGGTTAATTTCTGGAGAACATGCTGGTCACTCTAGTCAAGCGATGTCATTGTACTGAAGGAAGTCATTCACAAGATGTGCATGATGGGGGCGCAAATTGTCATCAATGAAGATGAATGCCTCTTACGGCACTCTCCATGACCACCAGCGGCGTACATTGGCCCCACATAATGCCACTCAAAAACAGCAGGGGACCTCCACCTTTCTGCACTCACTAGACAGTGTGTCTAAGGCATTCAGCCTGACCTGGTTGCCTCTAAACATGTCTCCGATGATTGTCTGGCTGAAGGCATAGGCGACAACCACTGGTGAAGATAATGTGATGCCAGTCCTGAGCGGTCCATTCGGCATGTTGTTGGGTCCATCTTTGCCATGCTGCATGGTGTTGTGGTTGCAAAGCTGGATTTCGCCATGGAGGTCGGGGGTGAAGTTGCATATCATGCATCCTATTGCACATAGTTTAAGTTGTAACACAACGACCTGTGGCTGCACAAAAAGTATTATTCAACATGATGGTGTTGCCGTCATGGTTCCTCCGAGCCATAATCCATAGACAGTGGTAATCCACTGCAGTAGAAACCCTTGGGCAGCCTGAATAGGGCATGTCATCGACAGTTCCTATTTCTCTGTATCTCATCCATGTCTAAACAACATCACTTTGGCTCACTCTGAGACACCTGGATTGTTGAGAGCTTTTCCTGGCACAAAGTAACAATGCAGACGTGTTCGAACTGCATTACTGACCGTCTAGATGTGGTTGAACTACAGACAACACGAGCCATGTACCTCCCTTCCTGGTGGAATGACTGGAACTGATTGGCTGTCAGTCAAAATCCTATAGACATACAAATGCTGTAAATGTAGGATTACCTTTACTTAAACTTTCTTGCATGTCCTTACTTTTCTGCAAAAGCCCAGGACTGAATTTCTCTGAGGTCAGCTTATACTGGCTGTACCATTTTTCTGTAAATAAGTTGTGTCAGTACTTTGTGACAATGATTATTTAAACTGTTGGTTTTTTAATACTCACACCTGTATAAGCCTGCCTTCTTTTTGTACTCATGCTGAAGTTCAGGATATTTCATCTACCCCATTTATCTTTAGCTGCAAGTGAAATAGTTTCTTCATGACTGGCTTTCCAAATGATATCAACCTTTCTTAGGGAATGAAATTAAAGTGAAATCAGACCTTTAGCTGCTTACAGTCATTGATAAATAGCAATGGGGACAGTTGAAAATGTGTGGCCCCGACTGGGACTTGAACCGATGATCTCCGGCTTACAAGGCAGATACTCTATCCACCTGAGCCACCAAGGATACAGAGGATAGTGCAACTGCAGATACCTATATCTGCCACATTCCCCAAAAGACACACATTCCCAGCATAATGTCCACATACAACATTTGTAGTGTCCCTGCCCACTATACGCATTACTAAGGGCAGTCAATCTTCTGATTCCCGTAAGAGTTTGGGCAATGTGAGTGCATCCACACTGAAGAAGATCATTGGCCATTAAGCCTTATCTACATGAAGATGGTATCTGTTCTTTCAGACATGTCCAAAAGAAAGTTCATAACCAATAAATTGTGGTCAGTGTCCACATCTGCCCCTACGAATGTCTTGCAATGTAAAACCTGGTTCCTAAATCTCTGTCTTAACATTATACTATATAATCTATCTGAAACCTTCTGGTGTCTCCAGGCCTCTTCCACATATACAATCTTCTTTCATGAGACTTAAACACAGTGTTAGCTATGATTAAGTTATGCTCTGTGCAAAATTCTACCAGGTGGCTTCCTCTTTCATTCCTTATGCCCAGTCCATATTCACCCACTACTTTTCCTTCTCTTCCTTTTCCTACTATTGAATTCCAGTCCCACATGACTATTAATTTTCATCTCCCTTAATTGTCTGAATAATGTCTTTTATCTCATCATACATTCCTTCAATCTCTTCACCATCTGCAGAGCTAGTTGGCATTTTAACTTTTACTACTGTTGTAGGTGTGGGCTTCATGTCTATCTTGGTTACAATATGCAATCACTATGATGTTGATAGTGGCTTATCCACATTTCTATTTTTTTTATTCATTATTAAACCTACTCCTGGATTGCCCATATTTGATTTTATATTTATAACCCTGTTTTCACGTGACCAGAAGTCTTGTTCCTCCTGCCACCAAACTTCACTAATTCCCACTATATCTAACTTTAACCTATCCATTTACATTTTTAAATTTTCTGGCCTACCTGCCTGATTAAAGGATCTGATTTTCCATGCTGTGATTCACAGAACATCACTGTTGATTGTCCTGATAACAATCTCGTCCTGAGTAGTCCCGGCACGGAGATTTGAATGGGGGACAATTTTACCTCTGGAACATTTTACTCAAGAGGACGTCATCATCATTTAACCACACAGTAAAGTTACATGCCCTCAGGTAAAATTATGGCTGTAATTTCCCCTTGCTTTCAGCCATTTGCAGTAACAGCACAGCAATGCTGTTTAGGTTGATGTTGCAAGGCCAGTTCAGTCACTCATCCAGACTGTCGCCTTTGCAACTACTTCACCAAGCCTTCCCCTTCATTGAAGGTAGTAGGAACTTTGCTGTTGGATGCTCACCACTAACTCTTTCATGATTTGTCTGTAAGGTTGTATCTTCGGGAGTTGTGAGATATACTTGTAAATTCCGTTTGTTGAATGCTAGAGAAAGCTGTTTTGTAGCAGCTTCACAACTGCAAGTGCACTTGCATGTGAGGGGTGTTTGTGGCAACTTCAGCTGGTATTATCTGCATTGATGACTCCTGTATCTGAAGAACGTTTTCACCACTGCACTGCAAAAGTAACTATGCTCTTTGAAGTCATTACTGCCCAGGTTTCAGGACAAAAAGTAAATTCAGGCGATCAAATTCACAAGGAGAATTGCCTATTAGTGGGTAGTTATATATATGATGGTTTGTAACTGATCTGATCTGGTAATGCACCTTTGATGGTCTCATAATCTATGGTCTTGAATCAGTCATCTGCTATTAATGGGTTGGAATGACATATATTAAAAGAGATATACTGCACTGTAGCTCATAGTAATCAATTCCTTCAAATTTATTAAAATGCAATTTTCTGTTCTGATAATTATCTTTTTAGCAATCTATAATCTAAATATTTTATTCAGACTGGTAATGTACATTAATTAATCAACAGTCTCACATGTCATTTGCGACAAATTAGGTCAAAGATGCACAAATATTTTACTTATATACAGTTTCCTAATCACTGATGTTAATTTTTGATACCTCCAGACTATACATATTGTTGTGAACCTGCAACTGATTATGATATGATGTGTACTTTTTGGTAACTAAACCAGGACTTGCTGATACTAACTTCTGAAATACAGATCTTGACAATTTAGTTAGTAGACACTGACTGAAAGAAGGATTGTCCTGCACAACTGTTAACAGATTTGTGTCCATGAATAATAGTCACAATTTGTTGTTGTATTCTACTATTTAACAGTAAAGGTAGCAAAATATGAGGTTATATCTAAAAACACAGATGATGTGACTTACCAAACGAAAGTGCTGGTAGGTCGATAGACACACAAACAAACACAAACATACACACGAAATTCGATCAGTTTCAAAAGTGAAATATTCTGTTTCAATGCAAATATTGTGAACTTCACCTCCTGTCTTTTCTATTCATCCCGGAAACTTTGTGGTTATTGCTGCAGAGAGCATAGTTGCCTTTGTGGTTGACACAGAACATATAATGCGGGTTTTGTCCACTTTTTTGCAAGTTGTCCATCATTTGACTGCTGTAGTTATGTGTCTGTAGTACTGTTTTGCTCTCAGAAGTACACCCATCCCTTTTGGAATTTTTTTTTAAATTTCATTAGACATAGTGTTCCCAAGAGAATTTCAAGCTCCTCCCACATAGAGTCCTGCCTGGCTCAGTAAACTGTTTGTAACTTAGGTTCAGTAGGTCCTCCAGAACTTGTTACCTGATGATTATTTCACAACAACAGCCATCCACCGTTCACCACATAGCACACCTTAAGACTGAGCTTTTCTTGAAATAGAAGTTTGTACTACCCCTATGTTCCAGGCAGTTTAAGCCAAGATTCCCACTGCCTCTTAACAGACTTCGTTCTACTGCCAAATTGTGTGGTGCTTGCCAAAATATGTTCAAATGGTTACACAAAGCTGGTAACACTCACCAGACTCCACCTCAGGAAGAACATGTTTGTCAAAGTCATACTCCACCAACAAAGACTTGAGATGGAGTCACCTAAGTGACTCAAGATGACATGGCACATCAAATGTGTGTTATAGTATCCAAGTAATAAATGAAGAATATGGTTACTAGTATGAATTTCAACAACAGTAGTTACGTGAGCATTTTTGGACATGGTACCAGAAGTGTCATGGATATGTTTCCCTGATGATGCTGTTGTTCTTAGACTTTCACTGAAATACTATTTGTAACTTTAGTTGCACTCTCTAATTCTTTACAGAAGACACAGTAATCTGTAGGAGTTGTTAATGATGAAAATGGAACAAAATGTATCAAGTCTGATTCGATATCTATCTGCTGCAATGGCATTATGAGATCTATCTGGTGCAATGACTTGTAAATAACTCCTGGTCTAGAGGAATGTAAAAATGCTGCAAATAATGACAATAGGACTAATGTTACACAAGTAGAGTCAATCACATGATACAGATGCCTTGTGGTAACAGTGTGTAAAGTAGAATGAACTGAATCAGTCAGTTGTTGATCAAGCAAAGTTATTTAGTTAGTTAGTTACTTTCATGTTCCATGGATCATGTTGCACGATAAATCATCATGATATGGAACAAGTCATTTTACATTCATATTGCAAATTAATTTGTACATCTATTTGTACTCTAAATATCACCATATTATTATTATTATTATTATTATTCCCCAAAATGAAAACAAGATATACAGATTGATTTAGCAACTCCTACCCATCACCTTTTACACAATAGAAACACATAAATTCTTCTACAGAATAGAAGAAGTTGTCAAGGAGAAATTTTTTCAATTTATTTTCAAAATTTACCTTGCCGTCTGTTAGACATTTTATATCACTTGGCAAGTGGTCAAAAATTTTTGTTGCAGTGTTGTGCACCCCTTTGTGTGCTAAGGACAATCGTAATGTTGAGTAATGAATGTCATATTTTCTTCTAATATTGTAATTATGTACCTCATTGTTCCTTTTGAACTATAGTGGATTATTTACAACAGACTTCACAAGGAAATAAATGTACTGTGAAACATTAGTCAGAACACTCAACTCCTTAAACAGATGTCTACAAGATGGTCATGGGTGAGCATGACATATTATGTGAACAGCACGTTTTTGGGCAATGAAGACCTTCTTTCTCAAAGATGAGCTACCCCAGAACATTTTTCCATGTGACATTACTGAATGAAAATAAGCAAAATATGTCAGATTACTGATTTCTCTCCCCTCAAAATTTGCTATGATCTAAGTGCAAATGTGGCTTAACTAAGTTGAGTTATGAGTTCTAAAATGTGTTTTTCCAATTTAAATTCTCATCAGTATGTACACCTATACATTGGTGGTAAATTAATATGACGTATTTTTGTGGAAGTTACTTCTTCAGTAAATTGCTGTGGTCTTTCTGTTGAACTGTTGGTTTCTATGCTTTCTGCTATGTTTAAGAAATCATTATTAAATACATATGCTAACTGTGACTTGTCATTTATAGCACTCCCATTCAGTTCAGTAGTACTGTTATCCTCTTCTGTGGTTGGTTGTCTTGTCTCTTGCTTCACTATATTCCATATTGCCTTAACTCTGTTGTCTGACGTACTGATATCTTACATTATGTGCACTTTTTTTTATTTTTTAATAGCCTTTCTTAGTAATTTTGAGTAGTTTTTGTAGTGTGCAACTACTGCATGGTCTCTATTTGTTCTTGCCAAAAGATACATTTCCCTTTTTCTTTCACAAGATAATTTAATCCCTTTAGTGATCCATGGATTTTTTTTACATGGCTGTTTAATGTCCCTTCTGATTAGCTTATGCAGAAAGCTATTTTTAAATACTGATATGAATTTATCTTGGAATAGATTAAATTCCTTATTGGCATTTGTTCTTTATAAATTTCATCCAAGGTTGTTTCTTGTAAACTACTCTTAAAAACATTTGCCCTGTAGTAATTAATCATTCTAACTGACTTCCACGAAGGTGTATCCACACTGTAAGGGACTATGTCATTTGCCCTGACTAACTGTGCATCATGATCAGAGAGAGCATTTGTTACTGGTTAAACAGTTATTTTGTTGCTTTATGCCTCATCAAAGAAAATCTTATCAATTGGGACCTACTGTCTTTGTCCACACGTGCTGGAAAGTTAATTACTGAGAACAAATCGTAGGATCCAAATAAGGTTTCCAGATCACTTTTCCTATTAGAATCCTTTAGGAAATCTACATTGAAGTCACCACAGACCACTAACTGCTTGGTGATGTCTGACAGATAGCACAGTACAAAGTCCAGGTTCCTAATAAATAATTCAAAATTTCCCAGTGGGGATCTATATACTGTTACAATGAAAAGTGAACTGTTTTTCAGCATTCACAAGCACACACTTCTATGTGCTGATCAGTGCCAAATCTGCTTGTGTCAATGCTTTTGAACTTGTGTTCTGTCTCAATGTATGTAACAACTACTCCTTCACCTATATTAGTTCTGCATGAGTAAGCTACTAGACTACAATCTTTTATATGTAATTTATCTAACCCTGTGGTTATGTGGTGCTCAGACAGGCACAGAATGTCTATCTTTTCCTCTAAATTTTGCAAACAGGCAAGAAGCTCTTCTACCTCATTACTCAATCCTCTAACTTTTGGTGGAATAAGCTAACCTTACTTTCCCGTGTATTATTGTGCGGCTCTTCGGTTATAGTGACTTCTTTCAGAACGGGGTGCCTGAGACTTGATTCTAACCTAAGAAAGCTGCCCCTCTGACACCAGTAACCACTGGGATCTTGCATTATATCCCTGTAATTATGTGGAGGCTGTTCAAACCATGTTGCTTGATGCTGACAAAGAAGGTTGCTTCAAAACACCAATTAATTTCGTAGGGGAATTTTGCTAGGGTGTGTGAAGTCATGTTCACTTGTGGTGGACACTGAGTGTACATCAAGAAGGAAAGTGTAAGCAGTCAAATTCCTGTCTGTGTCATGGAAGAGTTTACCAGTAATGGAAATGTTGAGAAATGTCAGCTGGAAGACACTGAAAGACGTGAATCAGTAAACAGCTTAGTATAGAATGTGCTCTATACATACACACATCAAAAAAAGTTTTGCATCACACCATTTCCCAGAACTCCTAAAGATAGACATTGACTGTGGACATTGTATCACAGACACAGTCCCTTTGACTGTTCAGAGATGTCACTAAACCCACCCAAAGATGCAAACAACCATGCATGAGCAGCACCTATTAGACGGAGGGGGCCTGACAGCCAATCAGTTCCATTCATTCAACCAGGATGGAGGTACACACCATGTGTTGTCTGTAGTTCAACCATGCCTAGATGGTCAATACCTCAATTTGGACGTGTCTACAGTGTTACTTTGTTACAGCAAGGGCTCTCAACAAAGGAAGTGTCCAGGCATCTTGGAGTGAACCATACCGATGTTGTTCAGACATGGAGGAGATACAGAGAGACAGGAACTGCCTATGACATGCCTTGCTCAGGCCACCCAAGGGCTACTACTGCAGTGGATGACCCCTACCTATGGATTATGGCTTGGAGGAATCATGACAGCAACACCACCATGTTGAATAATGCTTTATGTGCAGCCACAGGACTTTATGTTATGACTCAAACCGTGCGCATTAGGTTGCATGATGTACAACTTCACACCCAACATCCATGGTGAGGTCCATCTTTGCAACCGTGACACCATGCAGCACAGATACAGTACAGATGGACCCAACAACATGCTGAATGGACTGCTCAGGATTGGCATCATGAAGAGTGTCACATATGCCTTCAACCAGACAATTGTCAGAGACGTGTTTGGAGGCAACCCGGTTAGGCTGAATGCCTTAGACACACTGTCCAGTGAGTGCAGCCAAGTGGAGGTTCCCTGCTGTTTTGGGGTGGCATTATGTAGGGGTAATGTACGCTGCTAGTGGTCATGGAAGGTGACGTAACAGCTGTACAATTCGTGAATGCCATCCTCTGACCGATAGGGAAACCATATCGGCAGCATATTGGTGAGGCATTCGTCTTCATGGACAACAATTCGCGCCCGTATCATGCACATCTTGTGAATGACTTCCTCCAGGATAATGACATTGCTGACTAGAGATGCCAGCACGTTCTCCGGACATGAACCCTATCAAATATGCCTGGGATGGATTGAAAAGTGCTGTTTATGGACAATGATCCCTCCATCCACTCTGAGCGATCTACGCCAAATTACTATTGAGGAGTGGGACAATCTGGACCAACACTGACTTGTTGAACTAGTGGATAGTATACCATGATGAATACAGGCATGGTGCAATGCAAGATGATGTGCTACTAGGTACTAGAAGTGCCGGTGTGTACAGCAATCTGGACCACCACCTCTGAAGGTCTTGCTGTATGGTGGTACAACATGCAATGTGTGGTTTTCATGAACAATAAAAAGTGTAGAAATGATGTTTATGTTGATCTCTGTTCCCATTTACTGTACAGGTTCTGGAACTCTCAGAACTGAAGTGATGCAAAACTTTTTTTTATGTGTGTGTTATAGTGATTTACTGAGTATATATGTAGACATAGAAGTATTGTCAATATTGGAGTCCACTTATTCAAACAGTATATATCTGAGTGGTGTCTGATCTGTCAGACATCTCCGACAGAACAGACATCACTTGTGATGATGCGGCTGGTACATACATGTAACCATGAAATGTAGGGAGGGTAAGGAAAGGGAATGAATGGGTAGAGATTGTGAGGGCTTGCCAGACAGGGCACCATAGTTATGTAGTAAGAAAAGTTGAAAATTTGTACCAGACCAGGACTCGACCCAAATTTACCACTTCTCATGAGCAGTTGTATTACCTGCTATAGCCATCAGGATGCAGTATCTGACTGACTAAATTTCTAACTTTTCACATGCTGCAATGTAGTGTCCCTCATCCATTCAGTTCTCTACTCACTGATCACAATTCATGTAGTAGTTCCAGTGATATTTGTGCATTCACACTGAAACAAATGGCAAGGAACATTTATCCTCTTTTTCAGAAAAAAAAAAAAATATATATATATATATATATATATATATATATATATATATATATATATATATATATATGAGTGTTGATGTGGCTAATTTATGCATGTGAACATCAGATGTTTGGGAGGGGGGGAGGGAGGTGGGATATAAGGAAAGGGAAAGAATGGGTGGGAAGTCATGAGAGTTAGCAGTACAGGCATTGTGGTAATGCAATGATGAAAGCTGAAAATTTGTGTAGCTTCAGGACTAGTGTAGCATTTGTCATGAGCAATTGTCTTAACCACTCACGACATGTCCAACAGAACAGACACAATTTGTGTATATACATTCATGAAAAAGAGGGTAATGGGTCCTCAATGTTTGTTCCAGTGTGTATGCACAAAATCATCAGAACTCCTGCACAAATCAGGATTTGCAAGTAGAGAGTTAAAGGGACAAGGGATACTGCATTGTAGTGTGGGATAAGTTGGAAATTTGAGTCAGTCATGGACCATGACTGGATGATCTGAGCAGTTAAGACAACTGCCCATGACAAGTGGTAAATCTAGTTTTGAGTCCTGAGTGGACGTGTGACAGAACAGACATGACAGATATATACATTTCTGAAAAAGAAGGTAATGGCTTCTTGATGTTTGTTTCTGTGTGAATGTGCAAATATCATTGGAACTCCTGCGGGAATCAGGATTTTTGAGTAGAGAATTCAATGGACAAGGGATATAGCAGTACAGTGTGTGATAAGTCGGAAATTTGAGTCCAGATGCCCAAAGCAGTTAACCATCCACTCATAAGAAGCAGTAAATTTCAGTTTGAGTCCTGGTCTGCAACAAATCTTTGACTTTTGTCTTTACATTATCACCCATCCTTTCCCTTACCTTACCCTCCCTACATTGCCTGCTTACATGTAATCAAACAATGCTGTGTAGGTACTCTGGCACCACATTTCACCTTTGTCATAGCCATCAGCAAGATGTGGACTATCCTTGCATTGTTGTTTCTGTTATTTCCATTCAGTGTGACATTATTTGTGAATAGGAGTATTATGAACAATGTTATTGTTGTTTTTCCTTACCATCATAAACACTAGCACACAGTAATGTATCAGAAAATATGTGCAGTGAACTATGTATGTCATACTGGTAGGAATACAAACAACTTATTTTTCTTCTATGGATAAATTCATGTACACAGGTATGGAAAACATAACAAAGGCAGAGGAAGCTTGTGATATCTTGGAAAACCTGTTTACTGGTAAGAATAAAATTAAGTGGGTTAATCTCTGGGATGCTCTGTTGGACACCATATTACAAAATTTGGAGACAGTATTCAAAATTACATAATTCATACTCTGGATGTGGCCAAAAAACTGTGGAGAAAGGGCCGGCCGCTGGTGGCCGAGCAGTTCTACGCGCTTCAGTCTGGAACCGCGCTACTGCTATGGTCACCGGTTCGAATCCTGCGTTGAGCGTGGATGTGTGTGATGTCCTTAGGTTAGTTAGGTTTAAGTAGTTCTAAGTTCTAGGGGACTGATGACCTGAGATGTTAAGTCCCATAGTGCTCAGAGCCATTTGAACCATTTTTTGTAGAGAAAGGACAAATAATGTGATTATTGATTAATTGTACACATTAGGCTGAGAGGTTTATAAACATTTATTTTTCATATTGAATGGGTACAAAGTCCAGTGCAATGGATGAAAATTTCAAACTGGAAAACAGCAAAGAAAAGTTGTGAAATTGAAATATTGAAGAATACCTCAAGTTGGACAAAGGTGGCAGTGATGGTGCTTTATTCCCAAAACATTGTAAGAAATTAAAGCAGGGTTTGCCCAAAGACAAATAGGAAAAGAAGATGAAGAAGTATTCCCGTTGTTTGAGGTATGGTCACCTCAAGTCCAACCATCCCAAGATGCAAGAGTAATCAACCAAAGGAGGGTTCTAAAGGAGGAGACAAGACATTGTTTTGTATACTTGCTGTGTCAGATTTCAAGCAGTTCATTCTAAAATGTACCATTATTTTACTTGGCTAGTTATAGGTAACAGAAATTTGTAGGATCACCAATCACAGTATAAAATATTCGTAATTTTCTGTATGCGCCATCATCAAGCAGCTCCAACTGCTCACTACACAAAGACCTGGCATCTGTTCAAGGACTGAAAATTGTGAATTTCGAAAAACTTTGCTTAGTAACTGTGCTTTAGTGGCACTGTCAACAGTGAGATGCCCATTGTCACACAGTGAAGATATTGATTGTGTATTGCCATGGCGTACTTTACAAATTTACAAATAGCCAGAACCTACTTGGATTTTCATCCAGATTTCAAGACAGACTTTTGTGTAGGAAATTATTAAAAGCATCTTGCATTAAAGTACATACTAAGCTTTGAGCTTCAATAAAACATCGCTGATTTTGGAGATTTTATGGTCTTTTAAATTTGACAGGCTTTTATTGTTGATCCACAACAGTGTTTTGACTTGTGTCCTACAGTTGCCTTGTGGCGGACTTCCTTCCTCCCACACATACTGTATTTACATGAGTATAAGATGACCTAAAACATTAATGTTACACATACACACATGCATACTCAACTTTGCCATTTATTGTTGCCTATATTTTGATAATACAAGGAGAAATGAACAAAAAGAAACTGTTTACATTTATTTTTATCTTCACTGACTTTTTTCTTAAGTTAGCCTCTAGTCTGTGGCATCACTATTTCAAATCATCATCATCATCCTAACAGTAGAGCTGTTCTTCATTGTCACAAATATTTGGCTGTTTCTTCCAAATATATTGCAATTTCTAAGGCTGTAGTTACAATGGGACATGAGAACGCAGCTGGTTTTTTTTTCTGACTAAATAGTGGACTTCACTTTTATACTGATGTGAGAGTATTACAATTTCTGTTGCTTCCAAACATATCTGCTCAACTGTCTTTCACTGGCTTTGTAGAACTAGCAGCTGACACACCCATATTGTTCCTATCACACCCCATGATGAAGCGTCGACAATACTGCAGCACAAAATGCTAAGTGTGCCACTAGCTCCAGTCTAGACTTTTACCATCTCCTGAAGAAATGTATGCTATTGTTGAGTATTTGTCCCATTTTAAAGTCAGTTTGATTCTGCGTACAAATGGATTCAGGCAAACTGCAGCTTAAACATGGTAGATGTTCATAAAAAAGCCAAAGTACACAGTGAATATTCCCATGGTTGGCAGCACAGAAATTTGCTGCCTGTGCTATGCCCTCCCTTGTTACACTTGTCGTAGTTCAACTTCTCAGCCAAGCTGGTGACACTGATCGCTTTCCAACCATTTTGTAGAGCTGCATCAGCAGCAGTGAAACCTGGATGGCAATATCTTCTAGGGTGCATGTCATATGTAACAACAGCAATTGGTGTGTACATAAAAGATTTCCATCTCAATTCAGTACACTTCTCAAACTTTCATTTATCCCACAGTCTATTGACATCTCTCTGTACTATCTCCACAATACGTCTTTCCAACATAGTTTATCCTTGAAATAAAAATTGCTTTTGGTTTAATGTGATTTTTGTTGATTATGCATTTAATTCTGGATTAATTTTCTTTCTTATTTCATTTGAATGACACCATCTTTTTCTAAACCTATTAATGTTTCTCCTTGGTATTCTAAGATATGAAGAGTGACCGACTTTCTCATTTGCAGCCCACCTGGTAAATGATTATAGTTTCTCATAACCAAACAAAATATTGCCTGAGGTTCATAATAAAGTAATGGATTTTGAGGGACAACATTTTCATCTTTGAACGTTACCTTGACTTGAAAAGCAGCATAAACATATGTATACAATACCCATAGATCTATGAAAACTTTTATTGCACACTTGTTCACATACAACAAAAGTTTGTAAGTTGATAGAATTTAATGCTATTTCCTTCTGTGTTTCACAAAATTGTCCATTTTAAAGCAGAGCATTAGACAGTTTTAGTGGCTACTCCATAGTTTCCCAACTACTCCTTGCACTAGTGCCCTGAGTCAAATGCCATGTGATTGTTCAAGAAAGGTCAGTACTGTTTTGAGCACTTTGGTGTATCAAGGAGTTTTAAGCCTATTTGAAAACAACTGTTGTTTGCTAAGACCTACCCTTCAGAATTCTTCAAAATAAAGTTGTGCAAAATCTCAATGACTAAAGCTTCATCGGTATATGTAAGATGACCCCTATAATCATCCATTAAACAATGTTAAAATGTTGACATCAGCAGCAGTAGTTTTATTTATGAATATAAGATGACCCCATATTTTTCAAATGATGAATTTGGGAAAAATCCTCATCTTGTAATTGGGTAAACACACTTTGCATTCACCTTTGAAGATGCATCTCTCAACTGTTTTGCCTCTGCACAGAGGGCTGCCAACTTCTTCTTGGTTGCTGTTTACCTGTTGCCTCTATAGTTTATTGTGGCACTCACCATCCAACATCTCAGTCTAATATCCGCTGCCAGTGCTTTCCACATGCTCCCACCCCATTTTTGGTATTTCACTGATAGCCACAGAGTTCCCAGAGCCTCTATGGTATCATGCACAAGCACTATATCAAACATTACTGTGGATGGAATTAATTTCTTGCACCAGATGTTACCTAGACCTGTTGCACTTGAGCACGTAGGTAAACTTACCTTCTGCAAAGTCAGTGTACATAGCACTAAGGTCACACTCTCTTCTACTCCCTGAAGCTGGTTAATGTTTATAAGTAAAAAGCTTCATTAAATCTTTGCATAATATTGAGAAAGCAAAAGTGGAGAATTGAGAAATGAGTTGGGCTATCAAAGCGATAAATCTGGCATACCACATTAATGTAGAAATTTAAAGTTACAGATACTTCAAAAGTTCTAAGAAAATGCCATTTAAAGTTAAAATTCATCAAATCAGATGTCAAAGAAGTATAAATGCGATTCCATTTAGAGTTCAAATTCACAACTCTTACACAAAATCCATGAAAAAGTCACCCAAAGATTTCGGTCCCTTTCAGCCATGACTGACATGTTGGTCATCAAACTATATGGCCATCCTCAGGCAACTCTCAAAGCCGATATGGCCACTGCCCTTAAACGGACATGGTCTGTCTTAGCAAAATTCTGGAATTTACATATAACTTCTTGCCACTATCCATATTACACACAATTTAAGACTAGAATTACACTAGTTTTCCTGCAGTGCCATTAGCTGTCTGCTGGGATCTTTGGTTTTCGTGTTATTTACATTTTAATCAGTGAGATCTTCAACTTACTCCTATTTGCTATTATTTATTATTGAACATAATGAAATGTACATCACTGCTGACAGTAGTATGTTGTCTCATAAAGCCACCACATTAATGATGTGATATTTATTTTGCATTGGAAATACATTTTTTTAAATCTCACAGTGAACATACTGGCTCATAATTCAAGATCTATTGCATTACTAAAAACTCTGTATTTTTATTTTGACACTGCTATTCAAGTGCTACCTACGGATGCTTGGTTATAGAAAATTGCTTGGGAGATTTAGAAGGACAATTTTTCTGTCAAATTACTTAAAACATTTTGTAGTTCCTTATGTCAATAAGTAGTTTCACACCTTACATATTCAGTAACTTAAGTACTATTCTGTCTTCTGACTGGACATTTAGATGCATTTTATCATATTATTTTTATCTCTCATTTGATGTAATTGCTTGTTTTCTTATTATATTTGTTTGTATGGTATGTATTATGTGGTCTTGAAATGGTTGTTTTGAGCTCTGGGTCTTCACCATGGGGAACCTCACCACATAGGTATTCAGCAATGGCCTCAATGTTTGTCACTGCAGTAATTCTCCAGACTACCTGCTTCCCTTCTATTAGCTGGCTTATTTTGTGGATTCTTTTTCACCAGTTTGGGAGGGTGAAGTGTAATCTTTTAGCTGGCAAACTAGTTCTACAGTATCAGTTTGCGATCGATGCTCACCTGTGTCAGGCCTCACTCATACTGCATCTCTTGTCAAATGGATGCATGTTTAGCCACACCTGTCTGCAATATCTTATAACTGTTTCGTGAGTGAAGATTTACTTTGTAAGACACAAGAATACTAATATTAGAGGCCTGATGTTTTTATAATATTCTTGTAAAATTGAAAGAGAAGTCAAGAGGTATACCGGAGAAAGAGCTGAGAGCTAACTCTACAAGAAAATGATGATTAAAAACAATATTTGAAAACCTGACATATTTCATGCCTTCCACTCAGTTTCATCACTTATGTACTTCCATTCATTGTTTCCTTTATATACATCTTTTTACATTATATAATTTCACCAGTTTCCAAATTGCATTATTCATTAGAAGTTCAGATCAGATCTCCCTTTTATACTCTTTTGTTACACCCTTGTCATACAGCATTTGATAAAATTTTCTTTGACCCACAAATTATTATCCTCTTTTGTATTGTATATAATGGTTTCAAAAATCTGTCTTCACTTATATTTGCTGTGGCTGCTAGTTGCATAATAGAACATTTGAGTGTAGCAATTTAGAGAAGTTTACGATGTACATCTGTGAAACCTGCATATGTTCTCAGTAACTTTATGTTATATGGCACTCTCTTGTTCTCACTGACTGATAAGTTACACTAAAATATTATATACTACCTGTGGCAGTTAATGGACATAAATTGTGTCAACTGACAAATTTGATTCATTCTTTGTTAACCACTTTTATCTTAGACAATCATCAATATCGTTTTGATTTATAATAAATTTTTACATCCAAATATATCACAAAATATCTAGCAGTTTGACATTTCCTTCTTTTGCTCGTTCCTTTATTCTTTCATTGTTTCAGTGAAGTCTCTTATATCATTTATCTGAATTAATTTACATGTCTTATTGTATGAAAAGGTAAGTGTCCTGTGTGGTCTCAAACTGCAGTTAACCTTTCACTGAGGATCCTTGTATTTACCACAGCGTGGTGCAGCAAGTAACTGTTACGCAATGGTAACTGTTTTCTTTATGTGCCACTTATTAAGTTAGTATTTATAATGGTGGCTTAGCTGCAGTGCATAGGATATGGTAAAAATTTGAAAAATATGTCACACGTGACACATTTCAGCTCATACTGTTTCGCTTTTAGTGATCATTATGTTATTGGTTACACTACACAGCAACAGATTGCAGTCTGCATGGGATCACAAATTATGACTTTTTATAGATTTTTCTGTGCATACAATTTATCTGACTGTTTGTTAACTTCATTTTCACAACTTTAAGGAACTGCCATATATTAAATGGTATTCTGAAATTGAAGAGCGGAAATTACTGTTCCATAATTTTTGGTATTGCAGAGGTTGAAAATACCGCTTTCGTTGTAAGCTTTTATTATTATTATTATTTTCCAATACTTATCTCATGACCAGTTTTGGGCTAATACATGTCCATCATCAGGTGTGATAATTTTGTGATGTGATCCAGAGTGCCATGTTGTAGAGTATAGGAGGCAGTGTACCACCAGTGAGCACAGAGGACACCTGATGATGGGCATGTAATAGCCCAAAACCAGTCATACTTTTAAGAATTGGGAGAAAAAAGAACTTACAACTGAAGCAGTATTCTCAGTCTCGACTGTAATGCACAATTGGGAATATTTCTCCAGCAGGTTTGTTTGTATTTCTGGCATTGTTATTTTGCAGGTTGTGTGCCATGTGAGGAAGTCTAAACTATTAAAGGACACAAAATCATATATCATAATTCTAGCTACACTTACAGTTCTTCTCTGTTTTATTTTTGCGTACATTCTCAGAACACATAATTGATAACAATGAAGACAACATCAGAACTGTCAGAGAAAGTATACCAACAGGTGAAAATACAACTGAAATGCATAAGAAAATCCTTCAGAGAGCTTTGTTATCAGATGATGTGTTTACTGATGCATACAGAGCCTACCAAAAATACTTGAAGCAGCATTATGGATTTCCAGGAATGAAACCAGATGACAACACAGCTGAAGAGACTACAGAGGAGATGTAAAATTGAATAACTCAGAACAAGAAATAAGGTCTGGGATAAAGGGTGTGACAGAGAGGGAACTGTAAGAAATATCACCATAAAAGTCTAGGATTAGGTAGTATTTGTAATTTGACTAATATTATATTTTCAAATTTGTAATAAAATTTTGATGTAACTAATAAATAAAAAAAATCCTATTTTTTATTTTATTTTATTTTTTCCCTGTATCTGTCACAGTTGCAATAATGGTCATTTCTCTGTGGCAATTAGCATTTTCAATTCATAGTCCAAAACAAGTCACCACAAAGAAATGACTATTATTGCTGCTATGATGGAATTAGGGAAAAATACAAATATTTCATACCAATGTTGATGGTCCTATGCTCTATTACAAATTAAAAACTTACACCTTCAGTAAAAAGTATTTTACATTCTGA